>NC_041389.1:251089761-251140919 GCF_002162155.2 Triticum dicoccoides
TGCTATAATTTACATTTTACAGAAGACGCTGCAACCCCTTCTGATGGGTTCTACGTAGACGTTGACATCAACGAGTAGGCTAAAGGCCCAGGTGGTGATCCTGAGCTTATGAAGGACCACGTAGTATAGCTAGGCTTTCCAAGCCTCTTTTATTTTACTAGTTGTCTGTACTCAGACAAGTTACTTTCGCTGCTGGTTTGTATGACTGTATGACTTGAATGCTGGGTCGTGAGACCCGTACCTTTGTGTATGTTATGTATGGCTCCCTGAGCCTTAAATAAAGTACTTGTGTCGTAGAGTCATGTTGTGATGCTTCGTTGTATTTGCACATATCGAGCATATTGTGTGTATGATTGAAATGCTTGGTATGTGTGGGATCTGACTACCTAGTTGTTTATCTTTAGTAGCCTCTCTTACCGGGAAATGTCTCCTAGTGTTACCGCTGAGCCATGGTAGCCTGCTACTGCTCTGGAACACTTAGGCTGGCCGGCATGTGTCCTTCTTCGTTCCCGTGTCTGTCCCTTCGGGGAAATGTCACGCATTGAGTACCGGAGTCCTGTTAGCCCGCTACAGCCCGGTTTACCGGAGTCCTGCTAGCCCAGTGCTACAGCCCGGACCCACTTGCTGATGACCGACACGTTCGAAGCTGGGTCATGGATGCCTGTCCCTGTAAGTCTGTGCCACTTTGGGTTTACGACTAGTCATGTCAGCCCGGGCTCCTTATCATATGGATGCTAGCGACACTATCATATACGTGAGCCAAAAGGCGCAAACGGTCCCGGGCAAAGGTAAGGCGACACCCGTGGGGATACCGTGCGTGAGGCCGCAAAGTGATATGAGGTGTTACCGGCTAGATCGATGTGACATCGAGTCGGGGTCCTGACAGTGTTGGTATAGAGGCCATGTAGGAGTACATGGTGGGTTGTCTCATTGAAGCCGTCCTCAGGAACTGAGTTCTGTGTTTGTGATCCATGATTCAGCTACTACCATACATTGGGCCCTGAAATATGACCCCGCTCGACTTCTTATTCACCCTAGTCCTCTGTCCAGGAGTTGCAAGTAGTTTCTGGTGTTTGTAGCTTACTGGAGGCCGTGGACAGCGCTGACCGTAGGGGTGGGCTGTGATGCGGTAGGTACGTGGCACGGTGTACCGGATGCCCGTTTGGTATCTCGGGAACCCTGTTCACATCGTTTGGGGCTGTGAGCGAAACTCCGGCCGGATCTCCTCATGGATGGAACCCGAATAGGCGATAAACCTGGACTAGAGACTTGAGTGTTTAGGTAGGTCGTGGTCTACACCCACGTCGGCTTTCGCTTGAAGTCTGCCGAGCACATGTCGTGTGCAGACGCTAAGTGGTGGAAACATGTATGAAGAAGTACACCCCTGCAGGGTTAACATCATCTATTCGAATAGCCGTGTCCGCGGAAAAGGACTTCTGGGTTGCTTATATCAGTTCATAGACAAGTGAAAGTGGATACTCTAAAATAAGCAAGATAAGCGTGAGTGCTATGGATGGCGTTCTCGTAGGGAGACGGGAGCGGATCCATAGTGGTGTATTGATATGGTGAATATGTGGACTCGTGTGCGCCACCTCAAAAGAGTTACTTGCAGTCGTAGTTCAGGATAGCCACCGAGTCAAAGCTGGCTTGCTGCAGTCAAACTCCACCATCCCCTTTGTTGATAATGATGCATGTGTAGATAGATCTGATGTAAGTCTTGCTGGGTACATTTGTACTCACGTTTGCCTATTTTATGTTTTGCAGAGAGACTTCAGTCTCACTAGTAGTTCCACGTGGACTTCGACGTTTAGCTTGATACCTCAGCTACGATCTTGTGCCCTCGGCAGGATCTGATAGATAGTCAGGCTTCTCAGCCTTTTTCATTTATAGATGTCTGTACCCAGACATGATAGCTTCCGCTTGTGCTTTGACTTGTATGCTCTGAGTGTTGGGTCATGAGACCCCTGTTGTAATATCTTGCTCCTCGGAGCCTATTGAATAGACTACTTGAGTCGTAGAGTCATTTTGTGATGCCATGTTGTATTGCACATATCGAGCATATTGTGTGTATGTTATTGAAATGCTTGGTATGTGTGGGATCTGACTACCTAGTTGTTTATCTTTAGTAGCCTCTCTTACCGGGAAATGTCTCCTAGTGTTACCGCTGAGCCATGGTAGCTTGCTACTGCTCTGGAACACTTAGGCTGGCCGGCATGTGTCCTTCTTCGTTCCTGTGTCTGTCCCTTCGGGGAAATGTCACGCATTGAGTACCGGAGTCCTGTTAGCCCGCTACAGCCCGGTTTACCGGAGTCCTGCTAGCCCAGTGCTACAGCCCGGACCCACTTGCTGATGACCGACACGTTCGAAGCTGGGTCATGGATGCCTGTCCCTGTAGGTCTGTGCCACTTTGGGTTTACGACTAGTCATGTCAGCCCGGGCTCCTTATCATATGGATGCTAGCGACACTATCATATACGTGAGCCAAAAGGCGCAAACGGTCCCGGGCAAAGGTAAGGCGACACCCGTGGGGATACCGTGCGTGAGGCCGCAAAGTGATATGAGGTGTTACCGGCTAGATCGATGTGACATCGAGTCGGGGTCCTGACAGCCAGACTATTGGACTATGAAGATACAAGACTCAAGACTTCGTCCCATGTCCGGATGGGACTCTCCTTTGCATGGAAGACAAGCTTGGCGATCCAAATAATAGATTTCCTTCTTTGTAACCGACTGTGTAAACCCTAGCCCCTTCGGTGTCTATATAAACCGGAGGGTTTAGTCCTTAGAGGGACAATCATGATAATCATAGGCTAGCTTCTAGCGTTTAGCCTCTACGATCTCGTGGTAGATCAACTCTTGTAATACTCACATAATCAAGATCAATCAAGCAGGAAGTAGGGTTTTACCTCCATCGAGAGGGCCCGAACCATTGGTAAAACATCGTGTCCCTTGCCTCCTGTTACCATTAGCCTTAGACGCACAGATCGGGACCCCCTACCCGAGATCCGCCGGTTTTGACATCGACAATGAGCATTACCGAGAGGGCCCAGAGATACCTCTCCGATACAAGATTGACAAATCCTAATCTCGGTCTATGCCAACCCAACAAACACCTTCAGAGACACCTGTAGAGGATCTTTATAATCACCCAGTTATGTTGTGACGTTTGATAGCACACAAGGTGTTCCTCCGGTATTCGGGAGTTGCATAATCTCATAGTCGAAGGAACATGTATAAGTCATGAAGAAAGCAGTAGCAATGAAACTATAACGATCATAATGCTAAGCTAAAGGATGGGTCATGTCAATCTCATCATTCTCCTAATGATGTGATCCCGTTCATCAAATGACAACACATGTCTATGGTTAGGAAACATAACCATCTTTTGTTAACGAGCTAGTCTAGTAGAGCCATACTAGGGACACTATGTTTTGTCTATGTATTCACACATGTACCAAGTTTCCGGTAAATACAATTCTAGCATGAATAATAAACATTTACCATGATATAAGGAAATAAATAATAACTTTATTATTTCCTCTAGCGCATATTTCCATCAGTCTCCCAGTTGCACTAGAGTCAATAATCTAGTTCACATCGCCATGTGATTTAACACCAATAGTTCACACCTGTATGTGATTAACACCCATAGTTCACATCGACATGTGACCAACAACCAAAGGGTTTACTATAGTCAATAATCTAGATCACCTCGCTATGTGATTAACACCCAAAGAGTATTAAGGTGTAATCATGTTTTGCTTGTAAGAGAAATTTAGTCAACGGGTCTGCTAAATTCAGAGCCATATGTATTTTGCAAATTTTCTGTCTACAATGCTCTGCATGGACCTACTCTAGCTAATTGCTCCCACTTTCAATATGTATCCAGATTGAGACTCAGAGTCATCTGGATTGGTGTAAATCTTACACAGACGTAACTCTTTACGATGAACTCTTTATACCTCCATAACCGAGAAATACTTCTTTAGCCGTCTTAGGTAACTAAGGATAACTTTGACCGCTATACAGTGATCCACTCCTGGATCACTATCGTAACCCCTTACCAAACTCATAGCAAGGCACACAACTGGTCTGGTTCATAGCATGACATACTTTATAGAACCTATGACTGAGGCATAGGGAATGACTTTCATTCTCTCTCTATCTTCTGCCGTGGTCGGGCTTTGAGTCTTACTCAACTTTACACCTTGTAACATAGGCAAGAATCCTTTCTTTGACTGATACATTTTGAACTCTTTCAAAAACTTGTCACGGTATATACTCATTGAAGAAACTTATCAAGCGTCTTGATCTATCTCTATAGATCTTGATGCCCAATATGTAAGCAGCTTCACCGAGGTCTTTCTTTGAAAATCTTCTTTCAAACTCTCCTTTATGCTTTCTAGAAAATTCTACATTATTTCCGATCATCAATATGTCATTCACATATACTTATTACAAAAGCTGTAGTGCTCCCACTCACTTTCTTGTAAATATAGGCTTCACCGCAAGTCTGTATAAAACTATGTGCTTTGATCAACTTATCAAAGCGTATATTCCAACTCCGAGATGTTTGCACCAGTCCATAGATGAATCGTTGGAGCTTGCACACCTTGTTAGTACTTTTAGGATCGACAAAACCTTCTGGTTGCATCATATACAACTCTTCTTTAAGAAATATCCATTTAAGGAATGCAGTTTTGACATCCATTTGCCATATTTCATAAAATATGGCAATTGCTAACATGATTCAGACGGATTTAAGCATCGCCATGGGTGAGAAAATCTCATTGTAGTCAACAACTTGAACTTTGTCGAAAACCTTTTGCAACAAGTCGAGCTTTGTAGATAGTAACACTACTATAATCGTCCGTCTTCCTCTTGAAGATCCATTTATTTTCAATGGCTTGCCGATCATTGGGCAAGTCCACCAAAGTCCACACTTTGTTCTCATACATGGATCCCATCTCAGATTTCATGGCCTCAAGCCTTATCGTGGAATCTGGGCTCGTCATCGCTTCCTCATTGTTCGTAGGTTCATCATGGTCTAGTAACATGACTCCCAGAATAGGATTACTGTACCACTCTGGTGTGGACCGTACTCTGGTTGACCTACGAGGTTCGGTAGTAACTTGATCTGAAATTTCATGATCATCATCATTAGCTTCTTCACTAATTGGTGTAGGAATCACTGGAACTGATTTCTATGATGAACTACTTTCCAATTCGGGAGAAGGTACAATTACCTCATCAAGTTCTGCTTTCCTCCCACTCACTTCTTTCGAGAGAAATTCCTTATCTAGAAAGGATCCATTCTTAGCGACGAATATCTTGCCTTCGTATCTGTGATAGAAGGTCTACCCAACAGCTTCTTTTGGGTATCCTATGAAGATGCATTTCTTTGATTTGGGTTTGAGCTTATCGGGCTGAAGCCTTTTGACATAAGCATCACATCCCCAAACTTTAATAAATGATAGCTTAGGTTTGTTGCCAAACCACAGTACATACGGTGTCGTCTCAACGGACTTTGATGGTGCCCTATTTAAAGTGAATGCAGCTGTCTCTAATGCATAACTGCAAAATGATAGCGGTAAATCAGTAAGATACATCATAGATCGCACCATATCTAATAAAGTACAGTTACGACGTTCGGACACACCATTATGTTGTGGTGTTCCAGGTGGCGTGAGTTGTGAAACTATTCCACATTGTTTCAAATGAAGACCAAACTCGTAACTCAAATATCGCCTCCACGATCAGATCGTAGAAACTTTATTTTCTTGTTACGATGATTTTCCACCTCACACTGAAATTCTTTGAACTTTTCAAACGTTTCAGACTTATGCTTCATTAAGTAGATATACCCATATCTGTGATAACCCGCAAGTATACGGAATAATTGTAGCCTCTTTCAATAAGTAAGAGTGTTGAACCCAATGAGAAGCTAAAGGTAGAACAAATATCCTCTCAAGCCCTATCTGCCACTGATACGACTCTACGCACGCTTAGTGTTTGCTTTACCTAGAACAAGTATGAAACTAGAAGTACTTTGTATGTGTTGTTGGATAGGTATGCAAGATAATAAAGAACACGTAAATAAAAAGTAGGGGCTGTTTAGATAAAGAAGCAATAAAGTAAATATGGTGAAATTGTCCCTAAGCAATTGACTACGTTACTAGACCGATAATCACTATTGCAATTCTATTTGAGGGAGAGGCATAAGCTAACATACTTTCTCTTCTTGGATCATATGCAATTATGATTGGAACTCTAGCAAGCATCCGCAACTACTAAAGATCATTAAGGTAAAACCCAACCATAGCATTAAAGTATCAAGTCCCATTTATCCCATACGCAAATAACCTACTTACTCGGGTTTGTGCTTCTGTCACTCACGCCACCCACCATAAGCAAATCATGAACATATTGCAAACCCTACAGCGGGAATCCCTCACGCTTGCGCGACACGGAGAGCACCATAGTACAGCACCAATAATAAAACATGCAACTCAAACCAATCATAGCAATTCATCAATCACCAATAGGACAATGAAAATCTACTCAGACATCATAGGATGGCAACACATCATTGGACAATAATATGAAGCATAAAGCACCATGTCCAAGTAGAGGGTACAGCGGGTTGTGGGAGAGTGGACCGCTGAATATAGATGGTGGAAGGTGACGGAGATGTTGGTGAAGATGGCAGAGGTGTTAGTGAAGATCGCGGTGATGATGACGGCCCCCCTGGCAGCGTTCCGGTGCCACCGGAAGCAAAGGGGAGAGGCCCCCCTTCTTCTGCTTCTTCTTCCTTGACCTCCTCCCTAGATGGGAGAAGGGTTTCCCCTCTGGTCCTTGGCTCCCATGGCGTGGGAGGGGTGAGAGCCCCTCCGAGATTGGATATATCTCTCTGTCTCTCTCTGTTTCCGCGTTCCCTGATTCTGCCCCTTCACCGTTTCTTTTATATCCAGAGATCCGTAACTCCGATTGGGGTGAATCTTTCTCCCAGATTTTTCTCATAAAATTAGCTTTGTTGTGGCAAAAGAAGAGCGCCAACCACTTTACGGGGTGCCCATGAGCGTCCAGGGCGCGCCCCCTGCCTCATGCCCCCCTCAGGCACCTTCTCGCGTTGATTTTACTTCCCAAAAATCACAAATATTCCAAAATAATTCTCCGTCCATTTTTATCCCGTTTGGACTCCATTTGATATTGGGTTCTTCGAAACATAAAACATGCAACAAACAGGAACTGGCACTGGGCACTGGATCAATATGTTAGTCCCAAAAATAGTATAAAAATTTGCCAAAAGTACATGAAAGTTGAATAATATTGGCATGGAACAATCAAAAATTATAGATACGACGGAGACATATCAGCATCCCCAAGCTTAATTCCTGCTCGTCCTCGAGTAGGTAAATGATAAAAAAAGATAATTTTTGATGTGGAATGCTACCTAGCATAATCTTGATCATATGTCTAATCATGGCATAAATATTAAGACACGAGTGATTCAAAGCAATAGTCTATCATTTGACATAAAAACAATAATACTTCAAGCATACTAATAAAGCAACTATGATTTATCAAAATAACATAGCCAAAGAAACTTATCCCTACAAAATCATATAGTTTGGCCATGCTTCATTTTCGTCACACAAAATACTCCCATCATGCATAACCCCGGTTTCAGCCAAGCAATTGGTTCATACTTTTTAACGCGCTTCAGCTTTTTCAACTCTTACGCAATACATGAGCGCAAGCCATGGACATAGCACTATGGGTGGAGTAGAGTATGATGATGGAGGTTTATGTGGAGAAGACAAAAGAGCTATAAGTGTATGAAAGCTCAAACTGGAAACTAAGTGGGTGTGCATCCAACTTGCTTGCTCATGAAGACCTCGGGCGTTTGAGGAAGCCCATCATCAAAATATACAAGCCAAGTTCTATAATGAAAAATTCCCACTAGTATATGAAAGTGACAATATAGAAGACTCTCTATATGAAGAACATGGTACTACTCTGAAGCACAAGTGTGGTAAAAGGATAGTAGCATTGCCCCTTCTCTCTTTTTCTCTCATTTTTTTCATTTTCTCTCTTTTTATTTTATTTTTATATATTTTTTGGTGGGCTTCTTTGGCCTCTTTTTTTATTTGGGCTTCTTTGGCCTCTTTTATTTTTCATAAAGTCCAGAGTCTCATCCTGACTTGTGGGGGAATCATAGTCTCCTTCATCCTTTCCTCACTGGGGCAATGCTCCAATAATGATGATCATCACACTTTTATTTACTTACAACTCAACATTACAACTCGATACTAGAACAAAGATATTACTCTATATGAATGCCTCTGGCGGTGTACCAGTATGTGCAATGATCTAGCGTAGCAATGACATAAAAAAAGACAAGCCATGAAAACAACATGCTAGCTATCTTACGATCATGCAAGGCAATATGACAATGAATGCTCAAGTCATGTATATGATGATGATGGAAGTTGCATGGCAATATATCTCGGAATGGCTATGGAAATGCCATGATAGGTAGGTATGGTGGCTGTTTTGAGGAAGATATACGGAGGCTTATGTGTGATAGAGTGTATCATATCATAGGGTTTGGATGCACCGGCAAAGTTTGCATCAACTCTCGAGGTGAGAAAGGGCTATGCACGGTACCGTAGAGGCTAGCAAATTGCGGAAAGGTAAGAGTGCGTATAATCCATGGACTCACATTAGTCAAAAAGAACCCATATACTTATTGCAAAAGTCTAATTGCCCTTGAAGCAAAGTACTATTACGCATGCTCCTAGGGGAAGGGTTGGTAGGAGTTAACGATCGCGCGATCCCGACCTCCACACATAAGGAAGACAATTAAAAGAGCACCCCATGCTTCAAATTTGTCACACAACTGTTACCATACATGCATGCTACGGGACTTGCAAACCTCAACACAAATATTTCTCAATTTCACAATTACCCCACTAGCACGACTCTAATATCACGACCTTTATATCGCAAAACTGTTGCAAGGAATCAAATATATCATATTCAGTGATCTACAAGTTTTATGTAGGATTTTATGACTAACCATGTGAATGACCAATTCATGTCATCTCTCTAAATTGATATAAGTGAAGCAAGAGAGTTTAATTCTTTCTACAAAAGATATGCCCACGCTCTAACAAATATAAGTGAAGCAAAAGAGCATTCTATGAATGCCGGTTTTCTATGTGAAGAGAAACATGCAATCCAAACTTCAAATGATATAAGTGAAGCACATGAAGCATTCTATAAAGCCATACTCAAAGGATATAAGTGAAGTGCAATGAGCATTCTATAAATCAACCAAGGACCATCTCATACCAGCATGGTGCATAAAATAAAAAAAATGAAAACTAAATGCAAAAGACGCTCCAAGACTTGCACATATCGCATGAACGAAATGAATCCGAAAACATACCGATACTTGTTGAAGAAAGAGGGGATGCCTTCCGGGGCATCCCCAAGCTTAGATGCTTGAGTATCCTTGAATATTTACTTGGGTTGCCTTGGGAGTCCCCAAGCTTGAGCTCTTGCCTGTCTTCCTTTTCCTCATATCAAGAGTTCCTCGATCAAACACTTCATCCACACAAAACTTCAACAGAAAACTTGGTAAGATCCGTTAGTATAATAAAGCAAATCACTACTCTAAGAACTGTTGCAAACCAATTCATATTTTTTTTGCATTGTTTCTACCGTAATATAACTTTTTCATGGCTTAATCCACTAATATAAATTGATAGATTCATCAGAACAAGCAAACTATGCATCAAAAATAGAATCTGTCAAAAATAGAACAGTCTGTAGAAATATGAACATTCACCATACTTCTGGTACCCCACAAATTCTACCAAAATTAGGAAAAATAAAAAGTTTGTATAGCAAGACATTGCAGAAAGAATCATAACCATTTGACGTTCCAGTAAACAATGTAAAATCGCGCACTACAACCAAAGTTTCTATCCTGCACCGTACAAACCAACAAGCATTGTAAACATCCTAAAGGCAAACCTTAGCACATTATTTTTATAATACAATGGAATTGTACAAGGGATAATTATTTTTGATGAAAAGTTTCTGTAATCAAGATTTACACAGTTTCCGTGAGCATGAACAAAGTTCAAGGAGCACTCCCACTTCAACAATGCTTGTCTCTCTCACTTTCACTTTCCTTTTTGAAAAAGTTTTGGGTTCCCCCCTTTTTTTGTTTTTAAACTATATAAAAGCACACATCAGAAATAAGTGACACTCTAAAACTTCCGGGTTGTCTCCCTGGCAGCGCTTTCTTTAAAGCCATTAAGCTAGGCATATAGTGCTCAAGTAATGGATCCACCCGGATCCCAAGGATAATCAGAGCCAATTTTAATTTACAATGATTTGTAATTTAGTAGTGAGCACAAAGTAACATATATCATGCAACAACGAAGTCTAACTCTCTTCCTATGGATCGGCATGACATAAAAGAACAATTCATGCACACATAGTAAAGGCCAATGCATAGTATAAGCAGTTTCTTGCAATTTTATCGTGTGGGAAACATAGAGAGGTGGAGATATAGTTCCTCTCTCATAATAATTGCAAGTAGGAGCAGCAAGAAACATGCATATTACATTCATCAAAATCATCATGTGCAATGGTAAAAGGCAACCCATCAATATAATCTTACTAAGCACAAACTTCTCTGATATAGTGTAGTTTGGAGAATTCAAAAATATAATAGGACTATCATGTGTGGGTGTAATATCAACAATTTCATGTTTAACATAAGGAACTATAGCAAGTTCATCTCCATAAGCATAATTCATATTGGCATCTTGGCCACAAGCATAGCAAGTATCATCAAAAAGGGATATTTCAAGAGAATCAACGGGATCACAACAATCATCATAGTAATCATCCTTCGGTAAGCACGAAGGTGAATTAAACAATGTATGAGTTGAAGAGTTACTTTCATTAGAAGGTGGGCACGGGTAGCTAATTTGCTCTTCCTCCTTTTGTTCTTTGCTCTCCTCATCATCCTTTTCATCCAATGAGCTCACAGTTTCATCAATTTCTTCTTCCATAGCTTCCTGCAAAATATTTATCTCTTCTTGGACAACGGAGAATTTCTCAATATATGGTTTGACATAGGCATTAGAAGCATAATTATCATAACAATATTCAAGTATGGAAAAGTTTTCAGATTTGTAGAGAGTGGCATCATACTTTTCAATCAAAGAAGCAATTTCATAAGCACCCTTAAAAGCAACAAATTCTTCAATTTATTGAACATCATAGTAATTATAAACACCCTTAGCATACGAAGATACGATTCCATTATCAATAACCTCACATTGGTAGGGAAGGTGTTTCTTAGGGTTTTCAGAACAACAAGTAACATCATATATTTCACATAAAGTCCAAGCATAGCATTGCAAACGATGAATTTGATCCATTAAAAGTTTCCCTTTTTCAGATATACGGTGTCACACATAACAAGCATGCTCATCTAAATATTTTCCCTCAACTAAGCTAGTGGGGGTTCCAGCACGAGCACAAAGAGATCAAAGATGATCCAAGTAAAGAGCTTCAGGACTGTGATAGATTTTGAGTGGTTCTTCAACCATTGGTTCAGTAGGTACAACTATTTTTTTTTGGTATTTTGCGTTTCCTACCCATAACTAAAGATAGATAACAACTTAGAACAGCAAATAAAAATTACTTAGTGATAAAGCAAACAAGCACACACACGAGAATATTCACCCCACGCTATGACTCCCCGGCAACGGTGCTAGAAAAAGGTCTTGATAACCCGCAAGTATACGGGATAATTGTGGCCTCTTTCGATAAGTAAGAGTGTCGAACCCAACGAGGAGCTAAAGGTAGAACAAATATCCTCTCAAGCCCTATCTTCCACTGATACGACTCTACGCATGCTTAGTGTTTGCTTTACCTAGAACAAGTATGAAACTATAAGTACGTGGTAGGTGTTGTTGGATAGGTTTGCAAGATAATAAAGAACATGTAAATAAAAAGTAGGGGCTGTTTAGATAAAGAAGCAATAAAGTAAATATGGTGAGTGTGTAAAAGTGGTGGTAGGAGTTGTGAAATTGTCCCTAAGCAATTGACTATGTTACTAGACCGATAATCACTATTGCAATTCTATTTGAGGGATATGCATAAGCTAACATACTTTCTCTTCTTGGATCATATGCACTTATGATTGGAACTCTAGAAAGCATCTGCAACTACTAAAGATCATTAAGGTAAAACCCAACCATAGCATTAAAGTATCAAGTCCCCTTTATCCCATACGCAAACAACCAACTTACTCGGGTCTGTGCTTCTGTCACTCACGCCACCCACCATAAGCAAATCATGAACATATTGCAAACCCTACAGCGGGAATCCCTCATGCTTGCGTGACACGAAGAGCACCATAGGACATCACCAATAATAAAACATGCAACTCAAACCAATCATAGCAATTCATCAATCACCGATAGGAGAATGAAAATCTACTCAGACATCATAGGATGGCAACACATCGTTGGATAATATGAAGCATAAAGCATCATGTTCAAGTAGAGGGTACAACGGGTTGCGGCAGAGTGGACCGCTGAATATAGGTGGGGGAAGGTGATGGAGATGTTGGTGAAGACGGCGGAGGTGTTAGTGAAGATCGCGGTGATGATGATGCCCCCCCGGCAGCGTTACGGCGCCACCGAAAGCAAGGGGGAGAGGGCCCCCTTCTTCTTCTTCTCCTTCCTTGACCTCCTCCCTAGATGGGAGAAGGGTTTCCCCTCTGGTCCTTGGCTCCCATGGCGTGGGAGGGGCGAGAACCCCTTGGAGATTAGATCTATCTCTCTATCCCTCTCTGTTTCTGCGTTCCCTGATTCTGCCCCTTCACCATTTTTTTATATTCGGAGATCGGTAACTCCGATTGGGGTAAATCTTTCGCCCAGATTTTTCTCATAAAATTAGCTTTCTTGCGGCTAAAGAAGAGCGTCAACCGCTTTACGGGGTGCCCACGAGGGTCTTGGGCGCGCCTGCCTCCCTGGGGCGCGCCCCCTGCCTCGTGGCCCCCTCGGGCACCGTCTCGCGTTGATTTTACTTCCCAAAAATCACAAATATTCCAAAATAATTCTCCATCCGTTTTTATCCCATTTGGACTCCATTCGATATTGGGTTTCTGTGAAACATAAAACATGCAACAAACAGGAACTGACACTGGGCACTGGATCAATATGTTAGTCCCATAAATAGTATAAAAAGTTGCCAAAAGTATATGAAAGTTGAATAATATTGGCATGGAACAATCAAAAATTATAGATACGACGGAAGCGTATCAATCTGCTCAAATCATCTGTGAAGGTAAGAAAATAACAATACCCGCCACGAGCATCAACACTCATTGGACCGCATACATCAGTATGTATTATTTCAAATAAGTCACTAGCTCGCTTGATTGTTCCAGAGAACGGAGTTTTAGTCATCTTGCCCGTAAGGCACGGTTCACAAGTATCAAATGATTCATAATCAAGTGATTCCAAAAGTCCATCTTTATGGAGTTTCTTCATGCACTTTATACCGATATGACCCAAACGGCAGTGCCACAAATAAGTTGCACTATCATTATCAACTTTGTGTCTTTTGGCATCAATATTATGAATATGTGTATTACCACGATTGAGATTCAATAAACCATCAACATTGGGTGTATGACCATAGAAGGTTTTATATGTAAACAAAATAACAATTATTCTCTATCTTAGATGAATAACTGTATTGCAATAAACATGAACTAATCATATTCATGCTCAACTCAAGCACCAAATAACATTTATTTAGGTTCAACTCTAATCCCGAAAGTATAGGGGGTGTGCGATGATGATCATATCAATCTTGGAACCACTTCCAACACACATCGTCACTTCATCCTTAATTAGTCTCTATTTATTCTGTAACTCCTGTTTCGAGTTACTAATCTTACCAACCGAACAAGTATAGAATACCCAGGGGCTACTATGAACACTATCAAGGTACACATCAATAACCTGTATATCAAATATACCTTTGTTCACTTTGCCATCCTTCTTATCCACCAAATATTTTGGGTAGTTCCGCTTCCAGTGACCATTTCCTTTGCAGTAGAAGCACTCAGTTGCAGGCTTAGGTCCAGCTTTGGACTTTTTCACGGGAGTGACAACTTGCTTGCCATTATTCTTGAAGTTCCCTTTCTTTCCCTTTGCCCTTTTCTTGAAACTAGTGATCTTGTCAATCATCAACACTTGATGCCCTTTCTTGATTTCTACCTTCGCCGATTTCAGCATCACGAAGAGCTCGAGAATCGTTTTTGTCATCCCTTTCATACTATAGTTAATCACGGAGTTCCAGTAACTTGGTGATGGTGAGTAGAGAACTCTGTCAATCACTTATCTTATCTGGAAGATTGAATCCCACTTGATTCAAGCGATTGTAGTACCCAGACATTCTGAGCACATGCTCACTAGCTGAGCAATTCTCCTCCATCTTTTTAGGCGAAGTACTTGTCAGAGGTCTCATACCTCTTGACACAGGCATGAATCTGAAATACCAATTTCAGCTCTTGGAACATCTCATATGCTCTGTGGCATTCAAAACGTTTTTGAATTCCCGGTTCTAAGCCGTAAATCATGGTGCACTAAACCGTCATCATATTGAGCTAGCCAAACATTCATAACATTTGCATCTACTCCTGCAATAGGTTTGTCACCTAGCGGTTCATCAAATACATAGTTCTTCGATGCAGCAATGAGGATAAACCTCAGATCACAGACCTAGTCCACATCATTGCTACTATCATCTTTCGACTTAGTTTTCTCTAGGAACATATAAAAAACATAAGGAAACTACAATGCTTGCTATTAATCTACAACATAATTTGCAAAATACTATCAGGACTAAGTTCATGATAAATTAAAGTTCAATTAATCATATTACTTAAGAACTCCCACTTAGATAGACATCCCTCTAGTCATCTAAATGATCACGTGATCCATATCAACTAAACCATGTCCGATCATCACGTGAGATGGAGTAGTTTTCAATGGTGAACATCTCTATGTTGATCATATCTACTATATGATTCACGCTCAACCTTTCGGTCTCTAGTGTTCTAAGGCCATATCTGCATATGCTAGGCTCATCAAGTTTAACCTGAGTATTCTGCGTGTGCAAAACTGGCTTGCACCCGTTGTATGTGAACATAGAGCTTATCACACCCGATCATCACGTGGTGTCTTGGCACGACGAACTGTAGCAATAGTGCATACTTAGGGAGAACACTTATACCTTGAAATTTAGTAAGGGATCATCTTATAACGCTACCGTCGTACTAAGAAAAATAAGATGCATAAAAGATAAACATCACATGCAATCAAGATATGTGACATGATATGACCATCATCATCTTGTGCTTATGATCTCCATCACCGAAGCATCGTCATGATCTCCATTATCACCGGCGCGACACCTTGATCTCCATTGTAGCATCGTTGTCGTCTTGCCAACTATTGCTTCTACGACTATCGCTACCGCTTAGTGATAAAGTAAAACAATTACATGGCGATTGCATTGCGTACAATAAAGCGACAACCATATGGCTCCTGCCAGTTGCCGATAACTCTGTTACAAAACATGATCATCTTATACAACAATTTATATCACATCATGTCCTGACCATATCACATCACAACGAGCCCTGCAAAAACAAGTCAGATGTCCTCTACTTTGTTGTTGCAAATTTTACATGGCTGTTACGGGCTTCTAGCAAGAATCGTTCTTACCTACGCATCAAAACCACAACGATTTTTTGTCAAGTGTGCTGTTTTAACCTTCAACAAGGACTGGCTGTAGTCAAACTCGATTCAACTAAAGTTGGAGAAACAGACACCCGCCAGCCACCTATGTGCAAAAGCACGTCGGTGGAACCAGTCTCATGAACGCGGTCATGTAATGTCGGTCCGGGATGCTTCATCCAACAATACCGCCGAATCAAAGTAAGACATTGGTGGTAAGCAGTATGACTATTATCGCTCACAACTCTTTGTGTTCTACTCGTGCATAAAACATCTATGCATAGACCTGGCTCGGATCCCACTGTTGGGGAACACAGTAATTTCAAAAAAAAAAATCCTACGATCACGCAAGATCTATCTAGGAGATGCATATCAACGAGAGGGGAGAGTGTGTCCACGTACCCTCGTAGACTGAAAGCGGAAGCGTTTAGTAACGCGGTTAATGTAGTCGAACTACTTCGTGATCCAACTGATCCAAGTACCGAATGTACGGCACCTCCGTGTTCAGCACCCGTTCAGCTCGATGACGTCCCTCGTGCTCTTGATCCAGTTGGGGACGAGGTTGAGTTGCATCAACACGATGGCGTGGCGACGGTGGTGATGATGTTACCAGCGCAGGGTTTTGCCTAAGCACTACGGCGATATGATCGAGGTGTGTAACTGTGGAGGGGGGCACCGCACACGGCTAAGAGAAGACTTGGTGTGTTCTAGGGTGCCCCCTTGCCCCCGCATATAAAGGAGGGAGGGGGAGGCCGGCCGGCCCTAGGGGTCGCGCCAAGGAGAGGGAGTCATACTAGGACTACTAGTCCTAGTAGGATTCCTCTACAAGGAAGCGAGGGGGAAGGAAGGAGAGGGAGAGGGAGTAGGAAAGGGGTTGCCGCCCCCCTTTCCCTTGTCCAATTCGGACTGCTAGGGGGGGTGCAGCTTACCCTGGAGGCCCTCCTCTCTCTCCACTAAGGCCCATGGTGGCCCATTGGTTCCCCGGGGGGTTCAGGTAACCCCTCGGGCACTCCTTTTTAGCCAAAACCACCCGGAACACTTCCAGTGTCCAAATAACATGGTCCAATATATCAATCTTTATGTCTCGACCATTTCGAGACTCCTTGTCATGTCTGTGATCTCATCCGGGACTCCGAACAAACTTCGGTCATCAAAACACATAACTCATAGCACAAATCGTCATCAAACATTAAGCGTGCAGACCCTACGGGTTCGAGAACTATGTAGACCTGACTGAGACACATCTCCGGTCAATAACCAATAGCGGAACCTGGATGCTCATATTGGCTCCTACATATTCTAGGAAGATCTTTATTGGTCAAACCGCATAACAACATATGTTGTTCCCTTTGTCATCGATATGTCACTTGCCCCAGATTCGACCGTCGGTATCATCATACCTAGTTCAATCTCGCTCTTTACTTGTTTTGTAATGCATCATCTTGCAACTAACTCATTAGTCACATTACTTGCAAGGCTTATAGTGATGAGCATTACCGAGAGGGCCCAGAGATACCTCTTCGATACACGAAGTGACAAATCCTAATCTCGATCTATGCCACGGAGACACCTGTAGAGCATCTTTATAATCATCCAGTTATGTTGTGACGTTTGATAGCACACAATGTGTTACTCCGGTATTGAGGAGTTGCATAATCTCATAGTCTGAGGAACATGTATAAGTCATGAAGAAAGCGGTAGCAATGAAACTGTAACGATCATAATGCTAAGCTCGGATGGGTCATGTCCATCACATCATTCTCCTAATGATGTGATCCCATTCATCAAATGACAACACATTTCTATGGTTAGGAAACATAACCATCTTTGATTAACGAGCTAGTCTAGTAGAGGCATGCTAGGGACACTATGTTTTGTCTATGTATTCACACATGTAGTAAGTTTCCGGTTAATACAATTCTAGCTTGAATAATAAACATTTATCATGATATAAGGAAATAAATAATAACTTTCTTATTTCCTCTAGGGCATATTTCCTACAAATTACATTTCACAAGGATCATTTTGCAAAAGTGATGTTGCTTGAAGCTATGTCGGCATTTTCCCCAAAGAGGAAGGGATGGTGTAGCACAACGGTGGTAGGTATTTCCCTCAGCTATGAAACCAAGGTTATCGAACTAGTACGAGAACCAAGCAAGACAACGTAAACGGCCCGTGCACACAAAGAACAACACCTCGCAACCCGACATGTTAAAGGGGTTGTCAATCCCCTTCGGGGTACGACGCCTCAAGATAGGCAAAGGACGTGAGGTAAATTTGTAGATAGGATAAATAGATCGCGGAACAAATAAATTGCAGCAAGGTATTTTTGTATTTTTTGGTTTAATAGATCTGAAAATAAATGCAAGGAAAAAGTAGATCGCAAGGCAAATATATGAGAAAGAAGACCCGGGGGCCGTAGGTTTCACTAGTGGCTTCTCTCGAGAAAAAATGCAAACGATGGGTAAACAAATTACTGTTGGGCAATTGATAGAACTTCAAATAATCATGACAATATCTAGGCAATGATCATTACATAGGCATCACGTCCAAGATTAGTAGACCGACTTCTGCCTACATCTACTACTATTACTTCACACAGCGACCGCTATCCAGCATGCATCTAGTGTATTAAGTTCATGGAAAAACGGAGTAATGCAATAAGAATGATGGCATGATGTAGACAAGATCTGTTTATCTATTGTGGCAGATATGGATCCCTCTTTTTATCCTTAGTAGCAACTATACATACGTGTCGGTTCCCTTTCTGTCACTAGGATCAAGCACCGTAAGATCGAACCCACTACCGGGCACCTCTTCCCATTGCAAGATAAATAGATCAAGTTGGCCAAAACAAAACCCAAATATCGGAGAATAAATACAAGGTATTAAGAGATCACGCATATAAGAGATCAAAGAACTCAAATAACTTTCATGGATATAAAAAGATATAACTGATCATAAACTCGAAGTTCATCAGATCCCAACAAACACACTGCCAAAAGACTTACATCATATGGATCTCCAAGAGACCATTGTATTGATAATCAAGAGAGAGAGAGAGGAAGCCATCTAGCTACTAACTACGGACCTGAAGGTCTACAAAGAACTACTCACGCATCATTGGAGAGGCACCAATGGAAGTGGTGAACCCCTCCATGATGGTGTCTAGATTGGATCTTGTGTTTCTGGACTTTGCGGCGGTAGGATGAAAATTTCGTCAACTCCCCTAGGGTTTTTGGAATATTGGGGTATTTATAGAGCAAAGAGTCGGTCCAGGGGGCACCTGAGGTGGGCACAGCCCACCGGGGCGTGCCTGGGCCTCCTGGCGCCCTGGTGGGTTGTCCCCTCCTCGGGACTCCCCCCAGGTGCAACCAGGGCCCGTTGTGTTCCTTCTGGCCTATAAAAAATCATGTAAATTGGCGTGGCATTTGGACTCCATCCGATATTGATTTCCTGCGATGTAAAAACATGCAGAAAACAACAACTGGCACTTGGCACTATGTCAATTGGTTAGTACAAAAATGATATGAAATGACTATAAAATGATATAAAACATCCAAGATTGATAATAAAACAACATGTAATAATAAAAAATTATAGATACGTTGGAGACGTATCAGCATCCCCAAGCTTAACTCCTGCTCGTCCTCGAGTAGGTAAGTGATAAAACAGAATTTTTGATGTGGAGTGCTGTTTATCATGTCATATCATATTCTTTTCTTTATAGCATGGACATTTGGACTTTTATGTGATTCAAAGCAATAGTATAGTTTTGACATAATAATTTAGATACTCAAGCATATCAATAAGCAACCATGTCTTCAAAATATCAATTCTAAAACAAGTTATCCCTAGCCCATCATGCTCAAACATTGATCCATTCATGAAACACACTCGAATATTAGCTACACCCAATACTTAAGTACGACCATATTGTCCCACAGTTGGTGCTTTTATAAGATAGGATGGAGACTCAAATTCAAAAATAAAAATTGCATAAAGTAAAAGAAAGGCCCTTCGCGAAGGGAAGTAGTGATTTGTAGAGGTGCCAGAGCTCAAAGCGAAAAATTAGAGATAAAAACATTTTGGGAGGTGTATCCATCCCACCAACGAAAACGACTTGGAGCATCCCAACACTTTCCATGCTAGATATATCATCGACGGTTTCCAAACAAAAAATAAAGTTTATTCCTTTTTCCACCATAACTTTCACTTTCCATGGCTAGCTGTATCCACGGCTACCCTCCATACCAACACTTTCCAAAGAATTTATTATTCGACAACATAAAGTAAATTCATTTTTGCATTTCAGGATTGGGCACCCCTAATACCTTTGCCTTACTCTCGTGCAATGACAAGTGAGTAAACACTCATCGTGAGAGTAACACGTCTAGCATGGAAAATGTTAGCTACCCGTTACCGTTCCGCGGGCGAAACAAACTCACAAAAGAGAAGTTCATTTTGAAAATTAGAGATGACACATGCAAATTTTCTTAGAGCGGCAAAAGAATACCGCATATAGGTAGATATAGTGGACTCATGTGGCAAAACTGGTTTAAAGGATTTTGGATGCACAAGTAGAGGTCATACTTGGTGCAAAATGAAGGCTAGCAAAAAGATTGAGAAGCGACCAACCAAGAAATGAATAATCTCATAAGCAAGCATTAAGCATAATTAACACCGAATAATGCACCACAAGTAGGATATAATTTTCATTGCATGATTATTTACTTTCGTGCATGCATAGGGAATCAGAAACCTTAACACCAGTATTCTTACTAGAGCACAATTACACATCAATATAACTCATGTATCACACCATCATATCTCAAAACTATTACTAAGAATCAAGTTTATTTTGTCCAATGATCTTAATGACATATTTTTTTTCTTTCTCTCTTTATCCTTCTTGGATATCTATCACTTTGGGACTAATTTTCTTGTGTTGCTTTTCATAAGCTCAAACAAATGTAAGTGAAGATCATGAGCATAACATATTTTCTTTCTCTCAAAATAATTTAAGTGAAGCAAGGGAGAATTTCTTGAAAATTTTACTAACTCTCAAATAAATATAGGTGAAGCAAGAGATAATTTATTCAAAAATACTAAGCACACCCTGCTCAAATTGATATAAGTGAAGCACTAGAGCAAGTCCATTTCTCATAAAAATTTAAGTGAAGCATAGACATCAATTCTAACAAGTCATGGAAAATTTTTGGCTCTCTAAATTAGGTGTGTCCAGCAAGGTTGGATGACTTAAAACACAAAATGAAACAAGCAAAGACACATATCATACAAGACGCTCCAAGCAAAACACATATCATGTGACGAATAAAAATATAGTCTCGAGTAAAATGCTGATGGTCGTTAGAAGAAAGAGGGGATGCCACTCGGGGGCATCCCCAAGATTAGTTGGTTACTCATTCTTGGATAATAGCTTGGGATGCCGGGTCATCCCCAAGCTTAGGCTCTTCTATCCTTCTTTCATCCATCATAAGATAACCCAAAACTTGAAAACTTCAATCACACAAAACTCAACAAAACCCTTGTGAGATCTATTAGTAAAAGAAAGCAAACCACTACTATAAGTGCTGTGTCAAAACAATTATTATTTTGTTTTTGTATTATATCTACTGTATTCCAACTTTTCTATGGCAAAAACTCATCAAATAAAACCATAGAGCCATCAAAATAAGCACACAACACAAAGAAAATAGAATCTGTCAAAACAGAACAGTCTGTAGTAATCTGTAACTTTTGGATACTTCTGTAACTCCAACACTTCTACCAAATTAGTAAGACCAGCATAATTTGTATATTAATCTTCTGCAAAAATAATCAGGAAAAAAATATCTTTTCTGAGATTTATGATAATTATTTTTGTGAGCGCAAAGTTTCTGTCTTTTTCAGCAAGAGCAAACAACTATCACCCCAGAAGATCCTAAAGGCTTTTCTTGGCACAAACACTAATTAAACACAAAAAACACAATCATAATAGTACCATAATTGTGCTGACACTCAAGAACAGAAAGCAAAAAGCAAAAATAAATTTATTCATTGGGTTGCCTCCCAACAAGCGCTATAGTTTTATGCCCTTAGCTAGGCATAACGCGTAGGATCTAAGTTTTGTCATCCTTTTTCTTCTTAATTTTCTTAGAGGTATTTTCATCATGGGGTTTTGTAAACACAACATAAAACATATTATCCATGGAAACTTTAGCATTCCTTAGTTGGTTTTCATCATAACCCTTTTGATTACCCACAACAATCCAAGAGTAGTGTTGATTAACATTATTAAAAACTTGTTGGATTATATCTAGATCGGGGACTTCCTTTTTAAGATTCTCATCAAAGATCTTATTATTCCAAGCAAACGCCTTAGTGCATAATCACTATTATAAAGGATTTGATCTATCACGGGTTTTTCACGATTCATACCATAAAAATCAAAGATTTCCCTAGCTTCTCGTATTATGTAGTCAAATTCATTTATAAGAACGAGATTGGCCAACTTTTTGGCCCTTGGATTCTTTATGTCAGGGAGTTCAAAAAACAATCTTTGCAAAGTAGGATGAGTACGAATAAATTTACTTTCAAGTTTCAGAACTGGAGCTGAAATAGCATCCGCATAAGATCTAGTAGTTTAAGTATAGGAGCACCATCAAGACTTAGATTCCCAACACAATTGAAAAATTCTTGAATACGTTCTTTTCCCATAACATTTCCTTGCACCAAGATAAAAGTTTTAGCATCTAGATTGCCCGTACATCCAAATTTAGGAGTTAGGCCATCATCTGTTGGCGCCATACCGAAATCACTTATGATTGCAAGCAAAGGATAGATTTGACAAGAAAACGGTGAATGGAGAAAGAGAGGCGAATAAAACGACAATTTTTTGTGAAGTGGGGGAGAGGAAAACAAGAGGCAAATAATGTAAACTGCAAGGAGATGAGATTTTTGATTAGGAACCTGGTTATGTTGAAGATCCTTCCCAGCAACGGCGCCAGAAATTCCTTTTGATGTCGCTTGAATCTACGTCGGGTTTTTCCCCAAAGAGGGAGGGATGATGTAGCAAAGCAGTGGTAGGTATTTCCCTCAGATATGAAACCAAGGTTATCGAACCAATAGGAGAACCAAGCAACACAACGTAGACAGCCCCTGCACACAAAGAACAACACCTCGCAACCCGACATGTTAAAGGGGTTGTTAACCCCTATAGGGGTACGACGCCTCAAGATAGGCAAAGGATGTGAGGTAAATTTGTAGATAGGATAAATAGATCGCAGAACAAATAAATTGCAGCAAGGTATTTTTGTATTTTTTGGTTTAATAGATCTTAAAATAAACGCAAGGAAAAAGTAGATTGCAAGGCAAATATATGAGAAAGAAGACCCGGGGGCCGTATGTTTCACTAGTGGCTTCTCTCGAGAAAAATAGCAAGCGGTGGGTAAACAAATTACTATTGGGCAATTGATAGAACTTCAAATAATCATGATGATATCCAGGCAATGATCATTACATAGGCATCACGTCCAAGATTAGTAGACCGACTTCTTTCTGCATCTACTACTATTACTCCTCACATCGACCGCTATCCAGCATACATGTAGTGTATTAAGTTCATGGAAAAATGGGATAATGCAATAAGAACGATGACATGATGTAGAGAAGATCAATTCATCTATTGCGGCAGATATTAATCCCGTGTTTTTATCCTTAGTAGCAACGATACATACATCTCGGTTCCCTTTCTGTCACTGGGATCAAGCACCGTAAGATCGAACCCACTGTTGGGCACCTCTTCCCATTGCAAGATATATAGATCAAGTTGGCCAAACAAAACCCAAATATCGGAGAATAAATACGAGGCTATAAGAGATCACACATATAAGAGATCAAAGAACTCAAATAACTTTCATGGATATAAAAAGATATAACTGATCATAAACTCAAATTTCACCAGATCCCAACAAACACACCACCAAAAGACTTATATCATATGGATCTCCAAGAGACCATTGTATTGATAATCAAGAGAGAGAGAGAGAGGAAGCCATCTAGATACTAACTACGGACCCGAAGGTGTACAAAGAACTACTCATGCATCATCGGAGAGGCACCAATGGAAGTGGTGAACCCCTCCGTGATGGTGTCTAGATTGGATCTTGTGGTTCTCGACTTTGCCACGACTGGATGAAAATTTAGTCGACTCCCCTAGGGTTTCTGGAATATTGGGGGGTATTTATAGAGAAAAGAGTCAATCCAAGGGGCACCCGAGGTGGGCACAACCTGCCAGGGCACGCCTGGGCCTCCTGGCGCACCCTGGTGGGCTGTCCCCTCCTCGGGACTCCCCCGAGGTGCAACCAGGGCCCGTTGTGTTCCTTCTGGCCCATAAAAAATCATCGTAAATTGGCGTGGCATTTGGACTCCATCTGATATTGATTTCCTGCAATGTAAAAAACATGCAGAAAATAGCAACTGACACTTCACACTATGTCAATAGGTAAGTACCAAAAAATGATATAAAATGACTATAAAATGATTATAAAACATCCAAGATTGATAATAAAACAGCATGGAATAATCAAAATTTATAGATACGTTGGAGATGTATCAAAAAGCGATCACTTAATTTCGATTTACAGAAATAAAGTTATGATAGATTGAATATCTAGGGGGTTTTCTATAAAATTACCAATTTAATTCAATTTAACCGAAATTTTGTGGATAATGTTTTCAATCATGTTGGTGATGTGGCAGCTCATGATTGCTTGGTACCCGTCTGTATAAGTGAACTAACATGCTGCATAGATCTAGATCTAACGGTCCATATTAGAGGCTTAGTGACGGGTGGCGCTAGGTCGTCCGAGATCTCGCTGGAAAACATGAAGACGGCGGCACAACTCTCAAAGTCGACGGATCTAGCGGTGAAGGGGGCTTCAGGGGTGGCAGAGAGGACGGTTAGGCGCATATCGATGTTGTAGACCTCCTGGTGCTCGTGGATGTCGTCGGGGAGAACGTGAGTAGTGGCTGTGGGGCTCACCGGAGATGTGAAAATGGCGGAGGGCTTCAGGTGCAGGTGAGGGAGTTTGCCGGAGTGGAGCTGACAGCGGCGATGAGCTTCGGTCTTCGACGCGCTCGGGTTTCCAGGGGTCAAAGCTCAAAGCAATAGTGTCTAGAAGGCGTGCAGCGATGCGCCGAAGCTAGTGGTGGCAGTGGGTGGTTTAGGGGGGCTCTACATGGCCGAAATCATCGCTGTGGTTCCTAGGTCAGTGTCGCGAAGTTGAGGTCATGATGGAGTAGCCTGCCGGCATTGGGCTCAATCTAGTGGGGCAAAAACATGGGGCAGCTGGGGGTTTTATAGGGCTAGCTCATGCTTGAGGTGGTCGAACTAGAGATCGTGCGCTCGGTCATGCACGGGATGTGGGCCTGGTCATGGGGTGTGGTGGTTGGAGGTTGGGGATGATGCTGACAGGTGGGGCCCGCTCTTCTGTGGGAGAAAGGGACAGGGCGCGGGTGGGTTGCGGTTAGGTTAGCTGGGCTGCTAGGTCTTGTTGGGCTGCGGTAGTCTACGTTTTTCTTTTTATTTCTTTTTCTTTTTATATTTCTTTTTCTCTGTTACTTATATTTGTAAGTGCATCTAGTGCCAGCCCTAATTGGTTTTGGAGTATTGACGACAAACTTGGTTGAGGGACTAACGTGTTTGTGAGAATTGCACGATAACACAGGTAGTAGTCCCTCATTGATTCGGTTACCTAGCAGAGATGACCCCTAAAAATGTATGAAGACATTGAAGACAATTGTCGGTTTACATAAGTTTGGGTCCTTTTGTACCCTTTCCTTGTGCATAGGCAGTTGTAGCCGCACCCATGGCAAAGGCTTGACGGGGCAGTAGAAGGCAAGATGCAAGACTACCAAGCCAGCACTCAAGCCAGTAAACGGAGAACAAAAGAGAAGCTAGACCTCCCCCGGCAACACCCTTGTTGGGGCAGCCTGCGTAGCCCCGGCAAGATCCTTGCCGGGGCGGCTTGCGAAGCACCAACAAGGACACCACCCTTGAAGCTCCATCGACAATGTTAAGGCTAAGACTCGGGGGCGCATGCCTAGTAGCATGCAGATCTTTGTGAAGATTGGTGGCATGCAGGTCTACGTGGAGACCAGAAGACAAAGACCCCCGACAAGGCCCTTACCGGGGACGACTACGAGGCCCCGGCAAGACCCTCGTCGGGGACAATTGCGGAGCCACAACTAGGCCCGCACCCAACATGGTTTCGCCACCTCACAACCATTCCAGTGTGGCGACCAGACTGCCAACTAAGCAAGCACCTGCGTGGTGGCATGCAGACCTTCGTGAGGATCCTACCACCGCGCCAGCATAGCGGCTAGCCAGCCAGCCTGGTGCTGCATGCCTCATCAGCCTGGACGCGTGTCAAGATAGGGTGAGGCGGTGACGGATGGGACGGGTTCTATTACTGTCCCTGATAAAGTTGGAGGGCACGTAAGCAGCGCATTTAATGCGTTTGTCCTACGATGTCAGGGATAAGCTTGTACATTGTAGCTACTTTACACCTCCCGTGTGCCACTACGGCGACCCCTTTGGCGTATAAAAGGAGGCCCAAGGCGTACTGGAGGAGGATTCAAACTTTTGGACCAGGCACGCATAGCAGCTAGTTAAGGTTCAAGAACACCAAATATACACCCAAAGCAGGACTAGGGTTTTACGCTCCTTACCGGCCCAAACCTGGGTAAAAATCCCTCATGCTGATCCCATAGGTGTCGTTTCCCCGACATCTTTGGCGCACCAGGTAGGGGAATAAGTTGGCAAATCTGGTCTGGTAGTTAGTGCGTCAGTTTCTTCATCACCATGGCTCCGAAGAAGAAGACGATCACGATGATCGGCTCATCTGGAGCCGGTCTGCCCATGCCGGCACAAATGGGCGATGGGGCAGACGCTGGCGGCAGAGGAGATCAAGATCATCCACATCATTTTGGTACCAGCAACCAGGCGAGCGGCATCGTCCGCGGTCAAGGCGACAATCCGCGCGCTGACGCATCCAAGGACGGAGCCGTGCTGCCTATGGGCGGCCCGGGGACCTTTAAGGGAAGGAAGATGACTCTGCCGATGCACGCACCATGGTCCTCCCAGGTTGTGCGCAACAAGCAGCGCCACGACATTGATGACCCCGAGCGTTGCTGCGGCAAGAGCCCTCAACATCATTCTCGAGATGCGTAGGGCCGACATGCACACCAAGATGCTGGTGAAAAGGGCGCACAACCGCGAAACCGTGATGGAGCTCCTTCTAACGTAGTTAGAAGTTCGAGCACCTCCTATTCCTCGCGTTTGTCGCTGCCACCGACACGAGCAGAAGCGTTGGCATGAGCACAACTACTCCTCTACTTTCCTCCTGCTGTGGAGAGGCAAGAAGAGTGGAGGGCTGCTATCCAAAGCCTTATTGGCCACGCCAACATGGATGGCCACCAAGAGGAAAATCCTTCGCGGCGCCGGACCACCGAGCCGGCGCGTGTTGACAGTGGTAGGGTTGGGGGCGCGATAACCATGGTGCACTCCCCTCCACCCCGACAGTGGCGGTCACCAGCTCATCGAGTCGACGCCCATGACGACGTATCCATGGTGTCGTCCGATCCCCGAGCCCGTCGCGACCAACGTCAAATTCTTCGGGAACGGCTCAAAGAGGACGCTCGAACCACCATCGAGCGGCAACAGGAAGCACGCCATTAGTCTGCACCTGGGGATTCTAGTGACTTGCCTTATGCAATAACCTATCCAGCATTTACCCGTGAGCTGCGGCAGTTCGAGTGGCCCACTACCCGCACGTTCAAACCAGAGGTCCCGGAGAAGTACGGCGGCAAGACTCATCCGTCTTAGTTCCTGAGCGTTTACACCATAGCGATGCAAGTTGCCGGGGCTCGGGATGGCAAGGTGCTCGCCAACTATTTCCCATTGGTGCTCAAGCCCAATGTCAGGTCATGGTTGATGCACCTACCGAGAGATTCCATTTCCTCTTGGTCGAATCTCTGCCACGAGTTTGTTGGCGCCTTTACTGGAGTCCATGTAGCTCCTGACTAGGCAAGTGATTTGCATGACATCCCCCAGAAGGATGGCGAATGCTTGCGCAAATACACACAAAGATTCAGGCGGGTGCAATATAACATCCCAGATGTTCATCCTGCCGCTGTCATCATCGCGTTCCATCAGAACGTGCGCAAGGCTGTCATCAGCATGTTCCATCAGAACATGCATAATCATAAGATGCGTGAAGAGCTGGCGATGAACAAGGTTGCGGATGTTGCCGAGATCTATGTTCAGACTGACAAGTGTGCCCGAGCTGAAGAAGGAAGGAAGTACCCCGACGAAGATGCCGACACGGGAAGTGACTCTGGAGATGAAGACATCATCGCCCGAACAAAGAAGGGCCAATGACGCAACAGGAAGTGCAAAGGCAAGATCGTGCTTGCTGTCGAGGAATCCGGCAACCCGGCACCGCCAAGAAGGCTAAGGTTGACGACCACGGCAAGGAGATTGCCGGGTGCGACGCCTGCCGAGCATTGGCGGTTGCCGGCAAGCCAGCAGGCTCCAACATGCAATATTGCAAGATTCACTGCACCAAAGGCCATGACCTCCAAAATTGCCATCAAGTTGAGCAGCTGATGGAGAAGCAGACGGCTGAGTACGAAAGACGAGACAAAGAGAAGGCCAGGATGGTGCAAAGGGATCCGGCAAGAAGTGCGACGCTCGAGGGGGCACCGCGGCAAGCATAAGCAACAAGATAGGCCTGCTTGAGGCCGCGACAAGGAAGAGGGAGATGACGATCGTGACGATGACGACGAGTCCATCAAGCACGAGTTTCAAAAAGCAACGGAGGTTATGTGTGTTGATGGAGGTGCTTCGTTGCAATCTTCCCACCGCCAACTTAAACAGTGGGCACGTGAGATTAATGCGACGGAGCCGATAATCGACACCCAGAAGCCACTGAAATGGTCCAACACGCCTATCATTTTTTACGCTGAGGATCACCCTGATCGCACAACCGCGGTCGGGTGTTTGCCACTGTTGGTTTCACCAACAATCCGCAACCTCACGGTGAAAAAAATGCTAGTTGATGCTGGGGCTGGTCTGAACTTGATCTCGCCCAACGTGATCAAGAGGTTGCAGATCCCTGGTGAAGATCTCGAAGAAACAGGTACGTTTCGAGGGATCAATCTCGGGAGAAGCCAGCCTAGAGGAAAGGTCACACTACCAGTCACATTTGGTGGCGACCTGAACTACAGGACAGAGAAGAACATTTTTATGTCGTCGAGATCCCTTTGCCATATAACGGGATCCTTGGCAGCTCAGCACTGGCCAAGTTCATGGCGGCGTCACACTATGCATACAACAAGCTGAAGATGCCCGGCCCAATGAGCATCATCACTGTCAACTATGACAAAACTGTGCCGACCAACTATAACGAGAGGCAGTTGCAGCACCTGCCGCCAAAACACTTGCTCCTGCCACTTGAGCTCTCGAGGGGAAGAAGACCAGCAAGACCTCAACCACCAGCAAGACTTCTAGCCCCGGCAAGACCTCTTGCACTCACCCCAGCAAACGCGCCTCCTCGGAGTTCTGCGCTCCCGATGAGGACGTGCCAGAGAGCTCCACCGGCAAGAGCAAGAAATCCAAGGCAGCAACACCAGAAACCAAGAAGGTACCCGTCAAGGAGGATGGCACGGGCGGAGCTTTTACCATAAGCTCCACCCTTGATAGCAAATAGGAAAGCGCGCTCGTCGTCTTCCTGCGGGCGAATGTGGATGTGTTTGCATGGCAAGCATCTGACATCCCCGGTGTACCCAGGGAGGTGATTGAGCACTACCTTGTTGTCTGTCCTCATGCACGTCCTGTCAAGCAAAAGGTCAGAAAGCAGGCTTTGGAGCGGAAAGAGTTCATCATTGAAGAGATCAGGAAGTTGGAAGCGGCAGGCTTGGTCAGAGGAGTGCTCCACCCAACATGGTTGGTCAATCCAGTGGTGGTACGCAAGGCAAATGGAAATGGAGGCTGTGTATTGACTATACAGATATCAATAAAGCATGTCCAAAGGATCCTTTCCCTTTGCCAAGCATTGACCAGATAGTGGACTCCACTGCCGGGTGCGACCTGCTGTCGTTCCTCATCGCCTACTCAGGATACAACCAAATCTTCATGACGAAGGAAGATGAAGAGCAGACTGCATTCATCACCCCATGTGGTATGTACTGTTTTGTACGAATGCCTTTGGGTTGAAAAGAGCTGGTTCGATGTTAGCCCGAGTGGTCCAAATTGGTTTTGAGCCCCAGCTACATAAAAATATGGAAGCTTATATGGATGATATAGTGGTCAAAACCAAGGACAAGGCCACACTCGTGTAAGATCTAGAGGAAACATTTGCAAATTCGCGCAAGATCAACCTCAAGCGCAACCCTAAGAAGTGTGTGTTCGGTGTCCCATCCGGAAAACTTCTTGGGTTCTTTGTATCTCAAGGCGGGATCGAAGCAAATCCCGACAAGATCAAGGCGATTGAGCAGATTGAGGTACCAAGGTGAGTCAAGGATGTACGTAGGCTTGCTGGCTGCATTGCTGCTTTGAGTAGGTTCATCTCCAAATCTGCTGAGTGCGCCCTGCCCTTTTTCAAAATTTTGAAAAAGGCGGGTCCAATGAAATGGACTCCGGAAGTGGAGGCAGCGCTACAAGATTTGAAGAGGTACCTCTTCTCTACGTCAATACTAGTCGCACCTAAACCGCAAGAGCCGTTGCTACTATATCTAGCAGTGACGAATCAAGTGGTCAGTGCCGCACTAGTGGTGCAGAGAGAAGTTGAGGAAGAAGCAACGGTAGCAGTGAGGCCGTCGGATGATGAGTCGGGGCCTTCCCCGGCAGGGCCTGATGCTGGCAAGGCAGGACCCCCGGCAGAGCCTAGTCCTAGCGAGACAGGATCTGCGCAAGCAAGCGAAGTGAAACAGAAGAAGAAGGTGATGCAGCACCCAGTTTACTTTGTCAGCTCCCTCTTGCAGGGGGCTACATCAAGATATTCTAGTGTGCATAAGCTACTTTTTGGCCTTCTTATGGCCTCAAGAAAGCTGCGTCACTATTTCCAAGCACATGAGATCACCATCTCACTCGTTTCCCATTGCAACGGATCTTGCACAACCTAAATGCAACTGGGAGGATTGTGGAGTGGGCGTTGGAACTGTCAAGCTTTGGTCTCAGGTTTGAAAGCACTTCGACAATTCAGAGCAGAGCCTTGGTGGAGTTCATAGCAGAATGGACCTCAACACCTGACGAAGAAATTCAAGAGACCACCCTTCCCGACAAGGAGACGAGCCGTGATTTGATTATGTACTTTGACGGGGCTTTCTCGCTACAAGGTGCTGGTGCCAGTGTGCTACTCATCACGCCCACCGGAGAGCACCTCAAGTACATGATCCAGATGCACTTTCCCCGAGAGAAATCAACAAACAACAATGCATAGTATGAGGGACTGCTTGCCGGTCTCAGGATCGCGGCAGACCTCGGAATCAGGAAGCTCATCATCAGAGGTGATTCGTAGCTTGTCGTCAAGCAAGTTAACAAAGATTATTAGAGCCCATTGATGGAAGCCTATGTAGATAAAGCGAGGAAGTTGGAGAAGCATTTTGACAGTCTGCAAACAGAGCATGTCCCTCGAGCAGAGAATAGCATTGCTGACGACTTGTCAAAACGCGGTGCCCTCAAGTTGCCTGTGGAACGAGGAACCTTTGTGCTCCAATTGACTCAGCCATCCGTTGAACTATCGGCATGATAGAATAAGCAAAGGAAGGTGGGCCCCGACAAGTACTTTCCCACTGAGCTCCCAGGAGCCGCTGGCAAGGAAGTTGCCGCGAACCCCAAGCTTGTTGGGGAGCAGCAGACTCCGACAGAGCCTCAAGCCCTTGCCATAGAGACAACTGCCCCCACGACAGAAGACATGCCTTTAGTCCTAGCCGTCAAGCCTCAGGCTCTGGCATGGGCACAACACACCGTTCGATTCCCCCAAACAAGGGAGCTCCCTGAGGAACAGGAAGATGCAGAGAAAGTAGCCCGTCGGTATAGCATGTATTAGTTTGTGGACGATGTCCTATACCGGAGGAGATCGAACGACATGAAATTGAAGTGCATTCCTCAGGAGGACCGATTGGAGTTGTTGCCAGAGATACATGGAGGCATATGTGGCTCCCACATAGGGTTAAGAGCCCTTGTTGGCAAAGCATTCCGGCAAGGTTTCTTTTGGCCCACTACTCTCCAGGATGCAACTGCACTAGTAACGAAGTGTGAAGCGTGCTAGTTCCATTCAAAGAAGCTTCATCAACCAGCTCAAGCTCTTCAAATGATCCCTCTTTCCTGGCCATTTTCAGTCCAGGGGCTCGACATACTAGGCCCCTTTCCCCGTGCTGTTGGGGGCTTTGAGTACTTGTATGTCGCAATCGACAAGTTCACAAAGTGGCCAGAAGTGGAGCCAGTGAGAAAGGTGACAACACAATCAGCCATCAAGTTCTTCAAGGGACTAGTTTGCCATTTTGGTGTGCCAAACAGAGTCATCACCGACAACGACACGCAATTCACGAGCCACACTTTCATGCAGTATATCCAAGACCTCGGCATCAAAGTTTGTTTTGCTTCTGTTGCTCATCCAAGAAGCAACGGCCAGGTAGAAAGGGCAAATGCTGAAGTGTTGCGGGGCCTCAAAACAAGAACTTTCGATAAGCTACACAAGTGCGTAAGACACTAGATTGATGAGTTGCCAACGGTTCTTTGGTCAATCAGAATGACACCAATTAGAGCCACTAGCCAGACACCATTCTCCCTGGTATACGGGGTAGAAGCAGTTCTCCCCATGGAACTCATATACGGGTCACCTCGAGTGCTCTCTTATGGTGAGCTTGAGCAAGAGCAGTTGCACCAAGATGATGCTATGCTCCCTGAGGAAGATCGTCTTCGGGCTGCTGTGTGAGCCGTATGCTATCAGCAAGCCTTGCGCCGCTACCATAGCCACAAGGTTCATGCCCGAAGCCTTGAGGAAGGCGACCTTGTTATTCGGCATATTCAATCCGCCAAGAATTCCAACAAGTTGACGCCGAAGTGGGAAGGCCCTTATCGGGTAATATGAGTCACTAGGCCCAGTGCAGTCTGCCTGGAGACCGAAGATGGTATTCCGGTGAGCAACTCCTGGAATATCGAACATCTTCGCAAGTTTTACCCATGAGGCGCGGTCACCGGGACCCCCGGCAACCACCTTTTGTACTAGCCTTGCTGGCAAGGCATGTAACCCTATGTACAGAGCCAGGCGCAGACCCTGTGTGCAGTTGAATAACTTTCAGTATGTATAGTTCCTGTTGATTTTGATGTTTATGTATATACGTATATGCATGCTTGTCCAGGATATTGTACTACCCTTGTTTCCAGCAGATACTGACGAACCGCCAAGGTTCCATGCTCCTATCTTCTCTTCTTTCCAGTCACAACGAAGAGACCCGGTTCCGCTGTTCCTGTCATGGACTTGGCTTCAGCAAGAGGTTGAGAAGACTGCTCGGCACTGCGATCCCTGGCAAACCAAACAGATAAAGTTTACCTCTTGTCCATTCATGTTCGTAACCCATAACTTGTGCATTAGAAAACCTCGCCACTCTTTTTAGACTTTGGTGTTCCCATCCCTGACCCGAATGTTGCTTCGGTCAGAATGGTCGCAGTAGCCTTTGGTAAAAAGAGATTGGCAGGGGGCTGGACCCTTTGTGTGTAACCCGGCAGATGTGACTCTCCGGTAGGCACAAAGGGTGCCGGTAAGGTAGCTTGCTGGGAAAACTCGTTTATTTACATTAAAGAGGCATTTCACCTTTGCATGGACATATACATGCATGGGTTCCCGACAAGGCTCATCTTTTTCATTGACGTGCTGATGCAAGTGCAAATGTTACAAAACACAAGCATGGACTCGAGAGATTACATTATTTAAAATTAAGATTTGGCAAATACCTACAAGTTTAAAAAAGATAAGTGCCCGGTAATCCCTGTTCTTGCCCCTCTCTTCCCAGGCACAGCAGGTGGAGGCAAAGGAGATATGTGGGGACGCGTCGATGGAGAGCATGGCGGAGGTGACCCGTCGACCACCGACACCAGAGCCAACAGGGCACAGCCCCCAGCAAGGCATGTTGCCGGGGGGGGGGTGCAGATGATGGTGCTACCCCTGATGGTCAGCCGGAGTAGGATTCGGAGTCCTCCCGCCCGCTACCGTCATCGTCGCTGTCGTGGCCCTCCTTGTCGCTGTCGCTCGAGGAGGAGCTTTCGTCGTCGGTGGAGCTCTCCACGCAGCACCCTAAGCGGATTCCCGAGCGCCCAAAGACCTTGACGGAAAGCAGGTCGTTCTCCATTAATTTGAACTGGAGAACGTGCCCCTTCGACAAGCTATGGGCGCGGGCAAAGGTTTTCCAACCATGGCAGAAGTACATGACGTGAGGAGCGGGAAAGTCGACATCGACCCACATGCTGCCGTTCCCACAGCCCCTCATATGCAGCCTCAAGGCATGCGGCGGGTCAAGCTCTATTACCCGAGCAAACGGAGTAGAGAGCCAGAGATGACCGCACACGGTCTTGTACAGCCTGATGAAGAACTCATGGGGCTGGTCTCTGACATGGCCCTCCATTGGGGGAGGGGCCGCCGGCGGAGACATAGCTGGTGCGCCGCCCCGTCCTCCTATTCCCCGAGTGATGCGGCGACCTCGGCCTCGCCCCCTCCCTCTCTCTCTCATAGCGGGCTTCGCCACCATGAACTCCGGAGGAGGAGGGATGCACTATCGAGCAGAAGCCCTCATCGCCGCCATTGGAGCGCCAGCGCACCCTCTCACCATGACAACCGGAGGAAGATTACCAAGCAGGAAGAGGAAGAAGGAGGTGAGTGTGGAAACGCACTGTCCCTTCCCTTTTTATAGAAGGGAAGGGCCGGGGCCTGGCCTCTCACCCCAAGGGCGGCCGCCCCGCTCGACCAATACGACCTCCAGAGGTGCAGGGAATCAAGACCGACCTGCTGCTCCAATCAGTGACACCCGATTTCCCGCCACGGCGTTAATGCCCGTGCCCTCCGCATCCATAGCCTACCCTTCCTAAGGCATGAAGGACACGTGGAGAGCGAGCCAGAAGCATAAATACAAGTGGGATGACCGTTTTCCACCCCGTGATCGTAGGGTGCAGGCGCCATGCAAGCCACGACCCGAGTTTACTTCATAAATGAGAAGCGCCCCTGGGATTCCTCTTTTTATGGGAAAGGCGTGGGCTGCCTCTTTACTATTCGATGTGAGGCGTCGCAGGCGTGCTGCGACGGTTCCATGCATGACCCCACGTCATGCACTCAATGCAGACCGTGGGGAAGGGCAACTGATGAGAAGATTACAACAGCTAATCCCAATGACGCTTGGCGCTTATGTGTGGCCCAGGCCCGGGGGCTCCTGTCGGTGTACATAAGTATGGGCCCTTCTGTACCCCTTACTTGTGCATGGGCAGTTGTAGCCGCACCCATGGCAAAGGCTTGACGGGGCAGTAGAAGGCAAGATACAAGACTACCAAGGTAGCACTCAAGCCAGTAAATAGAGAACAGAAGATAAGCTAGACCTCCCCCGGCAACACCCTTGCCGGGGCAGCCTGCGTAGCCCCGGCAAGGGCTGCCCCAGCAAGATCCTTGTCGGGGCGGCTTGTGAAGCACCAGCAAGGCCACCACCCTTGAAGCTGAGAGCTCTGACACCATTGAAACATCATGGCCAAGACTCAGGGGCGCATGCGTAGTAGCATGTAGATCTTTGTGAAGACTGGTGGCATGCAACTCTATGTGGAGACCAGAAGAAGAACACCCCCAGCAAGGCCCTTGCTGGGGACAACTATGAGGCCCCGGCAAGACCCTTGTCATGGACAATTGCGGAGCCTCAGCTAGGCCCACACCCGACAAGGTTTTGCCACCTCACAGCCATTCCAGCGCGGTGACCAGTCTGCCAACTAAGGAAGCACCCGTGTGGTAGCATGCAGACCTTCGTGAAAATTCCGCCACCGCGCCAACACAGCAGCTACCCAGCTAGCCTGGCGCTGCATGCCTCGTCAACTTGGACGCGTGTCAAGATCGGGTGAGGCCACGACACACGGGACAAGTTCTATTACTGTCCCTGATAAAGTTGGAGGGAACGAAAGAAGCACATTTAATGCATTTGTCCGATGATTTCAGGGATAAGCTTGTACACCGTAGCTACTTTACACCTCCCATGTGCCAATGTGGCGACCCCTTTGGCATATAAAAGGAGCACCAAGGCATACTGGAGGAGGATTTGAACTTTTGGACTAGGCACGCATGGCAGCTAGCTAAGGTTCAAGCACACGAAATATACACTCAAAGCAGGACTAGGGTTTTACACTCCTCGGCGGCCCAAACCTAGGTAAAAATCCCTCGTGCTGATCAACAGATCTGCTCTTTGTGCAACCCTCTCTCCGCACCAACCGTAGAAGGGATCCTCGTGATCCCATAGGTGTCGTTTCCACGACAACAATGGTGGTTCGTGAAGACACTCACAACAAATATAATGACTTGTGAAGACATTCACTTGAAGACTATGGAGTGCAAAGACATAGTTGTTTTGTAGCTTACTTTTCTTCTTTATTGAGTAATACGAGCCACCATACTATTAAGTGCGGTCCAAGTGAACAAAGTCAGATGACTGATGTGATGCTCAACCAAAATCCTATGTCTTCGAGCAAAGACAATGAGAGCAAATCTTATCCAGAGTTCGATGAGTCAGCTTTGCTTGTAACCCAAGTCAATCTGCGGCGTGTGTTTGAAATCCGACTGTCGGTGTCAAAACCGGCGGATCTCGGGTAGGGGGTCCCGAACTGTGCGTCTAGGCGGATGGTAACAGGAGACAAGGGACACGATGTTTTTACCCAGGTTCGGGCCCTCTCGATGGAGGTAAAACCCTACTCCTGCTTGAGTACTATTGATGATATGGGTAGTACAAGAGTAGATCTACCACGAGATCAAAGAGGCTAAACCCTAGAAGCTAGCCTATGGTATGATTGTTGTTCGTCCTACGAACTAAAACTCTCCAGTTTATATAGACAGGGGAGAGGGCTAGGGTTACACAGAGTCGGTTACAATGGTAGGAGATCTACATATCCGTATCGCCAAGCTTGCCTTCCACGCCAAGGAAATTCCCATCCGGACACGGGACGGAGTCTTCAATCTTGTATCTTCATAGTCGAGGAGTCCGGCCAACGGTGATCGTTCAGCTATCCGGACACCCCCCAATCCGGGACTCCCTTAGTAGCCCCCGAACCAGGCTTCAATGATGATGAGTCCGGCGCGTTGATTGTCTTCGGCATTGCAAGGCGGGTTCTTCTCCAAATTCCATATACTTGTCGAATAGTGTCCGGCTTCTTATAAATGCTGCTCTCCTTAGCTTGCACGCCCAATAATGTCCATCTTCCACGTGTCGAACGAATGCGAAAAGCCAGGGTATCTTTACATTTACCCCCTAGCTGCGCAAATGAGCCGCCTATAAAAGAGACGGGGATCTAGATCCAAATCACACCATCCTCCCTCCGCGAGCATTCATCAGAGCGCCTTTGACAAAAATCCATTCCATCATGGACAGTCGACGCGGCTCCTCCTCTCGCGCTCCCAGCCCTCAGCCTGGAGATTGGGAGAGATGCTCAGTCCCGCACAGTGAGTTAGTGACGCTCCAAGCCAAGGGATTTCTGCCCCCAGCCTTTATGGTTCCGGTTCGAGCTGGACTCGCCACCTATAAGGGCGGAAAGCAAGCGGAGAGCGTCCCCGATCCTTCCAAAGGAGAGCGGGTGTGCTTTATCTCTTATCTGATAAGAGGACTCGGATTTCCAATACATCCGTTACTCCGGGAGCTCCTGGAGTTCTACGGCCTCCAGTTGCACAACCTTACGCCTGCCTCCATTCTGCATATTTCGGGCTTTGTGGCCCTTTGCGAGCTGTTTTTGGGCATTGAGGCTCATTTCACGATGTGGAAGAGATTGTTTTGCCTTGTGCCCCGTTCTCATGAGGGGTCAATATATCAAGTGGGCGGAGCTGAACTATGGAGCATCGCCGGGACCGGATATCTATCCGGAACCCCGAAGAAGGCGTCCGAAGACTGGCCCTCGGAATGGTTTTACATGGAGGATGTCCCGCTGCCGGATCCTATTCGGATCGGCCTCCCGGAGTTCAGTAATGCTCCTTTGAAGAAACGCCTAAGCTGGCGCCCGCGGAGCCCCCAGAGCGAAAGTGACAGGGATGTCCTCTACCTGATGAGCCGAATAAGGTTACTATCTCATTCCGGACTGACCATGATCGGAGTCATGGCCACATGCATTATGCGGGGGGTGCAGCCGCTCCAGTATAGGGGCCACCCCATGTGTGATTTCAACGGGGACGATGATGCCACCCGTCATGGCCGTAAGGGGCCGGGATCGGTCGCCGATCTGGTGAAGATCTTGTCCGGCCTGTACAGAGGGGAAAAGGAGGATTTTCTCCGTGTTAGTCCACTGAGCGGATTTTCTATGAACAATCCTCGAAGCTGGGTAAGCAGACACTTCTTTTTGCCTATCCGATCCCCATTCCCATGGTTAAGTATCTCATTTTGTGATTTCGACGCAGGAACTGCGCCGGGCTATAGAGGATATACACAGCCCGCCTCCACAACCCGAGGATCCGGAACGGTCCCTCGATCCGGCCTCCGAAGAGGATCTGGACATAAAGGTGGAGCTGATCGATGGGGTGTTCCACCAACTTAGCATCGACAATGCTTTGGTCGCCATTACGGCCGACTACCCCGGAATATTCCAGCTTCCCAGGTAACTGTGACCAAAGTCCTGATACCATGACCCATCCGTGCTTATTTCTGATCACCGCATACCAATGGTGTTCCGCAGGAGGTGCCTTTGAGGCGGGAAGCCGAGCCCGCGGCGCCTGGCCAACAAGGGGCAGCTCGGCCCAGCAGGCAGAAAAGAACTGTGGTGCGGATCGAGACGTCGCCGCAACGGTATGGCGCGCCACCGTGTTTCAAGGAAAGATTCCTGGAAGGCATACTAACGCTCGTGATCTTTTCAGGAAAAAGAGCGCTCACCGAACTGTGTCCGGAGAGGTTGCCAATCGAGCCTCCGCCAGCCAGGCTTCAAAGCCAGGTCCGGAAGGGGAGGCGAACACAAGGCGCGCGTAGGATGCTCCTCCAACGGAGGATGCCGACAGATTGTCCGCCACCAAATCTTAGGTGGAGAGTGCCATGAATCACAGGCGCCGCTGGACAATTCTTCGTGATGCATGTTTCTCCCAAGAGGCATTGAATGCCTTTAATTCGGGAGATGCGCACCTCCGTGCCGCTCAAGATGGTATAGCCAGAGCCACGGAGCAGTATGTGAAAGACATACGGGTGAGGGATTTTGACAGTTATATATGCCAGTAGCCCCGAGACTTAAAATAGTTAGAATAACTGATTTAAGGATCATTTGTTATGCAGGATCTTACAAAAAAGAATACCCAACTGTCCCAGGAGCTTCAAGAGTGCAAGGCCCAACTTGAGGCCGCACTAGCCACGACAGGGGAAGCCACAGAGACCCCCTCTGGTAATATACGCTTTAAAAGAGAAGTAGTTTGCGAAGTGCGGCGTGTGTATAAGTCCGACAATAACATTGCAGATGGCGCCGGGGTAGATCCGGACAAGGAACAACTCCTGCGCCGGTTAAAAGCCGGCGAGAATGTGCTTACAAGGGTGCGGCAAGAGAAAAATAACCTCCAAGATGCCAACACCCAGCTGGGCGAGGAACTAAAAGATCTTCGTGCCCAGCTGTCTGACTCCGTTAAGGAGAATTGGCATTTATAGTAAGTGCTTGAGCGAACTTATGAAAAGAAGAGTTCAGCGAGGAAGTCGATTAACAGAAATATGTCTGTAGGTATGCTCACAGGTCGTCCTGCAGAGGAAATGCCCGGTTCAACGGGTGACCTACTTCCCGAGCTGCTACAACTGCACGAACGAGTTCGGCAGGTGATGAGAGGCGTCGCCCAGGCCTTGTGGCCATCCATCTCCCTACCCGAAGGCCTTGGAGAGCTTGCAGAGAAGCTTCAGGGAGCACGGTGGTGCTTCCGGCTATGGAAGATATCGGCCTGCCATCAAGGCGCCAGGGAGGCCTAGGCCATGGTGAAGACGCGGTACACGAAGGCTGACCCAAACCACATGGCCGAGGGCGGACCTGTGGGGCCCGATGGGAAGGAGATCCCTATGAGCTTAGTGTACGGCCAAGTAGAGTTGGCCGCAAAGTATTCCCAGCGGGATTGTAAACTAGACAGCCTATTAGATGGTATTGAAGAGGAATACAATCAGTCAATTTGACTATGTAATTTAAAATGACATGTAAAATGCCTTCTAGCTGGATTGTAGATCGTTTGTCGTAGCGGACCTTTTCGCTTCAACCTCGGGACCCGACAGTCCGGAGTGTGTCCGAATACCCTCACGGTTATGTAAGAACCGGGGCATGCGTGGAGACTAGGCATAGGGGTCATGAGTGCTTTATCAGACAAGTGCCCAACTAGTTATGTTATATTACATGGTTAGTAAGAAACATCTTCCAAGAAGAATAGTTCCGTTAGGGGTTCCTTTCCCTGGGAGGCATGCCCTAAAGTGCATGTCCGAACTGCGAAAAAAGCAGAAAAACATCTGGGGCAGATAAATGAATAAGTAAGAATTCGTCTTTTAGTTCACCGACCGAATATTCCCTTAAGAACGCTAGCTTTCTGCTTCACCCAGTCTGAGGTACACGTCCGGCTGACCCGGCGGTAACAATCGCAGAGGTGCTCCCTTTACCACCTAGCCGAACAATCGGGAACGTAGGGGTAAGCACAGGAACCAGGCAACCCAGCTTGGCCAAAACTTAAGTCATATCGATGCATATAATGGTGAATAAAAGGTACATGCGGAAGTGTGACACATCTGTTGGGCATAAAGCTCGTATAAATAAGCTTCTGTTAAAGAAGCCCCCAGGTATACTGAGCGCGGATAATGCGTCAAGTGTGTGCGAACAGTGCACAAACGAGCCTTCAACGCCTTCAGAAAAAAGGAGGGAGAAGGAGAGAAATAAAAGACAGTTAAAGTATAAAATATAGACGGAGGAAGGAGACAAACTCAGAGTCCCGCGCTAGGCGTAGAATCTTTGGAGATGGGCTGCGTTCCATGGGTTTGGCTCAAGTCGGTTATCCGATGTGTTCCGCAGACGGTATGCTCTGCCGGTCAGGACTTGGTCGATGATGAAGGGACCCTCCCATTTGGGCTTGAGTTTGTCCTTTTTCTTGTTCGGCAGGCGTAGAACTAATTCGCCAACATTGTAAGCTTTGGCCCGTACTTCTCTGCTTTGGTATCTTCGAGCCTGCTGTTGATAGAATGCGGAACGAGCTTTTGCCACGTCACGCTCCTCCTCCAAGGCATCCAAACCGTCCTGCCGATCCAGCTCGGCTTCTCTTTCTTCGTACATGCGCACGCAAGGTGAGTCATGAATTATGTCGCAGGGCAAAACTGCCTCTGCGTCATATAGCATAAAAAATGGTGTGAATCCGGTAGTGCGATTCGGCGTGGTCCGCAGCCCCCAGAGTACGGAGTCGAGCTCCTCTACCCAGTGCTTTGCTTGAGGGACCGCACTAGTCTGGGTTTAATGCCGCTCATGATTAGACCATTCGCTCGTTCGACTTGACCGTTAGTTTGAGGGTGATGGACTGAAGTGTAGTCGAGCTTTATGCCCATGTTTTTGCACCAGAGTTTAACCTCGTCGGCCATGAAGTTCGTGCCGTTATCAGTGATGATGCTATGGGGGATGCCGTAACGGTGTACTACCCCTAATATGAAGTCTATCACGGGTCCGGATTCGGCCGTCTTAACTGGCTTGGCCTCTATCCATTTGGTGAATTTATCCACCATGACCAATAGGTATTTTTGCTTGTGGGTTCCTCCGTTAAGGGGTCCAACCATGTCAAGCCCCCAGACCGCGAACGGTCAGGTGATGGGTATAGTTTTGAGGGCGGTGGGTGGCATGTGGCTTTTATTAGCAAAGCGCTCGCAACCGACGCATCGTTGGACTAAGTCCTGAGCATCTGCCCGAGCCGTCGGCCAACAAAATCTTGTACGGAAGGCCTTGCCTACAAGGGCCTGGGCTGCGGCATGGTGCCCACCGAGTCCGGCATGAATTTCAGCCAGAAGATTTCGCTCTTCCTCTTCGGAGATACACCTTTGAAGGACTCTGGTTGTGCTTTTCTTGTAAAGCTCTCCCTCATGGACCTTATAGGCTTTAGATCGCCGTACTATACAGCGGGCCTCATTTTGGTCCTCGGGAAGTTCCTGCCTAGTTAAGTAGGCTAGGAATGGTTCTATCCACGGGGCAATGACTGCCATTATTTCGTGGGTTGAATGTGTTATTTCATTGGCAGAACGACCGATTGTGTTAGAATGTTCGGTGTTGGGTGGTGCGGTTGTGTCCGGATTGTTGTTTCCGGACTCCCCTTCCCATAGTACGGATGGCTTGAACAGCCGCTCTAGGAAGATATTGGGAGGGACGGCATCGCGCTTTGCGCCAATGCGTGCCAATATGTCCGCCGCCTGGTTATTATCCCGGGCTATATGGTGAAATTCAAGCCCTTCAAACCGAGCTGACATTTTTAGGACGGCGTTATGGTAAGCTGCCATTTTTGGATCCTTGGCGTCGAAGTCTCCATTTATTTGGGATATCACGAGGTTCGAATCCTCGCGCACCTCTAGGAATTTAATGCCCATGGAGACCGCCATCCAGAGGCCATGTAGAAGGGCCTCGTATTCGGCTGCATTGTTGGAGTCCATGTACATTATCTGGAGTACGTATTGAACTGTGTCTCCGGTTGGGGATGTCAGGATGACACCAGCCCCCAGGCCGGCCAACATTTTGGAGCCGTCGAAGTGCATGATCCAATTGGAATATGCGCCGTACTCTTTAGGGAGTTCGGCTTCAGTCCATTCGGCGACGAAGTCGGCCAAAATTTGCGACTTAATAGCTCTCCATGGCTTGTAGGATATGTCGAACGGGAGGAGCTCGATGGCCCATTTTGCAATCCGGCTAGTCGCGTCGCGGTTGTTTATAATGTCATTAAGAGGTACTTCGGAGGCTACTGTTATCGAACACTCTTGAAAGTAGTGTTGCAGCTTCCGGGATGCCATGAACACCGCGTACGCTATCTTTTGATAATGTGGATACCGGGACTTGCATGGAGTTAGGACAGTGGACACGTAGTAAACTGGTTTTTGAAGGGGGAACTTGTGTCCGTCCGTTTCTCGTTCGACGACGAGCACCGCGCTTACAACTTGATGTGTTGCCGCGATATATAATAGCATTGGTTCGCCCATGTTGGGCGCGGCCAGGACCGGATTTGTTGCCAATATGGCTTTTATTTCTTCAAGTCCGGCCGTGGCGGCATCCGTCCACTTGAAGTGTTCGGTGCGCCGGAGGAGGCGATAAAGGGGTAATGCCTTTTCTCCCAAACGGGAGATAAAGCGGCTTAGAGCCGCCACGCATCTAGTCAATTTTGTATTTGTTTGAGGTCTTTTGGGATATCCAATTGTGACAGAGCTCGGATCTTGGCTGGGTTTGCTTCAATTCCTCTATCGGATACAATGAAGCCCAAGAGCTTTCCGGCTGGTACGCCGAAGACGCATTTTTCTGGATTCAGCTTAATGTCATATGTTCGGAGATTGTCGAATGTGAGCCTCAAGTCGTTTACTAGAGTTTCTACATGCTTGGATTTGACGACCACATCATATATGTATGCCTCCACTGTTTTGCCAGACATGTCTGAATCATGCGCTGATATGTTGCGCCGGCGTTTTTGAGCCCGAAGGGCATTGTGTTGAAGCAGAATGGGCCGTATGGAGTGATGAATGCCGTTGCGGCTTGGTCTAGCTCTGCCATCTTAATTTGGTGGTAGCCGGAGTATGCGTCGAGGAAGCACAATGAATCGTGTCCTGCGGTAGCGTCGATAATTTGATCGATGCGGGGGAGGGGGAAGGGGTCCTTTGGGCAAGCCTTGTTAAGGTCCTTGAAGTCGACACATAGGCGCCAGGATTTATCCTTCTTTGGTACCATCACTAGGTTCGCTAGCCAGTCCGGATGTTTTATATCTTTGATGAATCCGGCTTCCAATAGTTTGGCTAGCTCCTCTCCCATTGCTTGTATCTTGGGTTCGGAAAATTGCCGAAGAGCCTGTTTGACTGGCTTGAATCCTTTTAGGATATTTAGGCTGTGCTCGGCCAGCCGGCGTGGGATTCCTGGCATGTCCGAAGGGTGCCAGGCAAAATGTCCCAATTTTCTCATAGGAATTCTCGTAGTGCGGCGTCTACATCAGGGTTTAACTGTGCCCCAATGGAGGCCGTTTTCGTAGGGTCCGTTGGATGGACTTGGAATTTGACTATTTCGTCCGCTGGCTTAAAAGAGGTGGACTTGGATCTCTTATCGAGTATCACATCGTCCCTGTTCACCGTGGAGCGCAGTGCAGTGAGTTCCTCGGCCGCTAGGGCTTCGGATAGTGCCTCGAGGGCTAGTGCAGCTGTCTTATTTTCGGCGCGGAGTGCTATGTCCGGATCACTGGCAAGAGTGATGATTCTGTTGGGCCCGGGCATTTTGAGCTTCATGTACCCGTAATGGGGTATAGCTTGAAAAATTGTGAATGCCTCTCGCCCTAATAAAGCGTGATATCCGCTACTGAACGGGGCCACTTGGAATGTGACCTCCTCGGACCTGTAATTGTCCGGCGAGCCGAACACCACATCCAGTGTGATTTTTCCTGTGCAGCATGCTTCCCGACTAGGGATTATTCCTCTAAAGGTTGTGCTGCTTCGCTCAATGCGGCTCCAGTCCATTTCCATTTTTCGAAGGGTTTCCTCGTAAATGAGGTTTAATCCGCTGCCGCCGTCCATTAGTACCTTAGTAAGGCGAAAGCCGTCCACTATTGGACTGAGGACCAATGCGGCTGGTGCTCGGGCTGTTCGAAATTTAGGTTCGTCACTGGCATTAAAGGTAAAAGCCGTGTCACTCCATGGGTTTATTGTTGCTACTTGGTAGACTTTGGCAAGGCTGCGGAGTGTTCGTTTCCGCATATTATTTGATGCGAAAGTCTCGAAGACTGTTAATACCGTGCTGGTGTTGTTGGGCTGGTTCTCTGGAGCTAGAAGCTCTTCGCCACTTTTGGCCACCTGCCGTAGTATCCAACATGCTCGAAGGCTATGGGTTGGAGTGCGCCCTCTGTACTATGAATTTTGCAGGGTCCATTGAGCCATCCCTCCAGTACGGTTCCGTGCCCTTTAGGTTTTTTTTTGCTTTTGGGTATTTAACCCAGGTGCCTGGCGATGATGCACCCTTTTATTTCGGACTAGGGTTGTATTCGGGGCCGGATTATCCCAAAATTTGGTTTCGGTTTTCTAGGCGCTCTCCATCGCACAGTACTTTCGTACTATGGACGCCAAGTCGGCAAAGCATGTAATTTCACGATGACTTATGGCGTTTAGGATTCCCTTGTCCGTGCAATTATTGTAGAAAAGTGAAATTGCGTCTTCCTCGAGGCAGTCCTTTATCCTGTCCATAACCAGGAGGAATCTGGCCCAGTAATGGTGTACTATTTCAGCGGGCTCTTGCCGAATTCGGGATAGATCCCTTATGTTTGGGTGAGCGGGTGGAATTAAATTCGGAACCCCGTCCAATCTACGACTCAAGGGCCGAAAAGTTTCTGAACTTGGAAGCTTGGGTTTTTGGGTATTGTCCAATGAATCCAGCCCGCTGCCTGACTTTAGGTTCAGGGCTTGATCGACGTCCATCCCTCCGCGAGAATCCGGCATGGAGGGGTCGGGAATCCAGACATAGCTAGTCCTTAATATAGAAGAAGGGTCGTTGTACTGTTCCTCCACCACAACAACGTGGTGGGTAGCCTGGGGAGAGTTGATCTCTCTCAGATCGGTTTTAGGCCCAATCTGATCGTAGTCTGTAGCGACTCTCAGGGCGGCGATGCGATCCAAGAGCCCGTTTAAGGAGGAGAGCTCCATCGGATCTAGCTGCTCGGCAAGTTCCGAGTTAACGTGAAGATTGCTTTCGATGACCCAAGAAGTCATCGTCGGCGCGGCGGCCGAACAGGCGGTCATAAGAAAACTGCCTAGCCGGAGAGTCTGGCCGGTGGCCAAAGCTCCTTCAGCAATGGTGTCGTCTTTAAAGACGGGATGAGGTATCCTTCCTGATGGCGACAGCACAGAGGAACTCTCAATGAAAGCACCAATGTCGGTGTTAAAACCGGCGGATCTCTGGTAGGGGGTCTTAACTGTGCGTCTAGGCGGATGGTAACAGGAGACAAGGGACACGATGTTTTTACCCAGGTTTGGGCCCTCTCGATGGAGGTAAAACCCTACTCCTGCTTGATTAATATTGATGATATGGGTAGTACAAGAGTAGATCTACCACGAGATCAAAGAGGCTAAATCCTAGAAGCTAGCCTATGGTATGATTGTTGTTCGTCCTACGGACTAAAACCCCCCGGTTCATATAGACACCGGAGAGGGCTAGGGTTACACAGAGTCGGTAACAATGGTAGGAGATCTACATATCTGTATCGCCAAGCTTGCCTTCCACGCCAAGGAAAGTCCCATCCGGACACGGGACGAAGTCTTCAATCTTGTATCTTCATAGTCCAGTTGTCCGGCCAACGGTGATAGTTCGGCTATCCCGACACCCCCTAATCCGGGACTCCCTCACCGACCATTGGACACGTGCCGGTTCCTTAGTGACCCAGGGTCATTTCAGACATATCGTGTTGGGTTGCCTCCAGGCTCTAAATAGCCCACCCTACACCATAATTTGGTGGCTGCTCAGAGTTAGTGCACGACTTTTGTCGTTTGAGAGCAACCCACCTCTGAAGCCTTTGAGAGAGAGATCCTTGCAAGGACAAAGCCCAAAACACCCAGAGCCAAAGAGTGTTAGGCATCACTGAAGTATTTCTGTGCGCATGACCTAAAGACTTGTTACACTTCAGGACTATGAATCCTCCAGTCGGTTAAGCGTCGCGTTCTGAGCATCCAAGAGTCATTGTGGATCACCGGTGAACAAAGTCTGTGAAGGTTTGAAAGTCTACCTTGAAGACTTACCAGGGTGATTGGGCGAGGAGTGGGTGTCCTTAGCTCAAGGGGAATAAGGTGAAGACGCGGTCTTCTGAGTTCAATCTCAGCCTCCCTAACCAGACGTATAGTTGTCACAGCAACTGGAACTGGTCGACCAAATCCTTGCCTTCACCAAGCCACTAGTTCTGTCCTCTACTTCCTTTACCTTTCAGTTTGTTTTCCTGAAGTCATTGCTTGCTTGTCGGATCTAATTGACTTCACTATGCGAAGACTATTACCTGTTTGGCTTCATACTGTCTTCCGTTCTGATCCATACTACCTAGCTGCTGATAGTCTTTGCTCTTTCAATAATGCTTACTTGACTATGGCTTGCCTAGTGTAGTCTATCTTCCGCTGCATATCAATAGGTTCATTTCTTCTCTTTGTCTTCAAAGACCTTGTGTTTTGAAGACTTCCATAAAAATCGCCTATTCACCCCCTCTAGTCAATAACTAGCACTTTCAATTGGTATCAGAGAAAGGTGCTCCCTTGTTCTTTGTGATTCGGTTTAACCACCTGGAGTTTAGCTATGTTGACTGCAGGGATAATCAAAGTCTCCGCTGAGTGCCCAGTCTTCGATGGCACAAATTACCCCTACTAGAAGAATAAGATGTGCATGCATCTTGAAGCCATTGACATTGACCTCTGGTATGTTGTCAAGATAGGTGTTCCTAAGGTCGGTGAAGGTGTCACCGCTGCTTATGTCAAGAGGTTCGCTCAACTGGACTCGACCGACAAGAACATCATCTGTGGTCATCTGACCAAAGGACAGTATGGCCGTGTGAGTGCACTGGAAACTGCAAAGCTAGTCTGGGACTGGCTATCCAAGGTCAATGAAGGCGTCTCAACTCAGAGAGACTCAAGGATTGATGTTCTTCACAATCTGTTCAACCTCTTCAAGAGGAATGACAATGAAAATGTCCAGCTCACGTCGGATCGCCTCACTGATATCACTAATGAGCATCGTGCTCTTGGCGCCACTGAGATCACCAAGCATGAAATTGTCAAGAAGCTTCTAAGATCACTTGACAGCTCATTTGATAGTTTGAGGAGGAGTTTGATTCAGGCGTGGCAAGCCTGGCTCTAGCTACGGCATTTGTCGCCAGGTCCATCTTCAACATTTAAGACAATGGTCACGTCACCGACACTGAAGCCGATGATGAGGACGACTCTGCTCCGACCTACTACTTCATGGCACGAGGTGCTAAGGTAACTCACGCGATGCTTACTTTCAAGCATCTAGTGAAGATGACTCTGAGTGTGAATCCAAACCTAGCTACAAAGACTCTTGCTGAAATTGCAACTTAACAACAAACTGCTATTTAACATATTCAAAAGATGCTAGACAAAAGTGATGACTTGTTGGATGCGGAAATGAATCGAACTCAGTCCTTAATCGAAGACATTAAAAATCTTCATGTTAAGTACAAGGAACTTGAAATTTGTCATGAAACACTCTCAGCTACTCATGAGAAGCTTTCCTATGATTATCTTCAAAGGAAGCAAGATCTAGATAAACTGAGAGCGTCTCATGAAGATCTTTAAAAAGAGAATGATTCACTTTGCGCTCAACAGATCAGTTCTGCTCATTAATATATTGTGCCACCATGTTTAAAATGTCTTAAGCGTAATAATGTTGTCTCTATTGCTGATGTTGCAATATCTTCAACTGCTATTGGTGATGACCCCTCTTCTGATGATACCACTACTATTGGTGATGAGAATGCTAGGTTGAAGACATTGCCCGAAACAGGCATGTACAAAAGCCTCAAAGGGAATCAGACACTATGTGATGTCCTCAAGAAACATATTCTGAACCGAAACCCTAGGAAACAGGGTGTTGGGTTCGAGAGGAAAATGAATATTGATGGTTCATACTAGAAGCCTGAGCAGTACCCCAAAACCACATGGGTTGCTGCAAAGGGCCCTTCAGTGGACCCATCCACCTTATCTGGCTTCACTTGTGCTAACCCCACTATAATTGATGAATCCTTTGACGCCAATTATAAGCTATTTAAGAATCAGAATGGTGAAGTGTTTGCCAGGTTTATTGGTAATAACTGCAGGAATGGACCACCTTTGAAGAAGATGTGGGTGCCCAAAAGTTGTCTTGAGAAGCTTCCCATGAATGTCGTCATGACACCACTTGGGAAGAAGACTAACCCCAGACCAAAGGCTTCATATGGTCCAAAGGCCTCATATAGACAGAGGACCTCACAAGGTCACCCTGGCACCAATATTTTACAGGGTAACCATACTCAGACTCATGAATATGAGCGTCTTTCTTCAAACCGCTATGTTTAAAACAAAGAACTTCTCCGCATATTCTTATGAGTATTATTCACCTCCTGCAAGGCTATTTGGTTGGGCTCCAAAGCCAAAGTTCTCAGATGCTACACTTAGACTCATTGCTTCTAAGCCACCCCTAAAGATGTGGGTGGTTAAGAAGAATTAACTTTCTTTTGCAGGGAAAGTTCTCCAGCCGAAAATCAAAGGTTTCTGGCGCTAATGCTGGGGACCTAAAACATCTTGTGGGACGCAAGATAAAGTGCCAGAATGGCCTTACTATGTATTTCATCCCTAGGTTTCTAGACGAGCATCCTATCTTATCAAACAAGAATCTTAACTTTGACAATATGCTTGTTCGTTATATGTTTGCGCTTCACAATACTCTTGGTGAAGCTGGGTATGGCTCCGAAGGCTACTGAGTGGATTATGGACTATGGATGCACTACCAACATGACTGCTGATCGAAGTCTTCTTATGGATTCAACCCTATGTCCGTCTCACAAGAGTCACATCACGTTCGCTGACACTGGTAAAAGCAAGATATTGGGCCTAGGTAGAGTTGCAATCTCAAAGGATCAACCCATGGATAAAGTGATGCTTGTTGAATCCCTTTGATTAAACTTAATGTCTGTCTCAATGCTTTTCGATCTGAATATGATTGTGATATTTGGAAAATATCATTGCCTTGTGCTTATGGAATCTAACAAATCTCTAATCTTTGAAGGGTATCAAAGAGACGATATGTATATGGTGGATTTCTGCGCAGGACCATACCTTGCCGTATGTCTTCTAGCAAACGCTTCAGAGTGCTGGCTCTGGCATCGGAGGCTAGGACATGCGGGCATGAGGAACTTGCACACTCTTGTGAATAAGAAGCATATCATTGGCATCGAGGGCGTCAAGATCAAGAAGGATCATCTATGTCGTGCTTGTGAAGCCGGGAAAATGACAAGGGCCAAGCATCCCTCAAAGACAATCATGACTACATCACGCCCCTTCGAGCTACTTCACATGGACTTATTTGGCCCTACTCATTACTCCACCCTTACTACCACTGCATGTCTCTATGGCTTCGTTATTGTTGATGTAACATCCCAATTTTCAATTTGGATGTTATACTTATATCATTCATATGCATACATGATTTATTGCATTTTATTGTTTAGTTTGGTTGCATTTTGATCCAAGAGGCCTTAAGCAACTTAAGGACCAATTTGAGAGAGTTGAAGGTTTCACAAAAATCCATTTTTGATTTATCAAAATTTGGTATTTGGATCAAATTGTTTTCCAAATATATTTTCTAAAATAATGAGTTAAGATAATATGACTTCTTCAATTCAGTAGAAAAATATTGGAAATTGGATTTTGATTTTTTTAGAGTTTATTTGATTTTATTCGCTAGTTTATTTATTAGCTGAGTAATTGCAACTGTAATGTTTAATTTTTTAGTTTAGGCATATAAATCCAGAAAAACGTTCACGAGGTCATATATAAGGCCATTTATCTACGTGAATTTTTCTAGAATTTTTAGGCTTATATTTATATTTATTTTCGTGTGTTTTTAGTCTCTGGAAAATTGTTTTAAAAAAAGTTCCGACTGGGCCGGCCCAGCTCGGGACGGAGTCCCGAGCGGATCCGCGTCGCGCCGCCGCCGGACTCCTGCCGGAGTTCGAGTCCACCCCACCGCCCCGTGACCCCCTTCCCAAGTCGACCCCCCTACACCTATTTAAGCCGCCGCCCCCACCCCATATTTCTCCTCAACCCGCGCCGCCGCCCGCCTGTGCCGCCACC
>NC_041389.1:251141726-251154468 GCF_002162155.2 Triticum dicoccoides
GCCGCCGCCTGCCGCTTGCGCCGTCGCCCCGCCGGACCCCCACAGCCGCCGCTGTTGACCATTCCTCGCCTCGCCTCGCTGGAGCCGCCGCCGCCATTGGTTTTTCTCGCTGCCGTTAGCTGGTAAAAACCCGATCCGGTTCGCCGGTCTTTTCCCGTTTTTTTTCGATTTAGTTAGATTAGATCAGGTTTTTTGTTCGTTAGTTAGCAAACGTTCACTTGTTTAGATCTGTTAACGAACAAATTCGTTCGTTAGTCTCTGTAAGCGGACGTTAGTCCGATAGATTTTTCTTTTTCTATTTATTTTCTGCCAAGGACCTATCTGTGAATAGTTTTATCACAGATTAGCCCCTGATCTTCAAACTAGTGTAACTTTTAGCTCGTTTATCCAAATTAGGTGAAACCAATGTCTAAGTCTTAAGAACGATCTCCTCTATCCAGTAAACCAACTTGAACATGATTTTGACAATTTAAAATTTGAGTTTAGTTCAGATTAGTATTCGATCTTGTTTTGTTTGTATTTTGAGTTTCGTAGCTCCGTTTGAGTTGATTCTTTTTGCAAATCGTAGCTAATCACATGTACCTAATGTTAGGATCTAATCCATATAAATATAATGTTGTTAGAATTTATTTTCCCTTTAGTTTAATTAATTGCTTGTTTCAAGTTTTATTTGGATCTTTTCTCGATTTCTCTTTGCATCGTTTGCTTGATTGCTTATGTATGCTATTGCTTGTCTACGCTAGATTTTCCGGAGTGCGAAGCTTGTTACTACGAATCTCTAGAGTTTTCAGATCGTCCGCAAGGAAAGTTACACTTCGATCATACTCTTCTATACCCAATTTTTACTATGCATTGGTATTGCCCTCAAATATTTGCATGAGTAGGATTGGGAACATGTGGTTTGGTTGTAGTACTTGAGGTAGGAACCTATTACCTTTGATCACCCCGGGAATATATGTTATGCTCAATTATTGCTTAGCCATGCATGTAGACAAGAATTGGAGCGTGATACACATGGAAGTTATGAGAGTTAATAATTTTGGATAACATTACGGTGGCAACTTTAATACACATCTGGGTGGATTGGTTGGGGCACCTGGAGAAACCAGTGCTTGCCCATTGGGAAATCCCGGAGTACCATGTGATTTTTCCTCGGTTCGCCACCCAGGCTCAAAGGGATCATATGATACTTCATGCCTAGAAACTTCCATGTGCTTCCACAAGCCATTATGGGCTTTGGCATAGTTGAGTAAGTTGTGTGAGCTCTTGAAGAGGTGGACTAGCAGATGTAGGGGAAAGTAGGTGTATCTGTCTACCTAGAGTAGAGAGTTAACGCTTCAGGAAGACTATGTCTCGATCTTCCAATCATGGATGCGGTCGAGTCTTGTGGGGAAAAGTGTGCAACCTCTGCAGAGTGTATAAACTAATCATGGTTAGCCGTGTCCCAGGTTATGGACATCTTGAGTATCTAGAAGTGGATATTATTGTTGATCTCATCACTCTTTAATAAATGAATTGGGTTTAATGATGATACTTGGTTAATGTGGGAGTTGAGTTGGAGGAACCTTCTCAAATATTGGTATAACTTTGTAGTAAATAAAATTTAGTCCTTTGTTGTAGGGAAAAATTAGCTTTATGCAAAACATTGAACTTAGAGCCTCCACCAGCCAAATATGCATGTAGATATAGTTTCTTGCATTCATTTTCTCTACAGTGTAACTCTGCCAGCATATTCCATGTGCTGACCTACACGGATGCAACGTATCATGTTGCAGACTTTACCGACAAAGAATAAGGTGCGGTAGTCGTTTTCATGCACTCAGCTATTTCGTTGGAGTTGATGTTCTCATTTATGTTTGAAGCTTCCGTAGTTATTTAGTTTAGATGGCCTTCAATCATATTATTTGTGTAACAGATACTCTTTATGAGGACCTCGATGTAATAAGTCTGTGATTGAACTCTGCTATAATTCCTCGAGTACTGTGTGTGTCAGCATACCGATCCAGGGATGACACTTAAGTACAAAGACTTCGGTCCATTGGGATCGTGGTCGCTATAGTTGATGATTACTCAAGATACACATGGGTGCACATAATTCTCTACAAGACTGAAGTGCAAGATGTCTTTAGACAATTCGCCAACCGTGCCATGACCAACTATGGCATCAAGATCAAGCACATCAGAAGTGACAATGGCACAGAATTCAAGAACACCGGCCTCGACACTTATCTTGATACATTGGGCATCACACATGAAATCTCTGCTCCATACACACCTCAGCAGAAAGGCATCATGGAGCACAAGAACAACACCCTCATTGGGATGGCACATACGCTGCTTGATGAGTACAAGACTCCAAGGAAGTTCTGGCCTAAAGCCATTGATACTACTTGTCACATCATCAACCGAGTTTATCTTCATAAATTCCTCAAGAATACATCCTATGAGCTCCTCACTGGTAAGAAGCCAAATTTCAGTAATTTCAAAGTCTTTGGTGCTAGGTGATGGATCAAGGATCCACATCACACTTCAAAATTTGCACCAAAATCACATGAAAGTTTTATGCTTTGTTACGGAAAGGATTCGCACACCTACAGAGTCTTCAACCTCTTTCACTATAAAGTGGTTGAAATTGTGGATGTGCGGTAAGATGAGACTAACGGCTCACAAAGAGAACACCTGCCAAATGTGCTATATGAAGCTACACCAAGTGAATCTATCAAGCTAATGGGTACTGGGGAAATCATACCTACCGAGGAACAGGCTAAAGAGGAAATCATCATTTCTGCACCTAATCAACATGAAGACAATGCTCAGCCTGAAGCCAATGCTGAAGATGGAGACAATGATCAGCAAGGGCAAAATCATCATACAGTACATCCTTGGGTTGCAAATGAAGTCCAAATTGAGAAGATAATACATAGTATCAATGCACCTGGTCCACTCACTCGTTCAAGAGCAACACGGCTAGCAAACTTCTATGGGCACTTTGCATTTTTGTCCATTTCCGAACCCAAGAAAGTTGATGAAGCCTTCATGGAACCTGAGTGGATTCAAGCCATGCAATAAGAGCTTCAACAGTTTGAGCTGAATAATGTCTGGGAGCTAGTTAAGCGCTCTGATCCTCGCAAGCACAATATCATTGACACCAAATGGACCTATCACAACAATCAAGATGAGCATGGTCAAGTTGTCAGAAACAAGGCTCGTCTCATTGCTCAAGGTTACACACAAGTGGAAGGAATTGACTTCGATGAAACCTTTGCTCCTGTGGCTAGGCTTAAAGCCATTCACACACTGTTAGCCTATGCCAACCACAACAACATTCTTCTGTACCAAATGGATGTAAAGAGTGCCTTTCTCAATGGCAAAATTTATGAAGAACTGTATGTTGCACAACCTCCTGGTTTCGAAGATCCAAAGCATCCTAACATGGTGTACAAGCTCAATAAGGAACTGTATGGCCTCAAACAAGCACCTCGCACTTGGTATGACACACTCAAAGACTTCCTGAAGAGCAAAGGCTTCAAACCTGGTTCACTAGATCCCACACTCTTCACGAAGACATATGATGGTGAACTATTTGTATGCCGAATCTATGTGGATGACATAATCTTCGGCTGCACTGATAAGAGATAAAGTGATGAGTTTGGGCATATGATGCAAGAGAAATATGAGATGTCCATGATGGGTGGGCTAAAGGTCTTCCTTGGTCTTCAAATCCGTCAACAGAGAAATAGCATCTTCGTATCACAAGAGAACTACCTCAAAGATTGCCTGAAGAAGTTTGGAATGCAAGACTACAAAGGTTACACAACGCCAATGCCAACCAAAGGCCAATTGGGCCCCGAGGACAATGGTAAAGAGTTCGATCAAAAGTTATACCGCTCCATGATTGGTTCTATATTGTACTTATGTGCATCTAGGCCTGATATAATGCTTTGCGTTTGCATGTGTGCTCGATTCCAAGCGGCACCAAAGGAATCGCATCACTTAGCAGTGAAGCGAATTCTTTGATATTTGGCTCACACCCCAACACTAGGATTCTGGTATCCAAAGGGCTCAGCGTTTGATCTAGTTGGATTCTCAGATGCTGATTATGCTGGTGAAAAGGTTGATCGCAAGTCCACAAGAGGTACATGTCACTTTTTCTGACGATCTCTTGTCTGTTGGTCTTCAAAGAAGCAGAATTGTGTATCACTCTGCACTGCTGAATCTGAATATATTGTTGCTGGATCTTACTGCGCTCAGCTTCTCTAGATGAAGCAAACTCTCAAGGACTATGGAATCAACATGAAGCATGTGCCACTCTACTGCGACAATGAGAGTGCCATCAAGATTGCTCACAATCCTATTCAGCACTCGAAGACAAAGCACATTCAAATCTGTCATAATTTTCTCAGGGATCATGTGTTGAAGGAAGACATTGATATCATTCACATCAACACTGAAGAGCAATTGACAGATATCTTCACAAAGCCCTTGCAGGAGAAAAGGTTTTGCAAGCTACGGTGTGAGCTAAATATCTTAGAATCCTCAAATGTCCTGTGAATGGACACACATCCAAACGCTTATGCATGTTGATGACTTAGATGTGCAACACACGAAGTAATGTATATCTTTAATTCATGAAGAATTACCCTCTAAGTGTGCCTCTTGTGAACAAGATAATTGTGTGCCGTGTCTGGGTCTAATATTTCCTATACAGAGGGTAACTCCACCACCAAAACTTTCTCAAAGATTTTCATTTGGCGTCATGATTGCATTATCATCATATTTGGTTTGTCTTCAACATTGATTTGTCTTCATAGTTTATCTTCGCAATGTTGATTTGATCTTCTCTGATGTGTGTGTGTGTGTGTGGGTGTGTGTGTGCGTGTGTGTGTGTGTTCTCTCCTCTACAGCATTCACTTATAGCTATGTCTTCAAATTTGCCACTTTCTGAACTAAGTGAATGTGATTGGACCCTAACCCCTTCTGTGCTTCTTCCTCAAATTCTTTGTCTCTTCATATGCATTATGTTGACACATGTCGAATGTCTTCGCTATGTCCTTGTCAGATGAAGATAAAAAGGCACACATTTAAAACTATTTTTAATGCCCTATCTCTTTTGCTTGAAAACCGGAGAAGCCCGAATGACCACCCGACAAACCAGGCGCGCATGAGAACATGGCTCAACTGTCAATCAGTTGCATGCATGCCACATATCCACCAAATGTGAACTACTAGGGGCACCTGTGTAATTGCGCTGCCCCGCCCTTCAACTTATAAGTACTCCACCTACGCGGTCATTATCTCCTATCCCACCTCGCCGTCTCTCTCAAACCCTAGCGCCACCACTAACCTCTGTCGACGCTGGATACGAAGTGCTTAGCTGCCACGACCTCTTCGACGTCGTCTTCACGTCAGCCTCGGACCTCATCTTCTCCGCCGCTGCCGTAGATGTCTTCCGCTGCCAAGTTAGGGCACGGGAGATCGAACTGCTCGGCATCCTCTTCGCCTCGTCTAGCAGTTGTTCGAGCGGTAAATAAAACTTACTTTTTATCGCCTGTTTGATTCGTTGAATCTGTCAACATCTACCAAAAGTGGTTTCTACACTTCCAGATCTACTTCTTTCTGTTTCTGCATCTCGTATCTTGCAAGTATATTCACTTATGCAACCCCCAATAGTTGGATTCCTCACTTGTACATATTCATGGATTCGTACAAATCTAGAACCAACTCACTTCAAATAAGTGAATGTCTTCGCATTATGAGGTAAATGTCTTCAAACTGATTTGTCTTCAAAATCCTCTGAGAATGCATATGACCCCTTCCCCTTCCCTCGCATCTCTAATGCTGTCACAGGTACATGTCCGTGGGAGAATCCCTTGGTTCTCATAGTTTGCATTCATTTGCAGAATTCTTACAACATCATATTGAATCTCCTGAAGCTAGTTCTTGCCTGACCAGTCGTCTGAAGCCTTTTGCTATTGTGAAGCCTTTCAGTCTGAATACAATGGCAACTAACAAATTTGCAAGGAAAGGTGGCCGGCAATGTCGTGGCAATACTGCCTTGGATCTACCCCTAGATCTATATGAACTATACAAGTCTAATCCGGAAGAAACTTATAATCAGCGCAAGTCCAAAATCCAATGGATCATAAGATATTGGGCACATGAATGGTTCAAGTATCACTGTGTAACTCCTAAGTATGCAGAGAAAAATTCTATCAAGCGCCCGTGGGGCGACATTCTCTACAGGAAACTGCAACCTCAAACAAAGCCTGAAGCCATTGCTCAAGGCTTCTATCCTTGCATGGTCCGAGGACCTCATCCTGACGATGCCGACCCATCATCTCTTCGATGGTGTCGTGATGATGATCTGTCCAAGCAAAACTATCTGTTTGCAAAGGAGTCTGCTGCAAAGAACAAGAAAGCATTCGGACTCAACTTCAACCCTAGTCCGTCTGCTCCAAGGCCTGATGGCACTCGTGAAGCCAATCTGAATGTCATTGGCCCCTTCAATGGCTTCCATGGGCTTCTCTCCCATATTGCAACTCAAAGGGACAAAGTTGACCAATCCGCTGATGATGCGGACTCTGAGGATGCTCCTGAGCCCCCGAAGCAGAAGAAGAAGACAAAAGCTTCCAAGCCCTCTGCTGCTCCAAAAGGTTCTACTATGAAGCCATTGAAAACTGCACCTCCTGAATCCAGTGTGCAGTCTAAAGATCAATCCCGCGTCTCCAAGAAGACCAAGAAGCCCAAGAAGATTTCTGGGCATGACCTCACCCCACCCAACATTCTGCGGAATGAGGAAAATACTATTGATCTGCCAAGCGATGAAGATCTTGCAGATGATGCTCTAGAGATGCTCATCAAGAGCAAGCAAGAGGCTGAAATCTTCAGACATTTGCCTCTGTTTGATGCGGATATTCTCAATCACTTCATTGATGAATGGTTGGAAGATCCCAGCATCAACATTGATGATCTGCAGCTGCCTCTTGACATAAACGTCACATTTCAGGGTTGCATTGCCAAGGAATTTGCCATAGCTCATAAGATAGTTGAGCTGAAAAACAAGATTGACTATGAGAAGGTAGAGTTCAAGAAGCATATCGCCAACCTCAGCGTGGTTGATGTCCAAAACTTCAAACGGATGATGACTGACCTCAATGCCCAGTTCAACAAGAAGCGTGAGGAAGCCAAAGGTTCCCGCGATCGCATGAAGTACTACGCTGAGAAGTGCGTCCGAGCTCACAATGAGGCTGAGAAGCGAAAGGCACTTGGGCGTCCAGGCATTGACCCCAAGCTTGCTGCCAAGAAAAAGAACAAGTCTGCTAAAGCTGAACTCAAAGCTCCAATGCAGGAACGACCAAGCATAGTCTTCCCTGCCAGCATGACTCACTCAAAGCCAAAGGTCCCATGAGCAGCTTCAGAGAAGAAGAAGACAAGGCAAGGTGAGGTTGAAGCCAGGAAGAGGAAGCACCTTGACACCTCTGATGATGCTCCCTCTCAGAAGAAGTTGAATACAAAGGCTTCAAAGTCTTCATGCAAAGAGCGTGTTGCTGCCCAAGAGCCACTGAATGTTGAACCCATCTCTGTTGCACTTCCTGCCTCCACCAATCACGAGCGCCATCTCATTGTCCATGAGCCTGCGTCCACAAAGGCTCCAGAGTCTGAAGAGATTCCAGCTGTTGACTCCACCGTAGCTGAAGACATGGGTCATGAAGACCATGTTGAAGATGATGAAGTCCTTCCTCACCTTGATCCCAAACCGGTATCATCGCCTACTCCCATGAGCAGTGAACTCATAAGCATTGGCGGTCCCATGAAGCCAATTGCTTAAGAGAATTTAGGGAAGAGCAACACCCAAACACCCCCTGCATGAAGTGATTCCCCGTACTCCACCAGCTCAAGTCACCACTCCGGTGCTTGATGAAGACATGGAGCAGACCACTCCCTCACCAAAAGTGTCACCCGCATTTCGAAGGCTTCGTAGAGGCCCTAGGACCTAGATCTCCATGTCGAGCATTCCTGAAGAGGATGTGCAACCCACAAGCTCAGTAGCACATCAAGTGTTCCTTGAAGCCATCCCTTCTGAGTCTGCTCATGAGTCTGAAGCCAAAGCTGCTGAAGACATTCTAGCTGTATCAGCCGACGAAGAGAAAGAAGAAGAACGTGAAGAGAATGTGATTGTGCCAGACCCTCCTGTCCTTCAAGCCATGGAAGTTGAAACTAATGAGGCTGCCACCACCATCACCACTGAAGCCAATGATGTTGTCATTGCTGAAGACAATGTGGAGCCCGAAGTGAATGCTGGACCTGAAGATAATGTGCAGCCAACCACTTCTAATGTAGCCATTCCTCCGCCAGTGCCTCACACTATGGAACACGCTTACAACCGTGGTGATGAGCTTGTCACTGTAAGATGGCCCATTATGGTTCCACCCACTGCTCCAGGACCACAAATACAGAAGCCAATGCCCAGATTGCCAAGGCTTCCCAGTGTTGCAACAACCCAAGGCTCCTTCAATGTGCTCAACTTCAGAGAGCACAATACCTTCTTTGACAGTGCCAAGAACCCCTACAAGAAGCCCAAGATCACCTCAGGTAGGTTCTAGAGCCATCAACGATGAAGCTATTATTCCTGCATTCTATACAATCAAGACATGATTTTTCCACACAAGCATCTTGATTGTGATGCCATTGCTGGGCTGCCATGCCTTTAAGAGGCCCTTGACTGCTTCAGACATGTTGGACTGCTCCAGTTTGTGACTGATAAGGAGCATTGGAATGAAGAGCTTCTGCTGCAGTTCTATGCAACACTTCCCATCAGAGGCTACAACATGGATTCGAAGACTTGGATCCTGGAGTGGATGACAAGCGACATCCATCATGAAGCCAAAGCTCAGGACATCATCGAGCTTACTTCCCTGCCCACTCTTGGTGAGTTATTCGAACTAGGTTATCAGCTCCATCAGAATGAACTATAGAACATCTTTCAGAAGCCAGAGCCCAATATGAGCCAGATGTCGAGCATGATGAAGCCTTTGCCCCATGATGCTGAATATCCCAAAGAGTTCTTTGTCAAGGACCTCGAGTACCTGCCCCGCACAGTCTATCACATTCTGAGGCGTACTCTATGGCCTATCAAAGGAAACTCTCCTAATCCCAAACTCGAAGGTGCCATGAAGACATTGGTCTTTTATATCATCAGTGGCATTAGGTTCAATACACAAGATTTCTTCATCCATCAGCTAGCCGCCTCTGGAATTGATCTATTTGGCCTCAAATTCTATGCACCATGGGTTATGGGTTTGATCAAGCTTCACTCAACTGTCAACTATCAACCTTCAGCTCGCAATCATGTTGTATTCTTGCCTGATGTTGATATGTCCTATAAAGCCATCTACCCTGAGCCTACCAAGAAGCCACTCCATTTGCACAATGCTGAACATCAAAGCTTCACTAAGCCCATTGAAGGTATTCATGTGCCAAATCCTTCTGCTTCTGATTATCCTCTTGCTAGTCATTTGCGTTTGCTGCATCGTGCCAACACTGATGCCACATCCAGTACTATTTGTAAGTGCATCTAGTGCCACCCCTAGATGGTTTTGGAGTATTGACGACAAAGTTGGTTGAGGGACTAATGCGTTTGTGAGAATTGCAGGATAACGCAGGTAGTGTCCCTCATTGATTCGGTTTACCTACCGGAGATGACCCCTAAAAATGTATGAAGACATTGAAGACAATGGTGGTATGAGAAGATATTCATATTGAAGACTATGACATGAGAAGACATTGCGTGAAGACTATGGAGCGCGAAGACTATGTGGTTTCGTTGCTTCCTTTTCTTCTTTGTTGAGTCATAGGAACCACCGTACTATTAAGTGGGGTCCAAGTGAACTAAGTCAGAGTGACTGAAGTGATGCTCAACTCAAATCCTATGTCTTCGAGCGAAGACAATGAGAGCAAATCTTATCCAGAGCTGGATGAGTCAGCTTTGCTTGTAGCCCAAGTAAAGTTGCCGCATGTGTTTGAAATCTGACCGTTGGAACACGTGTCAGTTCCTTAGTGACCCAGGGTCATTTTGGACAAATTAGGTCGGGTTGCCTAGTGGCTATAAATAGCCCACCCCCTACACCATAAATTGGTGGCTGCTCAGAGTTTGTGCACGGCTTTTGTTGTTTGAGAGCAACCCACCTCGAAGCATTTGAGAGAGAGAGAGAAATCCTTGCGAGGACAAAGCCCAAACACCCAGAGCCAAAGAGTGTTAGGCATCACTGAAGTCTTTCTGTCTATGTGACCTGAAGACTTATTACACTTGAGGACTGTGAATCCTCCAGCCGGTTAGGCGTCGCGTTCTGAGCATCCAAGAGTCATTGTGGATTGCCAGTGAACGAAGTCTGTGAAGGTTTAGAAGTCTCCCTTGAAAACTTACTAGAGTGATTGGGCGAGGACTGGGTGTCCTTAGCTCAAGGGGAATAAGGTGAAGAAACGGTCTTCTGAGTTAAATCTCAGCCTCCCTAACCAGACGTACAGTTGTCACAGCAACTGGAACTGGTCTAAAAAATCCTGTGTCTTCAACAAGCGACTGGTTCTATCCCTTCCCAACCTTACTTAAGTTTGTCTTCGTGAAGTCATTGCCTATCTGTGTATCTGTTTGACTTCATTGCTTGACTACTACTGTTGATTGGCTTCATACTATCTTCCATCCTGATCCTTACTACCTAGCTGCTATTAGTCCTGTACTTTCACATCATTGCATACTTGACTATGGCTTGCTTAGGGTAGTTTATCTTCCGCTGCATAACAATTAGGTCATTTCTGTTGTTTGTCTTCGAAACTTCCAAGTTTTGAAGACTTTCATAAAAATCGCCTATTCACCCCCCCTCTAGTCGATACTAGCACTTTCAATTGGTATCAGAGCAAGGTACTCCCTTGTTCTGTGTGATTCGGTTTAACCACCTGGAGTTTCAGCTATGTCGACTGCAGGGATAATCAAGGTCTCCGCTGCTTGCCCCGTGTTCGATGGAACTGGATATCCCTACTGGAAGAATAAGATGCGTATGCATCTTGAAGCCATTGATGTCGACCTCTGGTATGTCGTCAAGAATGGCGTTCCCAAAACTGGTGAAGGTGTCACCCCCACTGATGTCAAGAAGTTCATTCAACTGGACTCTACTGCAAAGAACATCATCTGTGGTCATCTGACCAAAGGACAGTATGGACGTGTGAGTGCTCTGGAAACGTCGAAGCTAGTCTGGGACTGGCTATCCAAGGTCAACGAAGGCGTCTCAACCCAGAGAGATCAAAGAATCAGTGTTCTTCGCAACCTCTTCAACCGCTTCAAGAGAAACGGCAATGAAAATGTCCAGCTCACGTTTGATCGCCTCACTGACATCATAAATGAACTTCAAGCTCTTGGCGCAACTGAGATTACCAAGCATGAAATCGTCAAGACATTGCTGAGATCACTTGACAGCTCCTTTGACACCCTTGCCCTCATGATACAAGAACGTCCTGACTTCAAGTCACTCGATCCGTCTGATATACTTGAGAGTCTCAACACACATGAGTTCCAGCTGTCTGAGAAAAGAGATATCTATGGTCCAAACTATGGCCGAACTTGTGCTTTGAAGGCAAAAGTTGTTTCCTCATCTGAAGAAGAATCTGACTGCAGTTCTGAAGATCCTGAAGACATTGGAAAGGAACTTGCTATGCTTGTGAAGAAGTTCCAGAAGTTCACTAAGAAGAAAGGCTTCAGAAAGTCTTCACGATCCAGCTCAAGGAATGATGAAGCTTCCACCCATGACCACAAGAAGAGAACCTGCCACAAGTGCAAGAAACCTGGTCACTACATATCTGAGTGTCCACAGTGGGACAATGAGAAGAAGAAGAAGAAGAAGAGCAAGGAATATGATTCTGATGACAAGAAGAAGAAGAAATCCTTAAAGTCTTCTAAGTCTTCTTCCAAGTCTTCATCATACAAGAAGAGCTCATCTGGCAAGGCTCGTGCTTTTGTTGGCAAGGAAATGGATTCAGAGGATGTAACGCCCTGGATTCGACGCGCCAGGTGTCCGCCAGTTATTCGCCGTCGTTGCCATGTCATTTGCTTGCGTGTTGCACCTTGCCATGTCATCATGTGCATTTCATTTTGTATACATGTTCGTCTTATGCATCCGAGCATTTTCCCCGTTGTCCGTTTTGCAATCCGGCACTCCTATGTCACCCGGCGTCCCCTTTTTGTCTCTTCTCTTGTGCGGGTGTTGAACTTTCTCGGAATGGACCGAGGTTTGTCAAGCGGCCTTGGTATAGCACCGGTAGACCGCCTGTCAAGTTTCGTGCCATTTGGAGCTCGTTTGGTACTCCAACGGTTAACCGGGTAACCGTAAAGCCCTCTTGAGTTGCAGCCCAACACCCCTTCCAAAGTGGCCCAAAGCCCAGCTAACTCCCCTCCATGCTCTCGGTCGTTCGATCACGATCGCGTGGCCGAAAACCGCACCTCATTTGGACTCTCCTAGCTCCCTCTACCTATATACATGCCTCCCCCTTTCAAATTCGCGGATGAATCCCGGATGAACCCTAGCAAACTCCTCCCCGCGCCGCCGGACATGTCCGCCGCCGTCCGGACGCGTCCGCCGCCCCGCAGCCACGTCGCCCGGCCAATCCCGTGCCTCCACGTCAGCGCCGCCGCCTCTCGTGGCCAACGGGAGCGCGCCACGTGGCCTCCGGCCTCCTCCCCGCCGCCGCGGCCCGC
>NC_041389.1:251154959-251159129 GCF_002162155.2 Triticum dicoccoides
GCGCCCCCGCCGCCTCGCGCCTCCCACGCAGCCGCCGGGCTCCGCCTCCGGTCGCCTCCGGCCGGCGCACCTCCCGCGCCCTCGGCCGCCTGCGGTCGCCGCCGCCCGGCCCCCTCCTCGCCGGCCCCCTCCTCTCCGGCCTCCTCCCTCGTCACCGGCGTCGCCCAGCTCTGGCGAGCCCGGCCCCGCCTCGTTTTCCGTGCAGCGCAGAGGTTGAGCCCGAAAATTCTTCCAAGTCCCGAGTGTTTTTACATAATCATGCCATGTTCATCATGTTGTATCTCTACATCCGTAGCTCCGTTTCGTGCGTGTAATATGTTAAATTGTTCGTCTCGACGAGTACTTAATTTCATTCCATTGCATCATTTTCATTTGAGCTCATCTTGATGCCCGAAATGCTGTTGGAAGAGTGCCTATTGATGTTAATCTGCTGAAACTGTTATGACTTGCTCATTTGTCATTTTTGCCATGATTGATGTGTGCATCCTATGAGGTTGATGTCTTCATGTGTTTTGATCTATGCCATGCCATCTTTCCAGGGGTGTATACCATGTATTTTTGTGATGCTTGTAGTGAGTGCATCGAGCTTGTTAAGTAGGGTAGTTGCTGTTGCTGTTTTCCTGACAGATTCTGTTATATTTTGTTGCTATGTAAACATGCTTCTACTAATCATTCTATGCATAATCTGGAGATGCTCTATAAACATGTTTTGATCTACATGTCTTGCTCTATCCATTCATGCCCTTGGTTGCAATTATAGCCTGCTGGAACATGTTGTTATCTTGCTCCAAAGTTGCTTCATAATGTTGATGTCAACCTGTTAACATTAAGTTCAATTGTTTCCATGTGTTTTTCTAGTGATCCATGCACCCTATGAACTTGCTCTTGCCATGTATAGCTTCACAAACATGACTTCTTGCTATTGGTTGCCTTGCCATGCCATGTATTGCTCTGTGGTGAGTGGTTCAAGCTCACCAACATGCCTATTTATTGTTGTTCCTGCCATGTATGAATCTGTCATATAACTTGCCATGTTTACATGAGTGCCATCATATCTTCTGATCCTTTTTGGCTTATGGTCAGTAAGGGACTTTTGATCTATGCATTTAGTAGATTCATGCCATGGCTTTGTTTGCCATGATAAGTTCCTGTAACATGTTGTTTGATAGCTCTAAACATTGCAACCTGATGTTATTTCTGCTAAAGTCTAAAACTGTTATTATTTGCAATATCTCCATGTCATTTTGAGCATGTTCTAGTGATTTCTGGAGATAGCTCAGTGTTCATGTTTTGTTATACTTTACCTGTACTTCATGCCCATGCCTTTTGTTCTTATGTTGGGGTGCTGTAGCATATTGTTTTGATGCTTGCAAGATGCCTAGTTGCTGTTATGGACAGATTGTTGCTATAACTTGTATAGTGTGTGTGTGTTGCACCGTTGCTCCGTTTTGCGTGTGCTCCATATGAAACTTGCTTGATTTTGCATGTAGAGCCATATTATCATGTTGCATCCTTGTTTTGGTGTGTTTTCTTGATGTTTGTTTGCTTTTTGCATCAATGTCATGGTTAACTTGTTTTGCTCATATCTTCTAGGCCGTAGCTCCGAATCTAATGAACTTTATATGTAACTTGACTAGAATTTCGTGTAGATCATCTTGATGCATCTTAACTTGCTGTTTAATAACTTGAACATAAGGTTTATTCAGTTCTGGACCAATTTCAAAATATGCATATGAGGACTTTCCGGAATTGTTATATGGTGTTCCCGGCCTTATTTAAACTTGCCTTGATGTGTTGTTCTTGTTTGCATCATCTATTGCCATGAGTAGCTTCATGTAGCCTTTTCATGCATCATGCTTGTTGTGCATCATGTCTTGTTCATGTGTGGTGTGTTTACCTTGTTGTGTGCTTCTTCTTGTTAGTTCCTGTTTCGTTGCGATCGTGAGGATTCGTTCGTCTACGTGTGGTTCGTCTTCGTGGCTTCATCTTCTTCATGGACTCGTTCTTCTTCCTAGCGGGATTTCAGGCAAGATGACCGCTACCCTGGATCTCACTACTATCATTGCTATGCTAGTTGTTCGTTCTATCGCTATGCTGTGCTACCTATTACCTGTTTTTCAAGCCATCCCAAATTTCCATGAACCTCTAACCTTTTACACCATTCCTATGCAAACCACTGTTTGGCTATGTTACCGCTTTGCTCAGCCCCTCTTATAGCGTTGCTAGTTGCAGGTGAAGTTGAAGATTTTCTCCATGGTGGACAGGGTTATGTTGGGATATCACAATATCTCTTATATTATTAATGCATCTATATACTTGGTAAAGGGTGGAAGGCTCGGCCTTATGCCTGGTGTTTTGTTCCACTCTTGCCGCCCTAGTTTCCGTCATACCGGTGTTATGTTCCTGGATTTTGCGTTCCTAACGCGGTCGGGTGATTTATGGGACCCCCCTGACAGTTCGCTTTGAATAAAACTTGTCCATCAAGGCCCAACCTTGGTTTTACCATTTGCCTCACCACCACCTACCTTTTCCCTTGGGAGTAATTAACCCAAGGGTCATCTTTATTATAGCCCCCCCCCCCGGGCCAGTGCTTGTCTAAGTGTTGGTCCGAACTGAGCAGCCTGCGGGGCCACCTCGGGGAAACTCGAAGTCTGGTTTTACTCGTAGCTTGACTTATCCGGTGTTGCCGTGAGAACGAGATATGTGCAGCTCCTATCGGGATTGTCTGTGCATCAGGCGGCTTTGCTGGTCTTGTTTTACCATTGTCGAAATGTCTTGTAAACCGGGATTCCGAGACTGATCGGGTCTTCCTGGGAGAAGGTTTATTCCTTCGTTGATCGCGAGAGCTTGTCATGGGCTAAGTTGGGACACCCCTGCAGGGTATAAACTTTCGAGAGCCGTGCCCACGGTTATGTGGCAGATGGAAATTTGTTAATGTCCGGTTGTAGATAACTTGACACCAGATCCGAATTAAAACGCATCAACCGCGTGTGTAGCCATGATGGTCTCTTCTCGGCGGAGTCCGGGAAGTGAACACGGTTTCTGTGTTATGATTGACGTAAGTAGGTGTTCAGGATCACCTCTTGATCATTACTAGTTGACGACCGTTCCATTTGCTCTCTTCTCGCTCTCTTTTGCGTATGTTAGCCACCATATCTTGCTTAGCCGCTGCTGCAACCTCACCACTTTACCCCTTCCTTTCCCATTAAGCTTTGCTAGTCTTGATACCCATGGTAATGGGATTGCTGAGTCCTCGTGGCTCACAAATTACTACAACAACAGTTGCAGGTACAGGTTATGCGATGATCCTGACGTGAGAGCGATGTTCGCTTGTTTGGAGTTCTTCTTCTGCTTCTTCTTCGATCAGGGGATAGGTTCCAGGTCGGCAGCCTGGGCTAGCAGGGTGGATATTGTTTGAGTTTCTGTTTATGATTCATCCGTAGTCGGATGTTGTTCTTGTATGTTGTATTGTTGTATTCGTGTGGCATTGTATGCCTCTTGTATATATCCCCATCTATTATGTAATGTTGATGTAATGATATCCACCTTGCAAAAGCGTTTCAATATGCGGGTCTATCCTTAGTGGGACCTTCGAGTTCCTTTTGGATAGGGTCGCATATTGGGCGTGACAAGTTGGTATCAGAGCCTCGACCGACCTTAGGAGCCCCCCTTGATTGATCGTGTAGTTTGGCCGTTGTTGGGTCTAGAAGAAAACTATTTTTGGAGTCTAGTTATATCGGAGAGTAGGAATTCTTTTTACTCCTCGGTCCCTTCGTCGCTCTGGTGAGGAATCTTGACGTAGGTGTTTTGAATTACTCCTCTTCCGGTTCAATTTTTTTTCTTTAGGGTCACGCGGTTAGTTTTCGTTCGTTGTCCATCCTCTTTTGTCCGGCGCATTCCTCGTCAAGCTGATTCGAACCTCTCTCTCTTTGGGATATCAATCCTCAGTTGCTTTATTTTCCCACCCGCCCACCCCTTTTTCATCTCAGAACCGGAGTCCGTAATCGAGTATCCATCCTACTCGTGTGAAGCCTTTGCTTTCTTTCCTTCAATGATTTTCAACTAGTGTTTTCTCTTCAAGATATTCGTCTGTTTCCCCTTCCAAGTTTCCTTTCTTTTTCCCGCCCTCCCACCCTTTCTTCTTCCCGGAGTTTGAGTCTCTTTCGACCA
>NC_041389.1:251159293-251160806 GCF_002162155.2 Triticum dicoccoides
GACCATCAATTTCATTTGTGTGGAGCCTCTTCAGTCTTCCATCAATTATTTCAACCGGTGAATTCTCGTCTCGTTCGGCATTCTTCATCTCTTTTTCTTTTCCGGTGCACTCGATTCTAGTTTTCGGGTGGATCATATTCTTTTCCTCGGCTCAAGTTTTCTCCTTGTTCGTTCGCCTCTCGCCAGTTTTTCCTTCCGGAGTACTCAAGACATCTCAGGAGATTCGTCTGTGTTTGAATTAATTCGAGGTGGTCACCTCATTCAAATATTTCAATTCTTCCGGTGCATCATCTATCTGTTCAACAATCCTTTTCAACAGTGTTTTCTTTTAGTGGGCCCTAACCCACAGGTCTTTTCCCAGGATCTTACCTCACTCTTCTAATTCCCACGTTGTTATTCTCAATTATTTTCAAGTGTGACGTAAGAATGAGTTTCATCAGTCAGATGCCTTTCCAAGATCGATTTCAATCATTTCATCGTCGGCTCAACCTCTTTGCTTTTCATTCTTCCGGAGGCACTGTGTTGTTCATCTCGTCAAGTGTCATCCCATCTTGTGAAGTTCGTGTTCTATTCTTCCATGTTTCAGCCGGAGTGCCGCCTAAATTCTTTCAGTCTTATCCGTTTCTTTTCTCATTCTAACCACTCTGGTTAGAATGAGTGATTTCATAGTCTATCTGATTCCGTGAGTTTTCGATTCTCGTCATTCTCGTCGTTCCTCTCTTCTTATCGAGTGCTCGATTCTTTGCTTCTTCTCTTGAGTTCTTCTTTCACCTCATCCCTTTTCCCTTCCGTCTCGGTGCTAAGATCTCGGGACGAGATCTCTTGTTAGTGGAGGAGTGTTGTAACGCCCCAGATTCGATGCGCCAGGTGTCCGCCAGTTATTCGCCGTCGTTGCCATGTCATTTGCTTGCATGTTGCACCTTGCCATGTCATCATGTGCATTTCATTTTGTATACATGTTCGTCTCATGCATCCGAGCATTTTCCCCGTTGTCCGTTTTGCAATCCGGCACTCCTATGTCACCCGGCGTCCCCTTTTTGTCTCCTCTCTTGTGCGGGTGTTGAACTTTCTCCAAATGGACCGAGGTTTGTCAAGCGGCCTTGGTATAGCACCGGTAGACCGCCTGTCAAGTTTCGTGCCATTTGGAGCTCGTTTGGTACTCCAACGGTTAACCGGGTAACCGTAAAGCCCTCTTGAGTTGCAGGCCAACACCCCTTCCAAAGTGGCCCAAAGCCCAGCTAACTCCCCTCCATGCTCTCGGTCGTTCGATCACGATCGCGTGGCCGAAAACCGCACCTCATTTGGTCTCTCCTAGCTCCTTCTACCTATATATATGCCTCCCCCTTTCAAATTCGCGGATAAATCCCGGATGAACCCTAGCAAACTCCTCCCCGCGCCGCCGGACATGTCCGCCGCCGTCCGGACGCGTCCGTCGCCCCGCAGCCACGTCGCCCGGCCAATCCCGTGCCTCCACGTTAGCGCCGCCGCCTCCCGTGGCCAACGGGAGCGCGCC
>NC_041389.1:251161375-251194591 GCF_002162155.2 Triticum dicoccoides
CGCCGCGCCTCGGCAGCCGCGCCGCCCGCCGCCGCCGCCTGGAGCCCGCCGGCTCCCTCCACCGCGCCGCCCCGGCCAAATCCGGCCGAGGGAAGGCCGGATCCGCCGCCTCCCTCGCCGGCCCCCTCCTCTCCGGCCTCCTCCCTCGTCACCGGCGTCGCCTAGCTCCGGCGAGCCCGGCCCCGCCTCGTTTTCCGTGCAGCGCAGAGGTTGACCCCGAAGATTCTTCGAAGTCCCGAGTGTTTTTACATAATCGTGCCATGTTCATCATGTTGTATCTCTGCATCCGTAGCTCTGTTTCGTGCGTGTGATATGTTAAATTGTTCGTCTCGACGAGTACTTCATTTCATTCCATTGCATCATTTTCATTTGAGCTCATCTTGATGCCCGAAATGCTGTTGGAAGAGTGCATATTGATGTTAATCTGCTGAAACTATTATGACTTGCTCATTTGTCATTTTTGCCATGATTGATGTGTGCATCCTATGAGGTTGATGTCTTCATGTGTTTTGATCTATGCCATGCCATCTTTCCAGGGGTGTATAGCATGTATTTTTGTGATGCTTGTAGTGAGTGCATCGAGCTTGTTAAGTAGGGTAGTTGCTGTTGCTGTTTTCCTGACAGATTCTGTTATATTTTGTTGCTATGTAAACATGCTTCTACTAATCATTCTATGCATAATCTGGAGATGCTCTATAAACATGTTTTGATCTACATGTCTTGCTCTATCCATTCATGCCCTTGGTTGCAATTATAGCCTGCTAGAACATGTTGTTATCTTGCTCCAAAGTTGCTTCATAATGTTGCTGTCAGCCTGTTAACATTAAGTTCAATTGTTTCCATGTGTTTTTCTAGTGATCCATGCACCCTATGAACTTGCTCTTGCCATGTATAGCTTCACAAACATGTCTTCGTGCTGTTGGTTGCCTTGCCATGCCATGTATTGCTCTGTGGTGAGTGGTTCAAGCTCTCCAACATGCCTACTTATTGTTGTTCCTGCCATGTATGAATCTGTCATATAACTTGCCATGTTTACATGAGTGCCATCATATCTTCTGATCCTTTTTGGCTTATGGTCAGTAAGGGACTTTTGATCTATGAATTTAGTAGATTCATGCCATGCCTTTGTTTTCCATGATAAGTTCCTATAACATGTTGTTTGATAGCTCTAAACATTGCAACCTGATGTTATTTCTGCTAAAGTCTGAAACTGTTATTATTTGCAATATCTCCATGTCATTTTGAGCATGTTCTAGTGATTTCTGGAGATAGCTCAGTGTTCATGTTTTGTTATACTTTACCTGTACTTCATGTCCATGCCTTTTGTTCTTATGTTGGGGTGCTGTAGCATATTGTTTTGATGCTTGCAAGATGCCTAGTTGCTGTTATGGACAGATTGTTGCTATAACTTGTATAGTGTGTGTGTGTTGCACCGTTGCTCCGTTTTGCGTGTGCTCCATATGAAACTTGCTTGATTTTGCATGTATAGCCATATTATCATGTTGCATCCTTGTTTTGGTGTGTTTGCTTGATGTTTGTTTGCTTTTTGCATCAATGCCATGGTTAACTTGTTTTGCTCATATCTTCTGGGCCGTAGCTCCGAATCTAATGAACTTTATATGTAACTTGACTAGAATTTCGTGTAGATCATCTTGATGCATCTTAACTTGCTGTTTAACAACTTGAACATAAGGTTTATTCAGTTCTGGACCAATTTCGAAATATGCATATGAGGACTTTCCGGAATTGTTATATGGTGTTCCCGGCCTCATTTAAACTTGCCTTGATGTGTTGTTCTTGTTTGCATCATCTCTTGCCATGAGTAGCTTCATGTAGCCTTTTCATGCATCATGCTTGTTATGCATCATGTCTTGTTCATGTGTGGTGTGTTTACCTTGTTCTGTGCTTCTTCTTGTTAGTTCCTGTTTCGTTGCGATCGTGAGGATTCGTTCGTCTACGTGTGGTTCGTCTTTGTAGCTTCATCTTCTTCATGGACTCGTTCTTCTTCCTAGCGGGATTTCAGGCAAGATGACCGCTACCCTGGTTCTCACTACTATCATTGCTATGCTAGTTGTTCGTTCTATCGCTATGCTGCGCTACCTATTACCTATTTTTCAAGCCATCCCAAATTGCCATGAACCTCTAACCTTTGACACCATTCCTATGCAAACCACTGTTTGGCTATATTACCGCTTTGCTCAGCCCCTCTTATAGCGTTGCTAGTTTCAGGTGAAGTTGAAGATTTTCTCCATGGTGGACAGGGTTATGTTGGGATATCACAATATCTCTTATATTATTAATGCATGTATATACTTGGTAAAGGGTGGAAGGCTCGGCCTTATGCCTGGTGTTTTGTTCCACTCTTGCCGCCCTAGTTTCCGTCATACCGGTGTTATGTTCCCGGATTTTGCGTTCCTAACGCGGTCGGGTGATTTATGGGACCCCCCTGACAGTTCGCTTTGAATAAAACTTGTCCAGCAAGGCCCAACCTTGGTTTTACCATTTGCCTCACCACCACCTACCTTTTCCCTTGGGAGTAATTAACCAAAGGGTCATCTTTATTATAGCCCCCCCGGGCCAGTGCTTGTCTAAGTGTTGGTCCGAACTGAGCAGCCTGCGGGGCCACCTTGGGGAAACTCGAAGTCTGGTTTTACTCGTAGCTTGACTTATCCGGTGTTGCCCTGAGAACGAGATATGTGCAGCTCCTATCGGGATTGTCTGTGCATCAGGCGGCTTTGCTGGTCTTGTTTTACCATTGTCGAAATGTCTTGTAAACCGGGATTCCGAGACTGATCGGGTCTTCCTGGGAGAAGGTTTATTCCTTCGTTGATCGCGAGAGCTTGTCATGGGCTAAGTTGGGACACCCCTGCAGGGTATAAACTTTCGAGAGCCGTGTCCGCGGTTATGTGGCAGATGGGAATTTGTTAATGTCCGGTTGTAGATAACTTGACACCAGATCCGAATTAAAATGCATCAACCGCGTGTGTAGCCGTGATGGTCTCTTCTCGGCGGAGTCCGGGAAGTGAACACGGTTTCTGTGTTATGATTGACGTAAGTAGGTGTTCAGGATCACCTCTTGATCATTACTAGTTGACGACCGTTCCATTTGCTCTCTTCTCGCTCTCTTTTGCGTATGTTAGCCACCATATCTTGCTTAGCCGCTGCTGCAACCTCACCACTTTACCCCTTCCTTTCCCATTAAGCTTTGCTAGTCTTGATACCCATGGTAATGGGATTGCTGAGTCCTCGTGGCTCACAGATTACTACAACAACAGTTGCAGGTACAGGTTATGCGATGATCCTGACGTGAGAGCGATGTTTGCTTGTTTGGAGTTCTTCTTCTGCTTCTTCTTCGATCAGGGGATAGGTTCCAGGTCGGCAGCCTGGGCTAGCAGGGTGGATATTGTTTGAGTTTCTGTTTATGATTCATCCGTAGTCGGATGTTGTTCTTGTATGTTGTATTGTTGTATTCGTGTGGCATTGTATGCCTCTTGTATATATCCCCATCTATTATGTAATGTTGATGTAATGATATCCACCTTGCAAAAGCGTTTCAATATGCGGGTCTATCCTTAGTGGGACCTTCGAGTTCCTTTTGGATAGGGTCGCATATTGGGCGTGACAGAGGAGGAGTCTGCTTCTGAGGAGGCGGAGGTGTAGTCTGGAGAGGAGTCTGACCCTGGCGTTGCAAGTCTGGCTCTAGCCACAGCCTATGTCGCCAAGTCCATCTTCAACACTAAAGACAATGACTTCCACACCAATGTTGAAGCTAATGACAAAGACGATCCTACTCCCACCTACTGCTTCATGGCACGTGGTGCCAAGGTAAAATCATGCGATGCTTACTTTCAAACTTCAAGTGAAGATGAATCTGATTGTGAATCCAAACCCAGCTACAAAACACTTGCTAAAATTGCAACTGAACAACAAAAGGCTATGGAACATTGTCGGTGTCAAAACCGGCGGATCTCGGGTAGGGGGTCCCGAACTGTGCGTCTAGGCGGATGGTAACAGGAGACAAGGGACACAATGTTTTACCCAGGTTCGGGCCCTCTCGATGGAGGTAAAACCCTACGTCCTGCTTGATTAATATTGATGATATGGGTAGTACAAGAGTGGATCTACCACGAGATCAAGGAGGCTAACCCCTAAAGCTAGCCTATGGTATGATTGTCGTAATGTATGTTGTGTCCTACAGACTAAAGCCCTCCGGTTTATATAGACACCGGAGAAGGCTAGGGTTACACAGAGTCGGTTACAATGGTAGGAGATCTACATATCCGTATCGCCAAGCTTGCCTTCCACGCCAAGGGAAGTCCCATCCGGACATGGGACGGAGTCTTCAATCTTGTATCTTCGTAGTCTTGGAGTCTGGCGGATGATGATAGTCCGGCTGTCCGGACACCCCCTAGTCCAGGACTCCCTCAGTAGCCCCTGAACCAGGCTTCAATGACGATAAGTCCGGCACGCATAATGTTCGGCATTGCAAGGCGGGTTCCTCCTTTGAATAATCCAGAGAAGATCATGAACACCAGGATAGTGTCTGGCTCTGCAAAATAAATTCCACATTCCACCGTAGAGAGAATAAAATGTACACAAGTCCAATCTGCTGACGTATTTTGTGGCATGACATCACACCGCTACCAAGCCTTTACTTGAATCGTTTTTTATTAGACCACCTCAGCACATTTAGCGAAGCGGTTTCCTTGGCACGTCTTGTCAAAGCAGAGATCGTGTTCCCCTTATTCCGGGATTCTCATCAATACGGACGTGGGTAACCCAACCACGCCATTGATGGTGGCGCTTGGGAGATAAGCGAGTTTTACCAGGCTGGTGGGGGGCGCATAGTCTCCACCCGCCTATATATAAGGGATAAGGATTCATCTTTTCACCCATGCCTTCTTCCTCCTTTGCTTATCCACCTCCGCGCACTCAAGCTCCAACGCCCAAGCTCGCGCATCTCGTCTTAACCTTCCCCGACCATGTCCGGAGGAGGAGGCAAATGGTTGGCTTCCACCGTTAAGGAGGAGCACATCACCAAGCTGCGCAGCACCGGATACCTTTCCGGCGATATCACGCACTGGCTGCCCGACGAGGGGCAGCTCATCCCTACCCCCGGGCCCCATGAGAGGGTCGTTTTCCTTCCCCACTTCCTCCGCGGACTGGGCTTTCCACTTCACCCCTTTGTCCGGGGGCTCATGTTCTACTACGGCCTGGATTTCCACGATCTGGCGCCGAACTTCATCCTCAACATCTCGGCGTTTATCGTCGTGTGCGAGGCCCTCCTCTGCATCCGGCCCCACTTCGGCTTGTGGCTCAAAACCTTCAACGTCAAGCCGAAGGTAGTGAAGGGCACGCAGGCGGAGTGCGGAGGCGCCATGTTGGGCAAGATGCCCAACGTCCTCTGGTTCGAAGGGGCCTTCGTCGACTCCGTCAAGGGGTGGCAATCGGGGTGGTTCTATATCACCGAGCCGCACGACCCTACGTGGGCGGTGACCCCCGAGTTTAGATCTGGTATCCCTACGCAGTTCACCTCCTGGAAAGAGAAGGGCTTGCTGTGGGGTAATTCGAAGGAGCTGACGGCACTCCGAGCCTGTATCCATAAGCTGGTGAACAAGAAGCTCAGGCTCGTTGACATGGTCCAAGTCATGCTCGTCCGCCGGATCCTCCCATGCCAAGAATGGGCATTCAATCTGTGGGAGTTCGATCCGGAACAGCACTAGGCGCTAAGCGGGCTCTTCGACACGACGTACGAAGGCGCCTGGAGGGTGCTGTTTAAGGGCACCGAAGCCCCCGCATCCGCGACGGAAGATCGCGGATTTCACTCGCAGCATCCGGCTGACGAGGTAAGTGATTCTACCCCTTTACGGGACACTTGTTGTAAATAGATTGATTCTAAGAGGGTTTCAATCTCCCTTTTCCTTTGATAGGAATGGATGAAGAAGGCCGAGCAGCTCATCTGCCCGGCTCCCATGCCAGAAGACCCAGTGGATGCCCGTCTAGCGGGGCTGCTGGTTTCGGCACCGCACATGGTGCCGGAGAAGAAGGCTAAGAAGGTGGCCACGGGCACTCGAAAGAGTTCCCGTAATCAGGCGTCCGACGACGAGGCGGACTCCTCCCCCGAAGATGAGGAGGAGGAAGAGGACTCTCTCCTGGAGGGGGGAGAGAGGAAGAGGAAGGCTTCCCCAATAGGGGAGGCCGAAGGGTCCAAGAGGGGGAGAACTATTCCCCTGGACAGCTCCGCCAACACCGACGTTGGCGACGAGGAGTGGCCTTCAAGGGCCAGGCCTCCGGCGAGATCGTAAGTATCCAGATCCCTGATATGCAATTTATTTCGTGTCACATAGTGTCCTACTAATGCCGCATACTGCCCGCAGTCCGGCCGATGATGATCTCCCCGCTTCATCGAGCGGGTCGTTGGCCCCGTCGGATGTGGATTCACTTCCGACTTCCTCTATCCCCCGCGCCGATGAGGACGCCGAGGTGGGATCCCAGAAAGGGACCCATCAGGAGGAGGCTCCGGAGGCGCCGCAAGGCAGCCTCCTGGACTTTGCGCCGGACTCTACGTCGGAACCTGCAGTGGTTCCAGAATCCGGCAGGCGGCCCCTTCGAAAGAAGGGCAAGACCGTGACGTCGGCGGCCTCCGTCCAACCGGAGGCGCCGGACAACTTGCTAGAGGCGCTCAAGGGCGCTTCCATCGAGGAAGAACACCGCACTGTTATGAGTGCGGTGATTCAGAAGGTCCAGCTCGCCAAGAGCAGGCTGACCGAAGCCTGCAGTAGCCTTTTAACAGGCTTTGAGGTAAGAAGTTAAAATTGTGTAATGTAATACCGCATAGACAGTAGCCCCTGATGCTCGGTTCGGTGTTCGGAAAGAAAAGCCGGACTGAGGATCTAAAAAGATATTCGCAGGTTGCTAATAAATTATGTCAATATGGGTTTGCAGGCTGTGCTGCTGACCTCTGCCGCACTGACTGCGGAGGTTGGTACATTAAAGCAAGATCTCGAGAAGTCCGAGCGAGAGCTCGGCCATGCCAAGAGGCAGCTCGAGGACAAAGAAGGTGAGTAGCACCACTTTGAATTGTTACCTTACAGAAAAGGATTTTGGTCGCCATAAAATTAACAAGGATAATATGGGTATTGCAGGGGCCACAAACGAGGTGGCAGCCCTGAAGGAGGCTGTGTCCGTGGCCGAACGCAGTGCGGCCGCGGAACGGGCAGAGCGGGAAAAGCAGGAGGCACAGGTGGCGGAAGTGCGGCAAGAGCTCCAGGCTCTCATGGAGAAGCATGAGAGCTTGGAGCGCGACTCCAAGACTCGAGAGTCCGAGCTTGCCTCGGCTCTTGAAAGTGCCAAGTCTGCCAAGGCCGAGGCCCGTAAGGCCCTTCAGGAGGTTGAAGATGTGAAGAAGATAGAGGCGGGTAAGGCATTTTTCATGCAAAGCAAGCATGTTAATGTAAACTACCTGACACTTACCCGCATTCGGAGCTCTCCAGGGGCGTTTGCAGATGCCGTCGCATTCTACCGTGGGCGAGGAGGGGAGCTCAACGGAGAAGGTCTTCTGGTCTCAGTATGCTGAGGCCGGCCATCCGGTGCCCCCAAGCGACTAGTTGAAGCAGCTGGTCGAATCCACAAGGTAGCTGAGGAGGCCATGAAGGGCCTTATAGTCCGGCTGTGGCCTGGACAGGCCATGCCTGGGAGCTACTTCGGCCTCGTGCGGCGGCTGGTGGATGCGTGCCCCTGGGTGGAGGTCATCAAGCGCTCCTCCTGTATTGAAGGTGCTCGTCGGGCCCTTGCCCGCACAAAGGTGCACTGGGGCAGGCTGGATGCGGAGAGGCTTCTTACTGACCCGCCGCCACCGGGCAAGGAGTATCGTACACCCGAAGTGTATTATAAAACTGTCCTGAAGGGAGCCCGCGACATTGCGGATGAATGCCCTAGAGATGTAATTTTTGAGTGAACTCGCTGTGTATTATCCTGTGCGCTGAAAACTTTGTTCATGTGCGCTTTAAGCAACGCTTGTTTAATTTAAAATATTACCTTCTGTGCGGCCGTTTATAAAATCTGAGAGATGGCAAGTCGTTGGCTTCAGCCCCCAACCCGCAAGTGCTGGGGTGTTCGGGATAACTTGAGCACTCTTGTTCCCATTTTTGGGTCCATCTAGGGAGGCGCTCAACACAACGAACAAGGCAACCGGACTTATAATGCTTGAACACTCTCACTTAGCCATAGAATTCTATAATTTTAAATTTCGGCGAAGCCCCTAGTATTCGGAAGACCGAATTTGGGGCGCTATCCACGCCTTCGTCGGACATTATCCGGAACTTTGCTCGAAGCGGCGTGAGTCTTTAAGGACCCGAAAAGACCTCTCGAACAGCGACCAGTCTCTCGCCTTATCATGCCGCTCAGTTTTAGCTTTCTCCACTGAGGCGCTCGCCCAGCTCAACCGGGGCGCAATCGCAGTGATTATCCCAGTGCCACCTTAGCCGACGGAACGGAACATAAGACACCAAAACGTGGGAGCCGGGCAAACCCAACTATTGACCCAAGACATGATTCAGAGCCGATTCATATATTGCTATAAGTTCGGGGTGCCGCACTTGTGAAAGTGTTCGGACTTATCACACCAAAATGTGGGGAACGTAAGCCTCTGGTGTATTAGGCCGTATCAAAATATACGGGTGCAAGATGTCATGTAATGAACATATATATGTAATAACAGGCAAAAAGGTGCTGCATCATTTATTAAAGGAAGTCTGCTATGAGTGCGGACTGATACAAATAGTGCGGTAAGCAAGGGTTTTGGACTAGTTAAACATGTCCCCCTCCAGGGATGGGCTGCGGACTTGGTGTATATAATGAAATTTAATGCTCGTAATTGAGACCACCTGAGTATTCGTCGCCGCATTCTTTCTTCCCCGGCTGTTGCATCATGAGTTCGGCAGGTTCACCGCCGGACAGGGCCTCTGGCTAACGGAGTCCTGTGTATAAAGAAGAAAAAAAGTGACACACTTGCGAGCCCCTGGTGTGGTCGAGCCGCACTCTGGGTCTATTGTGGTCGTGCCCCTTCCCCTACGCCCATGGTATCTCCAAAGCGTAATGATGTATGCGGAGGGTTATTCTTGCGATCATGCGAGGGCGGGGATTGGGGCCGCATTGCTACGCGTGCTCGGATCGTGCCAGGTGGTCTTGGTTGGTGTTGCTTCGGGCGCGTTTGGCTGTATCCGGCCGTTTAACGGCCGGACTTGAAAATTGCCTTAAAAGGCTGCTCTGTACTTCTGCCGCGAGAGCCACTGTATGTTCCTCCGTTCGGAGGGAGCGGTCCATATTTCCGTTGACCGTGATGACTCCACGAGGGCCTGGCATCTTGAGCTTAAGGTATGCATAATGCGGCACCGCGTTGAACTTTGCAAACGCGGTTCGTCCGAGCAGAGCGTGATAGCCGCTGCGAAATGGGACTATGTCGAAGATTAACTCCTCGCTCCGGAAATTATCCGGGGATCCGAAGACCACTTCTAGTGTGACTGAGCCTATACAATTGGCCTCCACACCTAGTATGACGCCTTTGAAGGTTGTCTTTGTAGGTTTAATCCTTGAGGGGTCTATGCCCATCTTGCGCACTGTATCCTGATAAAGCAGGTTCAGGCTACTGCCGCCGTCCATCAGGACTCTCGTGAGGTGAAATCCATCGACGATTGGGTCTAAAACCAATGCGGCGAATCCGCCATGGCGGATGCTGGTCGGATGGTCTCTTCGATCGAAAGTGATCGGACAGGAGGACCATGGATTGAACTTCGGGGCGACTGGCTCCATCGCGTATACGTCCCTTAGTGCACGCTTCCGCTCCCTCTTGGGTATATGGGTTGCGTAAATCATGTTCACCGTCCGCACTTGTGGGGGGAAGCCCTTCTGTCCTCTATTGTTCGGCGGTCGGGTCTCTTCCTCGTCGTCGCTGTTTAGCCCCTTGTCATTGTTTTCGGCAATTAACTTGCCTGCCTGCTTGAACACCCAGCAATCTCTGTTGGTGTGATTAGCTGGCTTTTCTGGGGTGCCATGTATCTGGCATAAGAAGTCGAGTATTCGGTCCAAATTGGACGGACCCGGAGTGGTTCTTTTGAATGGCTTCTTCCGCTAACCGGGTTTGGAGCCTCGGAATCCGGCGTTGACTGCCGTATCCTCCTTGTCGTTGCCGTTAATGCGGCGTTTATTTTTGCTTCGACGCGACTTGCCGTTGTGGTCCTTAGTATCCGGACTGCCAGAATTTTTACTGAGGTTGTTGCTGCGAGCTAGCCAGCTATCCTCTCCCGCGCAAAAGCGGGTCATTAATGATGTGAGGGCTGCCATGGATTTCGGCTTTTCCTGTCCCAGGTGCCGGGCTAGCCACTCATCGCGGATGTTATGTTTGAAGGCTGCGAGGGCCTCTGCATCCGGACAGTCGACGATTTGGTTTTTCTTTGTCAAGAACCGTGTCCAGAATTGTCTGGCCGATTCGTCTGGCTGCTGAATTATGTGGCTTAGGTCATCGGCGTCTGGTGGCTGCACATACATGCCCTGGAAGTTGTCGAGGAATGCGGCTTCCAGGTCTTCCCAACACCCAATTGACTCTGCGGGCAAGCTGTTAAGCCAATGCCGAGCTGGTCCTTTAAGCTTGAGTGGGAGATACTTGATGGCATGGAGATCGTCGCCATGGGCCATATGGATGTGAAGGAGATAATCTTCGATCCAAACCGCGGGGTCTGTTGTGCCGTCGTAGGATTCGATGTTTACAGGTTTGAAACCTTCAGGGATTTGATGCTCCATTACTTCGTCGGTGAAGCATAGCGGGTGTGCGGCGCCTCTATATTGAGCAATATCACGACGTAGCTCGAGAGAGCGTTGTCTGCTGTGTTCGGCCCGGCCGGGGTTATTGTATCCGGCGCGACGGTATTCGTTGTGGGTCGTGGGGCGCCCACGTGATCCGTAGATGGATCTGGATTGCCTTGCTTTGTCCTCCAATACGTCTCGCAAGTTCGGCGCATTCCCTCTTGGCTTCGTACTTTTGGAGCGATGCCGGGGTACGGTCTTGGTGGAGGGCCTGGATGCCTCTCTGTCGCGACCACGGGGTGGTCGGTCGGCCATATCGTGCGCTGGTGATGAAGGTATGTATGCTTGCTCCTCTAATCGGGGGAGCAACTTGCGTCTTGGGTAGCTTTTGGAGGGGCGTTCGAGTTTATACTCTTCGGCCGCGAGGACCTCGGTCCATCGATCGGCCAGCAGGTCCTGATCAGCTTGAAGCTGCTGCTGCTTTTTCTTTAGGCTATTTGCCGTGGCGATAAGCCTGCGTTTAAAACGCTCTTGTTCAACGGGATCCTCGGGCACGACGAATTCGTCGTCGTTGAGGCTTGCCTCGTCTTTGGAGGGAGGTATATAGTTATAGTCCTCGACCTCTTCGTCTGCCGCCCTCTCGTGAGGGCTTGCTTCTGCATCCTCTTGCGCTGAGTCTTGCTGGAGGGGATTATCTTCGGCACTCTCTGGGGTATTATTATCTCCTGTGCCGGAATCTCCATTCTTGTTGTGGCGGGATTTAGAGCGGCGCCGCTGACGCCGGCGCTTGGGCTGTTTCTTTAAGGAATCTGCCTCCGCTGCTTCTTCGCCGTCCCCATCTTTTGGGGTGTCCACCATGTATATGTCGTATGACGAGCTGGTCTTCCAGTGCCCTGTAGGCGCTGGTTCCTGTTCGTCTCCGGCATCATCGTCCATAGCGTCGATGTCTTCGGAGTCATCGTCTAGCATGTCGGTTAGATCGTCGACAGTGGCTACAAAGTGGGTGGTGGGTGGGCTCTGAATTTCTTCGTCGTCCGTATCCCAACCATCCTGGCCATAATCTAGCCAGGACTCTCCGGATAGCGAGAGATGCTTTAGCGAATTTAGGATGTCGCCAAAGGGCGAGTGTTGGAAGATGTCCGCGGCGGTGAATTCCATAACCGGCGCCCAATCAGATTCGATTGGCAGGGGCGTGGGAGGTCCGGAGTCCAGCAAGGAGTCCGGCACCTCGGAGTCACGAGGTTCGCGAGGGACAAGGTTAGTGTTCGGCTCCATCGCCGTAGAAGTTGCAGCCCCCGAGGCGGTGTCCAACCACCGGTCCTCGATCTAGGCGATCAGCTCCGGACTAAGGGCCGGAGCGGATTCTTGTGCGGCCACCAAGACACTGTTCGGCGGCAGAGCTAGATCATGCCCATCGTAACAATGCGACGCGCTTGGCTGTGGCTCGAGCCCGTCGAAGATCAAGTCCCTGCGGATGTCGGCCGTGAAGTTTAGGCTTCCGAATCTGACCTGACGGCCAGGGGCGTAGCTTTCGATCTGCTCCGGATGGCCAAGTGAATTAGCCCGCAGTGCGAAGCCGCCGAATACAAAGATCTGTCCGGGGAGAAAAGTCTCACCCTGGACAGCGTTGTTGATTGAAGAAGCCATCGAGCCTATCGGTGACGACACAGAGGAACTCTCAATGAAAGCACCAATGTCGGTGTCAAAACCGGCGGATCTCGGGTAGGGGGTCCCGAACTGTTCTTCTAGGTGGATGGTAACAAGAGACAAGGGACACGATGTTTTACCCAGGTTCGGGCCCTCTCGATGGAGGTAAAACCCTACGTCCTGCTTGATTAATATTGATGATATGGGTAGTACAAGAGTGGATCTACCACGAGATCAAGGAGGCTAAACCCTAAAGCTAGCCTATGGTATGATTGTCGTAATGTATGTTGTGTCCTACGGACTAAAGCCCTCCGGTTTATATAGACACCAGAGAAGGCTAGGGTTACACAGAGTCGGTTACAATGGTAGGAGATCTACATATCCGTATCGCCAAGCTTGCCTTCCACGCCAAGGAAAGTCCCATCCGGACACGGGACGGAGTCTTCAATCTTGTATCTTCGTAGTCTTGGAGTCCGGCGGACGATGATAGTCCGGCGGACGATGATAGTCCGGCTGTCCGGACACCCCCTAGTCCAGGACTCCCTCAAACATACTCAAAAACTGTTAGACAAAAGCGATGACCTGTTGGACGCTGAAATGACGCGTTCACAGTCCTTAGTTGATGCCATAAAAAATCTTCATGCTAAGTACCAAGAACTTGAAGGTCGTCATGAATCGCTCTCAACTACTTATGAAAGGCTCTCCTATGATTATCTTCAAAGGAAACAAGAGCTTGAGAAATTGAGAGTGGCTCATGAAGATCTTCAAAAGGTGAATGAGTCACTTCACGCTCAACAGATCAGTTCCGCTCAGGATGGATTTGAACCACCATGTCTAAAATGCATTAAGCGTGATAACGCTACATCTGTTGCTGAATGTTCCACTACTGCTACTATTTCATTGTCTTCACCTACTGATGTGGTTACTAACCCCTCTGCGGAGGATACCACTGCTGTTGCTGACGAAAATGCTATGTTGAAGACATTACTTGAAACAGGGATGTACAAAAGTTTGAAGGGACATCAGACTCTCTGCGATGTCCTCAAAAAGCAGATTCTGAACCGAAACCCTAGGAAGGAGGGTGTTGGGTTCGAAAGGAAAATGAATGTTGATGGCTCGTACTGGAAGCCTGAGCAGTACCCCAAAACCACATGGGTTGCTGCAAAGGAACCTTCAGTAGATCCATCCACTTTATCTGGCTTTACCTGTGCTAATCCTATTATCATTGATGAATCCTTTGACGCAAACTATAAGCTGTTCAAAAATCAGAATGGTGAAGTGTTTGCCAGGTACATTGGTACTAACTGCAGGAATGGACCACCTATGAAGAAGATCTGGGTACCTAAGCAGTACATTGAGAATCTTCCTGTGAATGTCGTCATGACACCACCAAGGAAGAAGACAAACCCCAGACCTATAGCTTCATGTGGCCTAAAGGCTTCATACAGATAGATGACTCACATGAGTCACCCTAACGCCAATGTTTTGCAGGGAAATCATGCTCAGACTTATGAATATGAGCATGTATCTTCGAACCGCTATGTTCATAGGACTAAGAACTTTTCTGCTTATTCATATGAGTATCATTCATCTCCTGCAAGGCTATTTGCTAGGGCTTCAAAGCCAAAATTCTCAGATGCTGCACTTAGACTCATTGCTTCTAAGCCACCACTGAAGATGTGGGTGGCAAAGAAGAACTAACTCTCTTTTGCAGAATACGGTCTCCAGCCAGCAATCAATGGTGTCCGATACTATTGCTGGGGACCTAAAACACATTCAGGACGCACGATAAAATGTCATTCTATATACTTCACATCTGAATCTCTTATCAGTCATACTATGTCCTAAGTTTGATATAAGCTGTGATTGTCTCTGTATGTGTCAAATGCTTATGCTTAACAACACTCTTGTGAAGCCTATCCTCCTAACTGCACTGTAGGGTACATCACCAAAAGCTTCAGAATGGATTATGGACAGTGGATGCACAAATCATATGATTGGTGATCAAAGTCTTCTTATGGACTCAACCTTACGTCCATCCGACAAGAGTCACATCACGTTTGCTGACAGTGGTAAAAGCAAGGTATTGGGTCTAGGTAGAGTTTCAATCTCAAAGGATCAACACATGGATAAAGTGATGCTTGTTGAATCCCTTGGTTTCAACTTAATGTCTGTCTCAATGCTTTGTGACTTGAACATGATTGTGATATTTGGAAAATATCGTTGCCTTGTACTAATGGAATCTGACAAATCTCTAGTCTTTGAAGGGTATCGAAAAGATGATCTATACATGGTAGATTTCTTAGCAGGTCCACAGCTTGCCGTATGTCTTCTCACAAAAGCTTCAGAATGCTGGCTCTGGCATCGAAGGCTAGGACATGCTGGCATGAGGAACTTACACTCACTCGTCAAGAAGAATCATGTCATTGGCATCGAGGATGTGAAGTTCAAAAAGGATCATCTGTGTGGTGCCTGTGAAGCTGGAAAGATGACAAGGGCAAAGCACCTCACGAAGACAATCATGACAACATCTCAACCCTTCGAGCTGTTACACATGGACTTATTTGGACCTACTCACTACTCCACCCTCACAACAACTGCCTGTCTCTATGGCTTCGTCATTGTTGATGACTACTCAAGATACACATGGGTTCATATAATTCTTTACAAAACTGAAGTGCAAGATGTCTTCAGGCGCTTCGCAAATCAAGCAATGAACAATTATGGAGTGAAGATCAAGCACATCAGAAGTGACAATGGCACTGAATTCAAGAACACTGGACTTGATCTGTATCTGGGTACAATGGGAATCACTCATGAGTTCTCTGCTCCATACACACCTCAGCAAAATGGCATCGTTGAGCGCAAAAACAGAACCCTCATTGAGATGGCTCGAACAATGCTAGATGAGTACAAGACACCAAGAAAGTTCTGGCCTGAAGCTATTGATACAGCATGTCACATCATCAACCGTGTGTACATCCATAAGCTTCTGAACAAAACATCGTATGAGCTCCTTACTGGCAAGAAGCCAAACGTCAGTTACTTCAGAGTATTTGGAGCTAGATGCTGGATCAAGGATCCCCATCACAAGTCAAAATTTGCACCTAAGGCTCACGAAGGCTTCATGCTTGGCTATGGAAAGGATTCACACTCCTACAGAGTCTTCAACCTTTATCTCTACAAAACCGTTAAAACTGTGGATGTGAAATTTGATGAAACCAATGGTTCACAGAGAGAGATTCTGCCAAGTACACTAGATGAAGCACCTTCAAGCAAGTCTATAAAGCTGATGGGAACTGGTGAAATCATGCCCTCTGAAGCATAGCCTGAAGAGGAACTTATCATCTCTGCACCAAATCAACCTGAAGAGAATACTCAGACCGAGGACAATCCTCCCAATGATGACAATGAACAGCGAGAGCAAAATCTTCGTCCTGTTCATCCTCGTGTTGCAAATGAAGTTCAAATAGAGAAGATAATTGACAACATCAATGCGCCTGGTCCGCTCACTCGATCAAGAGCAACACAGCTAGCAAACTTCTGTGGGCACTTTTCATTTGTGTCAATATCAGAACCCAAGAAAGTTGCTGAAGCTTTTATGGAACCTGAATGGATTCAAGCCATGCAAGAAGAACTTCAACAGTTCAAGATGAATAATGTTTGGGAACTCATCAAGCGACCTGACCCTCGCAAGCATAACATTATTGGAACAAAGTGGATATATCGAAACAAGCAAGATGAGCATGGTCAAGTCGTCAGAAACAAAGCACGTCTTGTGGCTCAAGGATATACTCAAGTTGAAGGAATTGACTTCGATGAAACATTTGCTCCTGTTGCTAGTCTTGAAGCTATTCGCATACTGCTAGCCTACGCTAATCATCACAACATCTTGCTATATCAAATGGATGTAAAGAGTGCATTTCTCAATGGCAAGATTGAAGAAGAAGTATATGTCGCACAACCACCTGGCTTTGAAGATCCAAAACATCCTGATATGGTGTACAAGCTAAACAAAGCACTGTATGGCCTCAAACAAGCTCCTCGTGCATGGTATGATACAATCAAAGACTTCCTGAAGAGCAAAGGCTTCAAACCTGGATCCCTTGATCCCACACTCTTCACGAAGACATATGATGGCGAACTGTTTGTGTGCCAAATATATGTGGATGACATAATCTTCGGCTACACCAACCAGAAGTATAGTGATGAGTTTGGGTACATGATGGAAGAGGAATATCAAATGTCCATGATGGGTGAGCTGAAGTTCTTCCTTGGTCTTCAAATTCGCCAGCAAAGAAATGGCATCTTCATATCTCAAGAAAAATACCTCAAAGATTGTCTAAAGAAGTTTGGAATGGAAGACTGCAAAGGCTACACGACGCCAATGCCAGCCAAACACCATCTTGGTCCCGACGACAATGGTAAAGAGTTTGATCAAAAGGTATACTGCTCCATGATTGGTTCTTTGCTTTATTTATGTGCATCTAGGCCAGATATTATGCTTAGTGTTTGCATGTGTGCTCGATTCCAAGCGGCACCAAAGGAATCGCATCACTTAGCTGTGAAGCGAATTCTTCGATATTTGGCTCACACCCCAACACTCGGATTATGGTATCCCAAGGGCTCAAAATTTGATTTGGTTGGATTCTCGGATGCTGATTATGCTGGTGACAAGGTGGATCGCAAGTCTACATCAGGCACATGTCATTTTCTTGGTCGATCACTAGTCTGTTGGTCTTCAAAGAAGCAGAACTGTGTATCACTCTCAACTGCTGAATCTGAATACATTACTGCTGGATCCTGTTGTGCTCAGCTTCTATGGATGAAGCAAACTCTCAAGGATTATGGCATCAACATGAAACAAGTACCTCTCTTCTGCGACAACGAAAGTGCCATCAAGATTGCCAACAATCCAGTCCAGCACTCGAAGACAAAGCACATTGAAATTCGTCATCACTTTCTCAGAGATCATGTAATGAAGAAAGATATCGATATCATTCACGTCAACACTGAAGAGCAACTGGCAGATATCTTCAAAAAGCCCTTGGATGAGAAAAGGTTTTGCAAGTTACGTTGTGAGCTAAATATCTTAGAATCCTCTAATGTCCTATGATCAAGCACACATCCTAACACTTATGCATGTTGATGACTTAGATGTGCAGCACACAAAGTAATGTATATCTTCAATCAATGAAGATTTACACTCTGAGTGTGAATACATTAACATGGAATTTGACTTTGGAGCGCCACGATAATTGTGCGCCGTGTCTGGGTCTAATACTTCCTATAAGGTGGGTAACGCCACCTCCAACTTTCTCTGTTTGAAGCGTTTCACTCATGGCGTTATATTGCAATGACTTCGCATTTGGTTTGTCTTCAGTTTCAATTTATCTTCATGACTTTCTAAATATGATGATTTGATTGTTTTCTGGTATATATATATATATATATACTAGTGTTCTGTCCTCTACAGCATTCACTTATAGCTATGTCTTCAAGATTGGATCTTTTGAACTAAGTGAATGTGATCGGACCCTAACCTCTCTATGCTTCCTATCTCAAACTCTATTTGTTTAAATCATATGCATTCTGTGGAAACTGTCGAATGTCTTCTCTGCGTCCTAGTCAGCAGAAGGCAAAGAGACAAACATTAAATCTGTTTTGAATGACTTATCTTTATTGTTGAAATCCAGATAAGCCGCAACAACTCACCGACATGCCTGGCGGGCGTGGGAACGTGGGACAACTCTGAGTATGTTGCATGCTTGCCACGTGCCCCTCAGATGTGAACCGCCAGGGGCACCAGCGTAATTGCGCTGTGTCGCTCACCTACTTATAAATACTTGTCCCCTGCGGTAAAGAAATCCTTCTTCCACCTCTCCACCTCTGTCAAAACCCTAGCGCCACCGCTAGCTCGCGACGATGCCGGCGACGAAGCGCTTAGCTGCGGCGACTTCTCCGACGCCGTCCTCACGCCGGCCGCGGACATCGTCCTCTCCGCCGTCGCTGTAGGTGTCCTCCGTCGCCAAGTTAGGGCACGGTGGGCTGAACTGCTCGGTCTCCTATTCATCCCATCTAGCAGTTCTTCGTGCGGTAAATATAACTCTATTTTACCACCTTTTTGATCTTCAAGATTCATCATGTTTACCGAAAGTGGTTTCTGCCTATTCAATGTTAGATCTATTCTGTCTGCATCTCATACTGCCTAGTCAATTCACTTAGATTTCCTGTCTAGTTTGATTCCTCACTTGTACTTATTCACGGATTGGTACAAATCTGGAACCAACTCACCTATATAAGTGAATGTCTTCGCATCATGAGGTCAGTGTCTTCAAACTGATTTATCTTCAAAATCTTCTGAGAATGCATATGACCTCTTCCCCTTCCCTCGCATCTCTAATTCTGTCACAGGTACATGTCCGTGGGAGAATCCCTTGGTTCTCATAGTCTGCATTCGTTTGCAGAATACTTACAACAACAACAAGCTACACCCCCCGTGCAAGAAGTGGATGAAGACTTTGAGGCCCAGCCATCTCCATCTCCTAAGGCGTTGCCAGCATTTCGCAGGCTTCGCAAAGGACAAAGGCCTCAAGTCCCTCTGTCGAGCGTTCCAGAAGGAGAAGTGCAATGTTCACCTGTTGCTCGTCAAGTCTTTTCAGAACCTACTCCAACTGTGAATGTCTCCGAGTCTGAAGCACATGCTGCTGAAGACATTCCGGCTGCATCAGCCGAGGACAATCAAGAAGAAGTACGTGTCCCTACTCCCCCAGTAATTGAAGAAGCAGTTCCTGATGTGAACGTGCATGTGCCCGACCCTCCTGTTCGTCAAGAGGAGGTTGACAATGTTGAGGCTGCCACCGCCAACGCTAATGAAGCCAATGACATAGTCATGGCTGACGCTAATGTGGAGCCTGCACCAACCAGTGCGCCTGAAGCAAATGTGGCCACTGAACCTGAAACCAATGAGGCTGCTGCACCTGAAGCAAATGAGACAATTGCTCCCGAAGCACCTGTTGTGCAGCCTGACGCCTCAGCTGTTGCCCCTGCTCCTGTTCCGCCACCAAGGCCCCATACAATTGAGCAAGCATACAGTCATGGTCAGCTAACCACTGTCCGATGGCCCATTCTGGTACCTCCGCCTACTGCCTCAGGACCTCAATTTGACTATCATGTTCATCATAGGTCTCAGGTCCAGAAGCCAAAGCCTAGGCTGCCAAGGTTTCCAGGTACTGCAAACTCACCAGGGTCCTTCAATGCAAATGGATTCAAAAGCCACAATACCTTCTTTGACAGCGCCAAGAACCCCTACTCCAAGCCAAGAATATCATCAGATCGGTTCTGGAGCTATCAGCAGAGAAGCTATTACTCCTGCGTTCTATATGATCAAGGGCGCATCTTCCCTCATATGCGCCTTGACACTGAAGCCATTGCTGGACTGCCGTGCTTAGAAGAAGCACTTGATTGCTTTCATGATGCTGGTCTGCTCCACTTTGTGAAAAACAAAGAACATTGGAATGAAGAGCTATTGCTTCAATTCTATGCTACTCTACACATTCGCGCCTACTACAGAGACATCAAGACATGGGTTCTCGAGTGGATGACTGGCAATGTTCATCATGAAGCCAAAGCTATGTATATCATCGAGCTTACAGGGCTAGCCACTCTTGGAGAACTATATGAACCTGACTGTCAGCTATACCGCAATGCAGTGGAGAGTATCTTCCATAAGCTAGAACCCAATATGAGCCAGATGTTGAGCATGATGAAGCCCTTGCCATCTGACGCTGAATATCCAACAGAGTTCTTTGTTGAAGACCTTGAGTATCTTCCTCGCACCATATATCATATCATCAGGCGAACTCTATGGCCTGTCAAAGGACATTCATCAGCGGCCAAGCTTGAAGGAGCTATGAAGACTTTGGTCTTCTATATTCTCAATGGCATCAGCTTCAACACTCAAGAATTCTTCATCAGGCAACTTGCTGCTTCCGGCTCTGACCTATTTGGTCTGAAGTTTTATGCTCCATGGGTCATGCGCCTCATCAAGAGACACTCATCTGTCAACTATCAGCCCTCTACTCGCAATCATATGATCTTTTAGCCAGAGGTTGATATGTCAGTTGAAGCTATATACTCTGACCCTGCCAAGAGGCCTCTTTGTCTTCAAAATGTCGAGCACCAAAGCTTCACTCAACCCATTGAAGGTGTTCAAGCAGCGACACGCATCTATCCATTGGCTGGAAACACTCGTCTGCCTCATCGAGCACCTACTGAAGCCACTGAAAGCACCATTGCACAAAGGCCTCGGAAGCGTTCTCGCGTTCTTAATGAGCGAGAACTTCTTGTGGCCCTTCATCAGAAACATGATAAGCATCATTTTTGGCTCAAGAGACAGATGCAAAGCCTCTTGGTGGATGTCAATCGCATTCGCAAGCTTGCCACCAAGAATGCCTTTGTTGCTCATGAAACTTGCCAGCGATCATGGAAGAGTTTGACCCTGCTCAGTGCTGAAGCTGATCTTCAAGACGATGGCTTCAATGAAAGATTCCAGTTTGACTCCACTCCTCCACGGACTACTGTCCTACGTCGCAAGAAGACTCTGAATATTCTTCCTCCACGGCAACGGTAAATGCTAGAGTGATCGATGATGAAGATGATGCTACTTCACCACCTCCTACTACTGCGCACATCAACACTGCACCAAGTTCATCTGCACCGCCAACCAACGACGACATCCCTGCTGCTTCACCTACTCATGAGGACGAGTTGATGCTCTATGTCTTCAAACCTTTTTGGTCCTTACTGACAAAAGGGGGAGAAGCGTATGAGTTGATAGTCTTCAAGCGGGTTCATATGGACGGTTGCATTATATTTTGCTTCGTGCTTACAACTCTTGCTTTTGAAACATTTGGTTCTCTGAGTTGTAACACCTAAACTTGATGGTCGTCTGCTACTTATTTGCTTCACTATGATGCGATGATAAATTCCGCATGTGCGATGATAACTTCCGCACTTAGATCATTTTGCAGACGTCCATTTTTCATTATGCATGTCATTCTACTTGCTATATCATTTCATGCATGATGAATTATCTTCATAAGTTGAAGTGGATCTCCACAAGTATAACCTGCCATGTGCATTTGCATCCCAAAAGCAAATTACTTATATGCACATCTTCTGGGGGAGCCCTTGCTACTTATGAAGACAATTCCCTATCCTTACAATTTCACATATTTATCCCCGTTGAAAACTTCAACCAGTTTGTCATCAATCACCAAAAAGGGGGAGATTGTAAGTGCATCTAGTGCCACCCCTAGTTAGTTTTGGAGTATTGACGACAAAGTTGGTTGAGGGACTAATGCGTTTGTGAGAATTGCAGGATAACGCAGGTAGTGTCCCTCATTGATTCGGTTTACCTACCGGAGATGACCCCTAAAAATGTATGAAGACATTGAAGACAATGGTGGTATGAGAAGATATTCATATTGAAGACTATGACATGAGAAGACATTGAGTGAAGACTATGGAGCGCGAAGACTGTGTGGTTTCGTTGCTTCCTTTTCTTCTTTGTTGAGTCATAGGAACCACCGTACTGTTAAGTGGGGTTCAAGTGAACTAAGTCAGAGTGACTGAAGTGATGCTCAACTCAAATCCTATGTCTTCGAGCAAAGACAATGAGAGAAAATCTTATCCAGAGCTGGATGAGTCAGCTTTGCTTGTAGCCCAAGTAAAGTTGCCGCGTCTGTTTGAAATCTGACCGTTGGAACACGTGTCAGTTCCTTAGTGACCCAGGGTCATTTTGGACAAATCAGGTCGGGTTGCCTAGTGGCTATAAATAGCCCACCCCCTACACCATAAATTGGTGGCTGCTCAGAGTTTGTGCATGGCTTTTGTCGTTTGAGAGCAACCCACCTCGAAGCATTTAAGAGAGAGAGAAATCCTTGCGAGGACAAAGCCCAAACACCCAGAGCCAAAGAGTGTTAGGCATCACTGAAGTCTTTCTGTCTGTGTGACCTGAAGACTTATTACACTTGAGGACTGTGAATCCTCCAGCCGGTTAGGCGTCGCATTCTGAGCATCCAAGAGTCATTGCGGATTGCCGGTGAACGAAGTCTGTGAAGGTTTGGAAGTCTCCCTTGAAGACTTACCAGAGTGATTGGGCGAGGACTGGGTGTCCTTAGCTCAAGGGGAATAAGGTGAAGACACGGTCTTCTGAGTTAAATCTCAGCCTCCCTAACCAGACGTACAGTTGTCACAGGAACTGGAACTGGTCTAACAAATCATGTGTCTTCAACAAGCGACTGGTTCTATCCATTCCCAACCTTACTTAAGTTTGTCTTTGTAAAGTCATTGCCTATCTGTGTATCTGTTTGACTTCATTGCTTGACTACTACTGTTGATTGGCTTCATACTATCTTCCATCCTGATCCTTACTACCTAGCTGCTATTAGTCCTATACTTTCACATCATTGCATACTTGACTATGGCTTGCTTAGGGTAGTTTATCTTCCGCTGCATAACAATTAGGTCATTTCTGTTGTTTGTCTTCGAAACTTCCAAGTTTTGAAGACTTTCATAAAAATCACCTATTCACCCCCCTCTAGTCGACACTAGCACTTTCACTATTGCTCAAAGGCCTAAGAAGCATCCTCGTGTTCTCAATGACCAAGAGCTTCTTGTATCACTTCATCAGAAGCAGGATAGACATCACGGCTAGCTTGAGCGCCAAATGCAGAGTCTTCTGGTTGATGTCAATCGCATATGCAATCTGGCCACCAAGAATTCATTCATTGCACATGAAGCCTATCGACGGTCCTGGAAGAGCATCACATTACTCTGCTCTGAAGACGATCTTCGTGAAGATGGCTTCTCCGAGCAGTTCAAGCTTGACTCCAGGCCTCTAGAATCTGCTAGATGGCGTCTAACTCCTTCAATTGAAGATTCTGAGTATTCATCTTCGGCTGCAACTGTTGTTGCGAGAGTCATAGATGAAGAGGACGACGCCATTTCTCCAGCAATGGCTTCACTGCACCACGACTCTGCACGAGGCCCTTCTGCACCGCCCAACAACAACGTCGACCCTGCAGCTCCAACATCTTCATCACCTGAGCGCGATTAGACACTCTATGTCTTCAAACCTTTTTGGTCCATACTGACAAAAGGGGGAGAAGCATATGAGTTGATATTCTTCAAGCGGGTCCATATGGGGTGGTTGCCTACTTTTTGCTAAGTTCTTACAACTCTCGTTTTGAAACTATTTGGCTCTTGAGTTGTAACACTTAAACTTGATGGTCGTCTCCTACTTTTGCTGCTACTTTGTGATGCGACATAAATTCCGCATGAATTCATTCTGTAGACGCCCATTTCTCATTATGCATTTCATTATCTTTGTTATTCTTATATATGCATGATGAATTGTCTTCATGCATTGAATAAGATCTCCGCAAAGTAAAACCTGCCATGTGCATTTGCATTCAAAAGCAAACTACTTATATGCACATCTTCAGAGAGAGCCTTTTACAACCTATGAAGACAATGACTATGATCTTAAATTTTCACATACTTGTATCCCCGTTGAAAACTTCAACCAGTTTGTCATCAATCACCAAAAAGAGGGAGATTGTAAGTGCATCTAGTGCCACCCCTAGTTGGTTTTGGAGTATTGACGACAAACTTGGTTGAGGGACTAACGTGTTTGTGAGAATTGCAGGACAACACAGGTAGTAGTCCCTCATTGATTCAGTTTACCTACCAGAGATGACCCCTAAAAATGTATGAAGACATTGAAGACAATGGTGGTTCGTGAAGACATTCACAACGAAGATAATGACATGTGAAGACATTCACTTGAAGACTATGGAGTGCAAAGACATAGTTGTTTCGTAGTTTCCTTTTCTTATTTATTGAGTCATAGGAACCACCGTACTATTAAGTGGGGTCCACGTGAACAAGGTCAGATGACTGATGTGATGCTCAACAAAAATCCTATGTCTTCGAGCAAAGACATTGAGAGCAAATCTTATCCAGAGTTGGATGAGTCAGCTTTGCTTGTAGCCCAAGTCAAGCTACAACGTGTGTTTGAAATCCGACCGTTGGACATGTGTCGGTTCCTTAGCGACCCAGGGTCATTTCGGACATATCATGTTGGGTTGCCTCTAGGCTATAAATAGCCCAACCCCTACACCATAATTTGGTGGCTTCTTAGAGTTAGTGCACGGCTTTTTGTCGTTTGAGAGGAAGCCACCTCCGAAGCCTTTGAGAGAGTGATCCTTGCAAGGACAAAGCCCAAAACACCCAGAGCCAAAGAGTGTTAGGCATCACTGAAGTCTTTCTGTCCGTGTGACCTGAAGACTTGTTACACTTGAGGACTGTGAATCCTCCAGCCGGTTAGGCATGGTGTTCTAAGCATCCAAGAGTCATAGTGGATCGCCGGTGAACAAAGTCTGTGAAGGTTTGGAAGTCTACCTTGAAGACTTACTAGACTGATTGGGCAAGGACTGGGTGTCCTTAGCTCAAGGGGAATAAGGTGAAGACGCGGTCTTCTGAGTTCAATCTTAGCCTCCCTAACCAGACATACAGTTGTCACAACAACTGGAACTGGTCTACCAAATCCTGGCCTTCACCAAGCTACTAGTTCTATCCTATACTTCCTTTACTTTTCAGTTTGTCTTTGTGAAGTCATTGCTTGCTTGTTTGATCTGATTGACTTCACTATGTGAAGACTATTACCCGTTTGGCTTCATATTGTCTTCCATTCTAATCCATACTACCTAGCCGCTGATAGTCTTTGCTCTTTCAATACTGCTTACTTGACTATGGCTTGCCTAGTGTCGTCTATCTTCTGCTGCATATCAATAGGTTCATTTCTTCTGTTTGTCTTCAAAGACCTCGTGTTTTGAAGACTTTCATAAAAATCGCCTATTCACCCCCCTCTAGTCGATAACTAGCACTTTCAATTAGTATCAGAGCAAGGTGCTCCCTTATTCTGTGTGATTCGGTTTAACCACCTAGAGTTTTAGCTACATTGACTGCAGGGATAATCAAAGTCTCCGCTGCGTGCCCAGTCTTCGATGGCACTGAGTAGCCCTACTGGAAGAATAAGATGCGCATGCATCTTGAAGCCATTGACATTAACCTCTGGTGTGTCGTCAAGACAGACATTCCCAAGGTCGGTGAAGGTGTCACCACTGCTGATGTCAAGAGGTTTGCTCAACTAGACTCGACCGCCAAGAACATCATCTTTGGTCAGCTGACCAAAGGATAGTATGGCCATGTGAGTGCGCTGGAAACTGCGAAGCTAGTCTGGGACTGGCTGTCCAAGGTCAGCGAAGGCGTCTCAACCCAGAGAGACTCAAGGATTGATGTTCTTCACAATCTCTTCAACCGCTTCAAGAGGAATGACAATGAAAATGTCTAGTTCATGTTTGATCACCTCACTAATATCACTAATGATCTTCGTGCTCTTGGCGCCACTGAGATCATCAAGCATGAAATCATCAAGAAGCTTCTAAGATCACTTGACAGCTCATTTGACACCTTGGCCCTGATGATACAAGAATGACCTGACTTCAGAGATCTTGATCCATCTGACATACTTGAGAGGCTCAACACATGAGTTCCAGCTATCTGAGAAGAGAGACATCTATGGCCCCAACTATGGTCGAACCCGTGCTTTGAAGGCAAAGGTCCTTTCCTCATCTGAAGAAGAATCTGACTACAGTTCCGAGGATCCTAAAGACATTAGAAAGGAGCTGGCAATGCTCGTGAAGAAGTTCCAGAAGTTCTCCAAAAGGAATCGCTTTTGAAAGTCTTCAAGATCCAACTCAAGGAATGATGAGGCTTCCTCTTGTTACCACAAGAAGAGAACATGTCACAAATGCAAGAAGCCTGGACACTACATCTCTGAATGTCCTCAATGGGACATGGAATCTAAGACGAAGAAGAAGAGCAAGGAATATGATTCTGATGACAATAATAAGAAGAAGAAATCCTCAAAGTCTTCTTCAAAGTCTTCATCAAAGTCTTCATCTCACATGAAGAGCACATCCAGCAAGGCTCGTGCGTTTGTTGGCAAGGAGATGGATTCAGAGGAGGAGTCTGCTTTTGAGGAGGCGGAGGTCGAGTCCGAGGAGGAGTCTGATTCAGGCATGGCAAGCCTGGCTCTAGCTTCAGCATTCATCGCCAAGTCCATCTTCAACACTGAATACAATGGTCACGTCGCTGACACTGAAGCCGATGATGAGGACGACTCTGCTCCGACCTACTGCTTCATGGCACGAGGTGCCAAGGTAAACTCATGCGATGCTTACTTTTAAACATCCAGTGAAGATGACTCTGAGTGTGAATCCAAACCCAGCTACAAGACTCTTGCTAAAATTTCAACTGAACAACAAACTGCTATGGAACATATTCAAAAGTTGCTAGAAAAAAGCGATGACCAGTTGGACGCGGAAATGAATCAAACTCAGTCCTTAGTCAAAGACATTAAAAATCTTCATGTTAAGTATGAGGAACTTGGAAGCCATCATGAAACACTTTAAGCTACTCATAAGAAGCTTTCCTATGATTATCTTCAAAGGAAGCAAGATCTAGAGAAACTGAGAGCATCTCATGAAGATCTTTAAAACGAGAACGATTCACTTCGCGCTCAACAGATCAGTTCCGCTCAGGAATATTTTGTGCCACCATGTTTAAAATGTCTTAAGCATGATAATGCTGTCTTTTTTGTTAAATGTTCTACTGCTGCTGATGTTGCAATATCTTCAGCTGCTGATGTGGTGACTAACCCCTATTCCGAGGATACCACTATTATTGCTGATGAGAATACTAGGTTGAAGACATTGCTTGAAACAGGCATGCACAAAAGCCTCAAAGGGCATCAGACACTATGTGATGTCCTCAAGAAACAGATTATGAACCGAAACCCTAGGAAAGAGAGTGTTGGGTTTGAGAGGAAAATGAATGTTGATTGTTTTTAATGGAGGCTTGAGCAGTACCCCAAAACCAAATGGGTTGCTACAAAGGGCCCTTCAGTGGACCCATCCACCTTATCTGGCTTCACTTGTACTAACCCCATTATCATTAATGAATCCTTTGACGCCAATTATAAGTTGTTTAAGAATCAGAATGGTGAAGTGTTTGCCAAGTTTATTGGTACTAACTGCAGGAATGGACCACCTTTGAAGAAGATCTGGGTGCCCAAAAGTTGTCTTGAGAAGTTTCCTCTGAATGTCATCATGACACCACCTGGGAAGGGGAATAACCCCAGACCAAAGGCTTCGTATGGTCCAAATGCTTCATACAGACAGAGGACCTCACAAGGTCACCCTGAGCCAATGTTTTACAGGGAAACCATACTCAAACTCATGAATATGAGCGTGTTTCTCCAAACTGCCATGTTCAAAAAACAAAGAACTTCTTTGCATATTCTTATGAGTATTATTCACCTCGTGCAAAGCTATTAGCTAGGGCTCCAAAGCCAAAGTTCTCAGATGCTGCACTTAGACTCATTGCTTCTAAGCCACCCCTGAAGATGAGGGTGGTTAAAAAGAATTAACTTTCTTTTGCAGGGAAAGGTCTCCAGCTGGAAATCAAAAGCTTTTGGCGCTACTGCTGGGGACCTAAAACATCTTGCGGGATGCAAGATAAAGTGCCAGAATGGTCTTACTATGTATTTCGTCCCAGGGTTTCTTGACGAGCATCCTATCTTATCAAACAAGAATCTTAACTTTGACAATATGCTTGTTCGTCATATGTTTGTGCTTCACAATACTCTTGGTGAAGCCTATCCCGCTAATTTCACTCTAGGGTACGGCTCTGAAGGCTACTGAGTGGATTATGGATAGCGGATGCACTAACCACATGACTGGTGATCGAAGTCTTCTTATGGATTCAACCCTACGTCTGTCTAACAAGAGTCACATCATGTTCATTGACACTAGTAAAAGCAAGGTATTGGGCCTAGGTAGAGTTGCAATCCCTAAGGATCTATACATGGATAAAGTGATGCTTGTTGAATCCCTTGGATTCAACTTAATGTCTGTCTCAATGCTTTGTGATCTGAACATGATTGTGATATTTGGAAAATACCATTGCCTTGTGCTTATGGAATCTGACAAATCTCTAGTCTTCGAAGGGTATCAAAGAGACGATATGTGTATGGTGGGTTTCTCTACAGGACCACAGCTTGCCATATGTCTTCTAGCAAAAGGTTCAGAGTGCTGGCTCTAGCATCGGGGGCTAGGACATGCGGGGATGAGGAACTTGCAGACTCTTGTGAAGAAGAAATATATCATTGGCATCGAGGGCATCAAGTTCAAGAAGGATCATCTATGTGGTGCTTGTGAAGTTGGAAAAATGACAAGGGCCAAGCATCCCTCAAAGACAATCATGACTACATCACGCCCCTTCGAGCTGCTTCACATGGACTTGTTTGGCCCTACTCATTAATCCACCCTTACTACCACTGCATGTCTCTATGGCTTCGTTATTGTTGATGATTACTCAATATACACATGGGTGCACATAATTCTCTACAAGACTGAAGTGCATGATGTCTTCAGATGATTCGTCAAGTGGACATTTTGGCATGTAATTTATGCACTTTATTTTCTAGGTTTTGTTTCAAATTCTTGGATTTTATTTTATTTTTCCAAAATAGTTTTCTCCTGATTTTATTCAACCAAATTTTCACTTAACCCAAGTTCATTTCATTTTGAAATATTTGTTTTATTTATTTTCCTTGGTAATTATTTTCTATTTAACCCCTTTTGGGGAGTTGTTTAACTTTCTATTTTAATTGTTTTCGGTTTCAACCGCATGCTCACTATATTTTGACTAGTTGCATAGGGCCTTCAACCTTCTCAAGCAATCAATTAAGTAAGCAAAGTTTAGCTAACTGGCAATCAAGCAGGGGTTTTGTTGGAACACAATTAATTCCCTATGAAACTTTCAACATACCTGACTTGGAAAAAATCTGGGATGTGACATTGTGAGAGAACAATAAAAAAGAAAGCCGTGCTTTGTTTTAAGCAGGGCTTAGCAGAGGAATTTTGAAATGAAAAAATGACAGCTTCTCCAGAACTTGCTTTCTTGCAAAGCATGGGATGAACTATGGATAAATGGAAGGATTACAATAGTTATGCTTAGGAGGCATAAATAACTATATATACCAATTGTCCATTAATTCACAGTGGCTTATGTCAGCATGTTTATAAATTTAAAAATATTTCTCTCTTTACATACTTGCACAAAACAACAATACGAATGTGCAAGGGATCAATATGCCTATTCAAGCATTAACAAAAGTGTGCACTATGTGATGAATTTCACAAAGCTGTAATGTTATCTTCTTAGCATTTGTCCTAATTTATACATGGATAGCTATTGTTAGGATTTTCATAAACCAATGTGAATGATCTAAAATCTAGTCAATACTCCTTCATAATTATGAGGCAATCATGTAAACTAGGTGCATGTATGTTTACACATCGATTTGACTGTTAGTTAGTTGCATGTCAGCCGGCCATAGTCATGACCTTAACAAAGGCCTGACTCATAGAACACTGGTACAGTTTCATGAAGTAACTAACATCACTTCAGACACACCATGAATGATAGAGCAGCCAATGTAAAAATATACCATCATGTCTTCAAAGCCAACTGGGAGTGAAGAAGGTTTTGGCATACATTATGCGGCCATTGTTGCACAAACCCCTAGTGTCCAAACACTTTGGGCACTATGAATTCAAACATCAATTCACTACACAGATGGCATTCACACTTTATTTAAACCAGAATCGAAGATATTGAAGAAGAATTTACCTGCATTTTTTCTCGATGAATCAGCCCGCCTAGGGTTACTTGAGGTCAACGAGGTGGTCGATGGTGGTGGTGGCGATCTTCTGCAGAGATGAGAGGCAGCAAAGGGGGCGACAGTACAACATGGGAGTTGGCGATGAGAGGAGGATTTGGGGATTAGAGTGGGGAGCGGAGATGGCTTAGTGTGTAAGAAGAGTGGTGCCGACGTTGATGTTGATGTCACTATACATGAGCATCTCCCCTACGCGGTGCCACTTGACAACAACAGAAAAACAAAATCATTAGCATAAAAAAATTGACGTCCTAGAGTCGAATAAAGGACCTGACGCACTTAAGGATTTGCAATTAACCAGTCGGATCATCTATGAGTAGAAACACTTGAACCAAGTTTATGACATGTCTTCATTTGTAGTCGTGTGTTGCTATTACTCTAGGGTGCCACCCCATGGCCATGATCATCGATAGAAATCGGATATCATTGTCATGGTGACTGCCTGAGTTGGATGCCAATGGTGTGGTCACCACCTGAAATTGAATGCCAGTGCCGTGGTGATCACATGAGTTGCATACCAATGGTGTGGTCATAGCATGATATTGGCTCCAAGTGTCGTGGTGACTGAGGGAGTCCTAGACTAGGGGGTGTCCGGATAGCCGGACTATCATCATCGACCGAACTCCAAGACTATGAAGATACAAGATTGAAGACTTCGTCCCGTGTCCGGATGGGACTTTCCTTGGCGTGGAAGGCAAGCTTGGCCATACGGATATGTAGATCTCCTACCGTTGTAACCGACTCTGTGTAACCCTAGCCCTCTCCCGTGTCTATATAAACTGGAGGGTTTTAGTCCATAGGACAGAACAACAATCATACCATAGGCTAGCTTCTAGGGTTTAGCCTCCTTGATCTCGTGGTAGATCCACTCTTGCACTACCCATCGAGAGGGCCCGAACCTAGGTAAAAACCGTGTCCCTTGTCCCCTGTTACCATCCGCCTAGACGCACAGTTCGGGACCCCCTACCCGAGATCCGCCAGTTTTGACACCGACATTGGTGCTTTCATTGAGGGTTCCTCTGTGTCATCACCGATAGGCTCGATGGCTCCTTCGATCATCAACTACAACGACGCAGTCCAGGGTGAGACTTTTCTCCCCGCACGGATCTTCATATTCGGTGGCTTTGCACTGCGGGCCGATTTGCTTGGCCATTTGGAGCAGATCGAGAGCTACGCCCCTGGCCGTCAGGTCAGATTTGGAAGTCTGAACTTCACGGCTGACATCCGCGGAGACTTGATCTTTGATGGATTCGAGCCACATCCGAGCGCGCCGCACTGTGCCGATGTGCATGATTTAGCTCTGCTGCCGGACAGTGCCCTGGAGGCCGCACACGAGTCCGCTCTAACCCTTAATTCAGAGCCGGCTGTGCAGATGGAGAATGGGTGGCTAGACACCGCCTCGGGGGCTGCAACCTTTACGGCGATGGAGCCGAATACTGACCCTATCCCTTGTGAAGCTCGTGACTCCAAGGTGCCGGACTCCTCGCCGGACTCCGAACCCCTCGCGCCCCTACCAATCGAATCCAGTTGGGCGCCGATCATGGAGTTCACCGCTTGTCGTGGGAAACGAGCACCTATGGGGCAGGGCCCCTTTTCGGTCCGGTAGGGAGCAGAGGGCGCATGAAGAGCAGATCGAGGCGAAGCATGCGAGGGATTTTACCCAGCTTCGGAGCTCTCCAGAGAGATAAAACTCCTACTGCTGCTTTGTGTTTGTATCGTGTTCTTGCTCGAGAGCGTGAGCGTTCTATGTTTTTGAAGGAGTCCAACCCCTTCTACGTTGCGCATGGGCCTCCTTTTATAGGTTAAAGGGGTTACCGACAGGTGGCAACGCAGAGAGAGGTAAAAAGGTAAAAAGAGGGGTTGGTACAACCGCTATCCACAGTGCACCCTACCTAACTCTGACGGCAGAGGACAAGGGCATTTAATGCCCATCGGATCGCCCAAACAGTGCAGAAAAAGACCGTTTGGGGTGCCACCGCTTGCCACGATGGCCTTCTCGTCATCTCCACTTGCCACCTCGCACCGCTTGGCTGCACAGCCGCCCACCACGTGCGCCAGGAACGATCTTGGGGCGACACATTGTCGGATGCGCTGGAGCGTGGGCGCAGAGTGTGGTGGCTTCGCCGCGGCAAGCGCCTTGCCGCGGCCGTTGTCTTGTCGCACCCGAAAGCTTCTCGCTCGCTGGGTCTTGCCGGGACGCGCGGCGCGTCGCGGCAAGTTTCTTGGCTGGCCCTCCTGACAAGCTCCTCTTGCCGGTGCCTTGCCCTTCCCGGCAAGCTCCTCTTGCCGGGGCCTTGTCTTCTTAGTTAAAACACTTTGTTCTTGAATGGCATCAATAGGAATAGCGAAGGATCTTGGCGGACGCCCGGCAAGCCTTGCCGCCGCTGCGACTGCCCGTGCACAAGTTCGGGATACTAAGGTACCCCTACTTTAGTACACCGACAGGAGCCCCCGGGCCTGGGCCACACACGGTGCCGAGCGCTGTTGGGCCAGGCCCAAAATAGGGCACGGGCACACGCGGCCTGAGTCCACACCCAATCTAACTCCGTATCCACCGCGCCCTCCCGTAACGGCACGCATCAAACGTGGCGTCGTGGGAGAGATCGTGGGCAATTCTTAAATCAAGAAAGGCGTAACGTTCGCCTCTCCTCTTTATAAGCAGAGGAAACAAGGGCTGTTCCCCCACCTTCGCCACTTGCGGTTTCTTCCTCAGAAAGCTCCGCCGCTCCCCTCCGCTTCCCAGGCCAAAAGATAGCAGCGCTCCGCCGCCCGTTGCCGCCGTCGCCACCAACGCCTCCGCCCTCCCCCACCGCCTCCGCCATGGCTCTGAAGACCGGGAAGAGTGCGAAGTCGACCAAGGCGCTGCGGCTCGAGGCGCTGCGCAAGGAGTGAGC
>NC_041389.1:251194883-251356897 GCF_002162155.2 Triticum dicoccoides
TCTCTTCTGGTCGACAGAGATGCGGGCGCATCCGCGCACGCCGGTGCTCTCCACCGAAGCTTCTACTTCGAAGCGGTGCCCAAATGGGTATCATTTCTTCCCAGTGTTCTTCTACTGCGGGCTTTGCCCGCCCTTTTCCGATTTCTTCTGCGACGTCATGAATACATACGGGCTCCATCTCCTTGACTTCACCCCCAACGCCGTTCTGACAATGGCGGTTTTCGCGCATCTTTGCGAGAACTTCGTCGGAATCCACCCCAACGTTGCCCTTTTCCGCCATTATTTCATTCCCCGGGTCGAGAAAGGAGAGCCCTTGTCTGGCGGGGTCTCCTGGATCTCGAGGGTCGGCAAGAAGGAGGTGTATCTGGAGGGGGAGCTCCGCAGCAAATGGGACGAGTGGAGGGCTGAATGGTGTTGGATTGTTGACGCAGATCCGCAACCCTTCACCAACTTGCGCCAAACCCGAGTGGTGCGCGGCGGCGACTGGAGCGCCTTGGCGGCGGACGATGCTAAGTTGAAAATCGCCACCACCCGGATTCTGCGACTCAGGCTTGCCGGGCTCACAGTAGGGGCCGTTGGCGCGGACTTTCTTCGTCGCCACATCGCCCCTCTGCAGGAGAGGGGGAGGCCTGCCTGGCTGTTTGGTGGCCCGGCGGATATCACGAGGCTGCGCCCAGGCCTCAATTTCAACTTCACTGTCTTGGAGTTGGATGGGATGCTCAAGGAGCTATTCAAGCACGACGCCAACCATTCGGAGTGGTTCAGGCTGCCGCAGGGCGTCATCCCGCTGTGCAATAACTCCCAGCTTGATCGCATCCGTGCCATGATGCCGGAGTGCGACTCGCACGGGATTATCCCAACTTGGAAGGAGCCCGCCGATGACGTCGTGCAGCAATTCTTTGACGGCTTGGTGGAGGTAGCAGTCCATGCCGACGAGCAGAGGCTCCTCACCCGTGACACCACTGACGACGAGATGCGGTACATCGCCACCAGGGCCGAAGAGGCGGCGGCAGCTGCCGCTGCGGGCGAGTTTGGGTTTACTTTGGAGGAGGCAGAGGCAGCCAAGGCGGCAAGCCTTGCCGACCGAGAAGATCTTGGCGGGGAGACCGTTGGCGAGGGGGAGCCCGAAGCCGAGGCGAGCGAGCCTGCCGGGGACGCAAGTGGCCAGCCATCTTCGAGCAGCTTGCCGCAGGCGGAGCCCCCAGCGCAGCCAAGAAGGCGCCTCCGTAGGACTGGAGACACAACAGGGCGGCAGGCAGGCCAACAGCCGCAGCGCCGTGGGACACGCTCCACCGTGGCAAGTACCGTTGCCGCGGGGGCCGCCACGCCGGCAACTGGGGCGGGGTCTTCTCGAGCCGCCACGCCTGATCCTGCCGCAGCTCCCGGCAAGCGTCCAAGGGAGCCTACTCCTCCGCCTCACCGCGCAGAAAGGGTACCAGACTTCGACCTCTCCGCGCTGAGCTCCGACGAGGAGGAAGAAGAGGAGGAGGAGTAAGACTTTCTCCTTGTTGTACTTGTATTTCTTTGATTTTTGTTGTTTCTTGTCTTGCATCTGATCTGCTTCCCTCTGAACCTCGTTCCATTTCAGGACTCTGGCCGAGAGAGCGGCGAAGAGGGCCAAGGTCCCCGTGGTTGTCATCGAGGACGATCCTGCTATGATGGCAGAGGACACGTCCGAGACCACCTTGACGGACCCGGTACCCTCTCCTCGAAGCAGCCCCCAGCATAAGTATTTGTTCATTTCTTGTTGTGGGGCGTGCATGGGTGCTCTTTCCTTGCTGATATCTTCATTGTTGACTTGCTTGTGTAGGAGCAGGACAGGCCCATCAGGAGCAACCAGAAGCCGCTCCGGAGGCGCAATCTGCTTCAACTACGCCGCCAAGGGGCGATTCTCCGACAAGGGAGCGCTCTCCGGCAATGGAGAGGTCCCCGGCAAGGGGTAGTTCCCCGGCAAGGGACGGGACCAGCGAGCCTTCGGTGGTGGAACCCATGGTCACAGAGCCCAGCATAGGTTTCCCTTGGGTTCTTCTTCTTATGATCTTCTTTTTTGGATATTTGCTTGACCTTTTCTCCCCCTTTTCCTGCCTCCAGATCCTCTCTCCGTGGAGCCAATGGAGATCGAGGCCACCGGCGAGGAGAACGTGCGCGACGATAATGGTGATGCCGCTGCTACTGAAGAGGAGGCCGGCGCTGATGACGCCGCCGACGAAGAAGCCGCCAAGGCTGCTGGCGCTGGCGCTGGCGAGGGGTCCGGCGACCGCACTGACGACCCGGGGGCCGCAGGAGCGCAAGGCGCTACGCCGACCACCGACCCCTCCGCCTTAGACGCAGCGCCAGGCTCCGAAGAGCCCCAGCCCGGCGCCTACTTGAAGGCCGGCGAAGCTATCTTCATCAGGCTCCCATGGGCGTCAAGCTCCAGGGCGCCGGTCGAGGGAGAGACTTTTGACGGAGAAGTACTCGCCCCCGCTGGGCTGACGGTGGTTGACGCGCCAAGCAGCAGTAGCGGCGAGTCTGAAGAGGAGCAACTGCTCCAGAAGTTGGTGTCGCTTTATCGTGCCCGACAAGCGAAACTGGAGTCCCGGGAAGCACTTGTCGTGCAGGCGGGAGTTGACATAGAGAAGCATGCGGAGGAGCTCCAGAGCCGCAACCAAGAGGCCCTCCGGTCTATTGCTGAGGAGAGGGCGCAGCTTGTCGAGGCGAAGAAGGCGTTCATCCTTGAAAAGGCTGAAGCCGAGGAGCAGCAGAGGCTCGCTGCCGAGGAGCTGTCCAGGCGGGAAGGTGAGCTGATGCAGAAAAAGGTTAACCTGGACAGCCACGAGGAGGAGCTCGCCGCACGGGAGCAATCACTTGGCGGGGCGCTCAAGGAAGCGAAGGATGCTGCCGCAGCTGCTGAGGCCGCCAAGAAGGAATTGGAGGTGAAGGTGACGCAGCTGGAGGCTGATATAAAAGGGAAGAATGAGGAGCTTGCCACACTCCAGCGGGAAAGCGAGAAGGATGCCCTTGCTCATGGCGATCTGCAAGTTCAACTCGCCGATAAGGCCAAGGAACTGAACGCCGCCAAGGACTCAAATGCTGATCTGGAACTGAAGCTGGCCACACTGATGGAGACGCTGGATGGCGCCAAGAGGCGAGAAGATGACTTGAAGAAAGAGATCAAGGGTAACGAGGAACTGCTAACGAGGGCCGCCGAGACTCAGAACACCTTCAGGTCTACGGTGGAGCTCTGGACGGAGGGCCTTGTCAACATTGCTGCAACCATCGACGAGGAGCTGGCGCAACTGGACTTGGCGGGCTTCGGGTACTCCACTGACGAGAACCTCCAGCCCAGCGCCAAGCTTACTCTGTTCTTCAAGGGCGTGGTGACAGCTCTCCAGCAACTCCGGGAAAGGATCCCAAAGCAGCTGGCTGACGAGTCGCGCGCTATCTGTGCCAGAGTCTTGGAGAAGGTGTTGGTGAAGGTGCTTTTCCGCAATCCGACCCTCAACCTCACCAACGTTCTCAAGAAGCTGCCAGCAGGTGCTGATCTTGCGGAGCTCAAAGCCCTTGTCACACCCATTGTGGACAAGGTGAATGAAGTCAGAAGGGTCGACGGCGATCGTGTAGACTAGGCCGCCCTCTTCCTCCTTTTTCTTGCCGCTGCTAGACATGTCATAGGAACAATCCATTAGAGCGCGGCAAGTTATTTATTGTAATATAACTTTATTCTGGGTAGTATTTGCTTATGTTATCTCCTTTACTTGACTCCCTTCCTTGCATGTTTTTACCCTACGCTTTTAGGGAACTTGCCGGCGCAGGCACCCTTGCCGCGAGCGCTGAGTGCGGAACATCAGCAGCCTGCCGGCAGTGTCGCCTCCGGCAAGAAACCTTATCGGAACTAGTCGCAGCACACTTACGTTGTTGAGCAGACTCGAAACAAAGTAAGGGCGCAACTAGCTGCGAGTTGGTTCCTCCGCGCACAGGTTTTCCATACAAAGCACGGTCGTTCAAGGAAGATAACTTAAAAATTTAAAACTGATTGTGCTCAAACTTTGGCAACTTAGCTTTTTCTGTCGTCTGCGTCCCGGCAAGGCTATACTTGTTTGAACGACGCCTGGTCCACACCATTATCCTCTCCTCCCCCCCGGTGAACTTGTGGGCGAAGGAACCTTCTTTTTGAGAAAAAGAAAGAAGAGAAAATAAAGGTATGGAGTCTTAAGGCTCGTTTTTGCTTACCGGGGGTAAGTGCTGCACAAAGTGTCAGATAATACATGCGAAAAAAAGAAAAAGGCATGAAATTTGACAACATGTGCTGAGCATATGATCTTTATTTATGCACGGGATCTGCGCCCGGCTTTGTACAAAGGGTTACATGCAACAGCGGCAAGGCTTGTACAAAAGGTGGTTGCCGGAACAGCTGGTTCCGGCAACCGCGCCTTATGGGTAAAACTTACGAAGATGCTCTATGTTCCAGGAATTGCTCACCGGAAAGCCATCTTCGGTCTCAAGGCGGACAGCACCGGGCCTAGTGACTCGCTTTACCCGATGAGGGCCTTCCCACTTTGGTGTCAACTTGTTGGAATTCTTGGCGGATTGAGTGCGCCGAAGAACAAGGTTATGGTATTAACTTTGCGGCTATGGTAGCGACGCAAAGCTTGCTGGTAGCGAGCAGCTCGTACAGCAGCCTGAAGACGATCTTCCTCAAGGAGCAGCGCGTCATCTTGCCGCAGCTGCTCTTGCTCAAGCTCATCATAAGCGAGCACTCGAGGTGATCCGTATATGAGTTCCGTGGGGAGAACTGCTTCTGCTCCGTAGACAAGAGCAAAAGGTGTCTGGCCAGTGGCTCGATTTGGCTTCGTCCTGGTCGACCAAAGAACCACTGGCAGCTCCTCGATCCAGTTTCTTCCGCACTTGTGCAGCCTGTCGAAAGTCCTGGTCTTGAGCCCGCGCAGCACTTCAGCGTTTGCCCTCTCCGCTTGACCGTTGCTTCTCGGGTGAGCAACAGAAGCGAAGCAGATCTTGGCGCCAAGATCTTGGACGTACTGCATGAAGGTGCGGCTCGTGAATTGTGTGCCATTGTCGGTGATGATCCTGTTAGGGACTCCGAAACGGCAAACAATTAACCTGAAGAACTTGACTGCTGACTGTGCTGTCACCTTCCTCACTGCTTCCACCTCCGGCCACTTTGTGAACTTGTCGATTGCCACGTACAAGTACTCAAAGCCCCCGACAGCTCGGGGAAAGGGGCCGAAAATGTCGAGCCCCCAGACCGAAAATGGCCAGGATAAAGGGATCGTCTGGAAGAGCTTGAGCTGGTTGATGTATCTGCTTGGAGTGGAACTGGCACGCTTCACACTTGGTTACTTGTGCAGTTGCATCCTGGAGGGCTGTTGGCCAAATGAAACCTTGCCGGAAGGCTTTGCCGCCAAGTGCTCTTGCGCCAATGTGATGACCACATATGCCTCCATGTATCTCCGCCAACAGCTCCTGTCCTTCTTCCCGGGAAATACACTTCAATTTCACTCTGTTGAATCTTCTTCTGTACAATATGTCGTCAACAAACTGGTACATACTCGATTGCCGGGCTACTCTCTCCGCTTCTTCTTGCTCTTCGGGAAGTTCTCCTGTTTGAAGGAAATGGACGATCTGCTGTGCCCATGCCGGAGCTTGTGGCTCGACGACAAGGACTAAAGGCGTAAATGCTGCTGCGGGAACATCTGCTTCCACGGCAAGAATCTGCGATTCAGCCGGAGCTTGATGTTCCCCGTCAAGCCTGCCGGAGCAAAACTTGTCGGGAGCGTCTGCTTCAATGAAACAAACCCTAGGGCTTGTCGGAGCAGATTGCCCCTCAGCACTCTTTGTGTTGATCCTGGGGACCTTCTTGACGGCGGCTTCGGGGAGTTCTGCCGGAAAGTAGTCGCCAGTAACCAACTTCCTCTTCTTGCTCTGTCTAGTTGATGGTGTTACAGATGGTTGAGTCAGTTTGAGCACAAAAATTCCTAGTTCCACAGGCAACTTGAGCGCGGCGCATTTTGACAGGCCATCTGCAATGTCGTTCTGAGCTCTCGGAACATGTTCCATCTACAGGCCGTCAAAATGCTCTTCCAATTTCCTCACTTCATCAATGTAGGCCTCCATCAATGGACTCTGATAATCTTTGTTCACTTGGCGGAAGACAAGCTGCGAGTCACCCCTAACAATGAGCTTCTTGATCCCAAGGTCTGCCGCAATCCTGAGTCCGGCAAGCAAGCCTTCATACTCTACAATATTGTTTGTCGCTTGCTCCTTGGGAAAGTGCATCTGGACCACGTACTTGAGGTGCTCTCTGGTGGGTGCGACAAGTAAAACACCCGCACCGGCGCCTTGCAGCGAGAAGGCACCATCAAAGTACATGATCCATTCTTTTCTTGCCTCCTTGACGGGGATGCTCGTTTCTGGGATCTCTTCATCAGGTGTTGGCGTGCACTCTGCTATGAATTCTGCCAATGCTCGGCTCTAGATAGTTGAAGTACTTTCAAACTTGAGGCCAAAGCTCGACAGTTCGAGTGCCCACTCGACAATCCTGCCTGTTGCTTCTGGATTCTGCAATATCCTCTTCAACGGAAAGCGAGTGACAACTGTGATCTCATGTGCTTGAAAGTAATGGCGCAGCTTCCTCGAGGCCATGAGAAGGCCGAAAAGCAACTTCTGCACTCCAGAGTACCTTGATCTAGCCCCCTGCAGAAGGGAACTGCCAAAATAAACTGGGCGCTGCACCATCTTCTTTTGTTTCTCTTCCTGCGGCTGCACAGATCCATCCTTGTCGGGACCAGAGCTTGTCGGGGAAGCCCCCTGCTTGTCGCTGGACTCGCTTGCCGTGGTCGCTGGCTCATCATCCGCCTCCCTCTCCGCTACTAACGCAGCACTAACCACTTGATTGGTTGCCGCTAGATACAGCAGCAACTTCTCTTGTGGCTTAGGTGCGACAAGTATTGGAGTGGAGGACAAGTATCTCTTCAAGTCCTGTAGCGCAGCCTCCGCTTCCGGAGTCCATTTCATTGGACCTGCCTTTTTCAAAATTTTGAAAAATGGCAGAGCGCGCTCAGCAGACTTAGAGATGAACCTACTGAGAGCAGCAACGCAGCCGGCAAGCCTTCGCACATCCTTGACGCGCTTCGGTGCTTCGATCTGCTCAATGCCCTTGATCTTGTCGGGATTGGCTTCAATCCCCCTCTGGGACACAAAGAACCCGAGAAGCTTGCCGGAAGGAACTCCAAACACGCACTTCTTGGGGTTCAACTTGAGATTGATCTTGCGCAGATTTGCGAAGGTTTCGTCCAAATCTTGGATCAAAGTTTCTTTGTCCTTGCTCTTGACCACTATATCATCCATGTAAGCTTCTACATTTCTGTGCAGCTGTGGCTCAAAAGCATGACTGACTACTCTCGCAAATGTTGAACCAACATTCTTTAGTCCGAAAGGCATCCGTACAAAGCAGTATGTGCCACATGGAGTAATGAATGTGGTTTTCTCTTCATCCTCTTCTGCCATGAAGATCTGATGATATCCTGAGTATGCATCAAGAAATGAAAGCAAATCACATCCTGCCGTGGAGTCGACAATCTGGTCAATGCGTGGCAAGGGAAATGGATCCTTGGGACAAGCTTTATTAACATCAGTGAAGTCAATACAAAGCATCCACTTCCCGTTCGCCTTGTGCACGACTACAGGATTGGCTAACCACGTCGGATGGAGTACTCCTCGGACAAGGCCTGCTGCTTCCAACTTCTTGATCTCTTCTGCAATGAACTCTTGACGTTCCACCGCTTGTTTCCTAACTCTCTGCTTGACGGGCCGCGCATGAGGGCAGACGGCGAGGTGGTGCTCAATCACTTTCCTGGGAACACCGGGGATGTCAGATGGTTGCCATGCAAACACGTCGACATTCGCCCGCAGGAAAGCAACGAGCGCGCTTTCCTATTTAGGGTCAAGCATGGCACTAATGGTGAAGGTACCACCAGTGCCGTCCTCCTTGGCGGCCACTTTCTTGGTTTCTGGTGAAGCTGTCTTCGCCTTCTTGCACTTGCCGGTGGAGCTCGATGGTGCGTCCTCGATGGTGGCGCAGCACTCCAAAGAGGTGCGCTTGCCGGAGTGGGCATCAGAGCTGCTCTTGCCGGACTTGGTCTTCTTCTTCCCCCCGGGAGCTTCAGCGGCAAGTGGTTTGCGTTCTGCTGCGGCTGCTGCTTCCCGGTAGATCTTGTCGGTACAGATAAGGGCATCTTTCTTGTCGCCGGAGACGGAAATGACACATATTGGACCGGGCATCTTGAGCACATTGTAGGCGTAGTGAGAGGCTGCCATGAACTTGGCAAGTGCTGGACGGCCAAGTATCCCATTGTATGGCAATGGGAAATCAGCGACGTCAAAGGTGACTCTCCCTGTCCTGAAGTTCAGCTTGCTGCCAAACGTCACTGGCAGTGTGATCTTCCCCTTCGGCTTGCTCCTTCCCGGGTTAATTCCTTGAAAGGTACCAGTCTCTTCGAGCTCGCTATCAGGGATCTGGAGCTTCTTGAGCACCGCGGAGGAGATCAGATTCAAGCCGGCCCCGCCGTCAACCAGCATCTTTGTGACCTTGAGGTTGCGGATGGTTGGCGAAACCAACATCGGCAAGCACCCGACCGCAGTTATGCGATCGGGGTGATCCTCAACATCAAAGATGTTGGGCGTGCTGGACCACTTCAGGGGCTTGCGCGACTCAACGGACGATTCTGCTGCATTTACTTCCCGCACTCACTGTTTGAGCTGGCGGTGCGAGGTATGCAGAGAAGCACCGCCGTCGACGCACAAAACCTCTGTCGCTTTCTGAAACTCCTGCTCATCGGTCTCATCCTCATCCATCTCTTCATCTTCATCTTCGTCTTCGTCCTTGTCGCGGCCGCGGGGAGGTCTGTCTCCTTGCCGCTGCTTAGCCTTGCTGCGGCGCCCTCCCCGGGCGGGACGCTTCTTGCCGGATCCTCCTCCACCTTCCTGGGCCTTCTCCTTGCCGCGGCGCTCATACTCAGCTTTCTGCAGTTCTACGAGCTGTTCAACCTTCTTGCAGGCCTGGAGGTCATGGCCCTTGGTGCGGTGGATCTTGCAATACTGCTTGCCGGAGCCGTCCTGCTTGTCGGTGGCCACCACAGCCTCGCCAGAGTCGCCAGCTTTGGCCTTCTCGGCGCCACCTCCGTTGCCGGACTGCTCGACAACTAGCACATCCTTGGCTTTCCTCTTTCTGTTATTCCGCCTCCGGTTTTTCTTTGCCGGGGTGGCATCCTCACTGTCAGATCCTTCTGCTCCTGGGTTCTCTCCGGGGAGCTTCCTCCCCTCTTCAGCACGTGCACACTTGTCGGCCAGAGCATATAGCTCGCTGACATCTCTGATTTTGCACATCGCCATCTCCTCCCTCATCCTGCGGTTACGCATGTTCTGATGGAACGCGCTGATGACCGGGGCAGGGTGGACATCTGGGATGTTGCGCTGCACTTGGCTGAATCTCTGTATGTACTTGCGCAGGGGTTCTCCTTCTTTCTGGGCGAGCAGATGAAGATCGCTCTCCTGGCCATGGGGTTTGTGGCCGCCTGTGAAGGCGCCGACAAACTGATGGCACAGGTCCGCCCACGAAGAGATGGAGTTGTCCGGCAAGTGCATGAGCCAAGATCTGACGTTGGGCTTGAGCACCAGCGGGAAGTAGTTGGCGAGGATCTTCTCGTCGCGCCCTCCGGCAGCCTGCACCGCGATGGTGTAGACGCTGAGGAACTCCGACGGATGTATCCTGCCATCGTACTTCTCGGGTACATCTGGCTTGAAGTTCTTGGTACTGGGCCACTAGACCTGCCGCAGCTCACGAGTGAACGCAGGGTAACCTACCGCGTACGGCAAGTCGCCTGGTTCCCCTGGCGCATGCATATCAACAGTGGGCCCAGCGCGCTGGTCTGACTGACGCCGCGCTTCTCTTCGACGCTTGATGCGAGTATGAACGTCCTCTTGTCGTCGTTCTTGGAGAACTTGGCGCTGATCGCGACGAGCTCGCGGGTCCGACGACGCAGTGGAGTCGGTGTCGAGGTTAGCCTGGCGAGTCGGCGATCTTGGCCTTCGGGGCGGGGAGTGCACGGTGGTGGCACCCCCACCGGTCTTGTCGCCGCCGGCTTGCGCCTGGGCGTCTTGTCGCGGCTTCGACGTGCTTGGTTGCCGTGGCTTGTCGCCATTGGCGAAGCCGATGAGGCTCTGGATGGTGATCCTCCAGTCATCGATCTTGTCTGGCGCTGGAGGGTAGTCTAGTAGCAGTTGGGCTCGAGCCAACGCTTCTTCTGGGGTTTTCGGCGGTGGGGGCGAACGACGCGAGGAGCGGGATATGCTCAAACTTCTAACAGTGTTAGAAGGAGCAACATCTCGTCCAGGCGACCGTGCCGCGCTCGTGCCAACGTGTTGGCGTGCATGTTGGCCTTGAGCGTCCCGCGATCCACCAGCTTGGCCTTGTTCTAATGCGAGCACGGTGCTGGGAGCACCATGGCGTTGTCGATCCCGTGCCTCCTGAGAGGGGCGCGGCGCATGCACGGACGCCGAAGTTTGCGGGGCCTTGTCCTTGGATCTGGTGACGATGTGAGTCCCCCCGTCGGTGACCGTTCCTCCGCCGGCGTCCACTCCACTGCCCGTTTGCTCCGGTGGCGGTGGGATCGACGCAGACGGACCAACCACCTCCGAAGCCTTCTTCTTCGGCGGCATGTCGATGAAGATGTTGATGTAGCGCGCGTGAACACCGGATCAGGTTTGCACAACCTCGACGCCCCCTACCTGGCGCGCCAAAGATGTCGTGGGAAACGAGCACCTATGGGGCAGGGCCCCTTTTCGGTCCGGTAGGGAGCCGAGGGCGCACGAAGAGCAGATCGAGGCGAAGCACGCGAGGGATTTTACCCAGCTTCGGAGCTCTCCGGAGAGATAAAACTCCTACTGCTGCTTTGTGTTTGTATCGTGTTCTTGCTCGAGAGCGTGAGCGTTCTATGTTTTCGAAGGAGTCCAACCCCTTCTACGTTGCGCATGGGCCTCCTTTTATAGGTTAAAGGGGTCACCGACAGGTGGCAACGCAGAGAGGGGTAAAAAAGTAAAAAGAGGGGTTGGTACAACCGCTATCCACAGTGCACCCTACCTAACTCTGACGGCAGAGGACAAGGGCATTTAATGCCCGCCGGATCGCCCAAACAGTGCAGAAAAAGACCGTTTGGGGTGCCACCGCTTGCCACGATGGCCTTCTCGTCATCTCCACTTGCCACCTCGCACTGCTTGGCTGCACAGCCGCCAGCCACATGCGCCAGGAACGATCTTGGGGCGACACGTCATCGGATGCGCTGGAGCGTGGGTGCAGAGTGTGGTGGCTTCGCCGCGGTAAGCGCCTTGCCGCGGCCGTTGTCTTGTCGCACCTGAAAGCTTGTCGCTCGCTGGGTCTTGCCGGGACGCGCGGCGCGTCGCGGCAAGTTTCTTGGTTGGCCCTCCCGACAAGCTCCTCTTGCCGGTGCCTTGCCCTTCCCGGCAAGCTCCTCTTGCTGGGGCCTTGTCTTCTTAGTTAAAACCCTTATTTCTTGAATGGCATCAATAGGAATAGCGAAGGATCTTGGCGGACGCCCAGCAAGCCTTGCTGCGGGACGCTGCGACTGCCCGTGCACAAGTTCGGGATACTAAGGTACCCCTACTTTAGTACACCGACACCGCTGCGGACATCTTTCAACACTCACCTTTCGGCGACATCCTGAATTCGCTGAAGTATCTCTCGTTATTAGGAAAGCCCTGGCCGAACTGCGGTCAGGGCGGTTGGGATACGGACGACGAAGAAATTCAAAACCCACCCACCACCCACTTCGTAGCCACTGTCGACGACCTAACCGACGTGCTAAACTTCGACTCCGAAGACATCGACAGTATGAACGATGATGCCGGAGACGACCAAGAACCAGAGCCTACTGGGCACTGGAAAGCCACCTCAACTCACGACGTACACATGGTGGATACACCAAAAGGAAGCGATAACGAGGAACAACGGGACGCGGCGAAGGATAATTTCCCCGAAAAACAACCAAAACAGCGACGCAAGCGCCGCCCGAAGTCCCGCCTCGATAACAACAGCACCCATACTGACCCAGCCATAGAGTAGGGCGAACCAGTGGACGACAAACATGCCACCAAGCAACCATCCGAACAGGATGAATTGGACGAGCAACAAATCCCCGGCGAAAACAATAGTCCAGACGATCTCACACCGGACACATCACCGGAGCATAAGAACCTTCACAAAAGGCTCGTCGCCACTGCAAGAAGTTTGAAGAAGCAGAAGAGGAAGCTCAAAACAGCGGAAGACGTACTCAGAATGAGATGGAGCAAAGTACTCAAGACCGCAGATAAATACGACGATAGTCACCAAGCAAAGAGCTACCCGAAGCGCAAGCTGTTGCCCGAATTTGACAAGGAGGCCGTAGAGCCCCCCACAGTCAAAAAACAAAGAGGCCGCCTGGCCGGATAGACGACCAGATGACAGGCTAAGAGCGGCAAGCGGCGCCGCACACAAGCCGGCATATGACCCACATAAGGATCCTCGCAAAAAGGATGGCCCGGTTAGGTCCATCTATGGGCCAAAAAAGAAGGCTTCAGGAAGCAACACAACACGCCGAGTGTTCGAAGATAACGACACACCTAAATACAAGGGCGCCACACACCCACTATGTTTCACCGATGAGGTACTAGATCATGAATTTCCAGCGGGATTCAAGCCCGTAAACATAGAGGCATACGACAGAACAACAGACCCCCGAGTATGGATTGAGGATTACATCCTACACATACATATTGGTAGAGGAGACGATCTCCATGCCATAAAATACCTACCCCTCAAGCTCAAAGGGCCAGCTCGGCACTGGCTCAAAAGCCTCCCAGAAAATACCATTGGAAGTTGGGAAGAGCTCGAGGATGCGTTTCGAGCAAATTTTCAGGGGACTTATGTCCGCCCTCCGGATGCAGACAATTTAAGTCACATAACTCAATAGCCCGGAGAGTCAGCATGCAAATTCTGGAACAGGTTCCTCACCAAAAAGAACCAAATAGTCGACTGTCCGGACGCCGAAGCCTTAGCAGCCTTTAAACATAACGTCCGAGATGAATGGCTCGCCAGACACCTCGGCCAGGAAAAACCAAGAACAATGGCCGCGCTAACAAGCCTCATGACCCGCTTTTGCGCGGGGGAAGATAGCTGGCTGGCAAGATGCAGCACTAGCGACCCGAGTACATCCGAGGTCAGGGATGGAAATGGGAAATCACGGCGTAGAAAAGATCAGCGCCGGAATAAGGAAAATGGCCCAAATAGCACGGCGGTCAACGCCGGGTTCAAAAGCTCTCGGCCGAATAACAAAACACTGCCCCTTAAGGACAACAGTGTGAGCTATCCAACCTAAATAAAATCTTGGATAGGATATGTCAAATCCACAGTACCCCCGGGAAGCCTGCAAACCATACCCATAGAGATTGTTGGGTCTTCAAGCAGTCCGGCCGACTTAACGCCGAACACAAGGGGCTCGACACACCAAGCGAAGACTATGACGAACCCCACAAGCAGCGCGCCGGAAAACAGAAGACTTTCCCACTAGAAGTCAAAACAGTGAACTCACTTCATGTGATAACAAGGAAAAATAGTGCGGCACCTACTAAAGCACGCGTCGCACGGTCCACCCCAGCGGAGTCCCGAAATTGGATGTCAAAACCAATTACTTTCGACCATCAGGATTACTCCAGAAGTGCTCGAAACGCAGGAGGGACTGCTTTGATATTGGATCCCATAATCGATGGACTACAACTCACACAAGTCCTAATGGATGGCGGCAGTGATATAAACCTGCTATACCAGGACACCATCCGTAGAATGGGGATAGACCATACCAAAATTCGCCATATCAGCACTTCCTTCAAAGGAGTGACGCCAGGCCTTTATGCCAACTGTACAGGCTCTGTACTACTAGAGGTTGTGTTCGGTTCATCCGACAACTTCCGTCGCGAAAAGCTAATCTTCCATATCGCCCCATTCGAAAGTAGCCATCAAGCACTACTGGGACACGAAGCTTTCGCCCGCTTCAATGCAATACCGCATTACGCGTCTCTTACACTTAAAATCCCCGGTCCACGCAGCATAATCTCATTAAAGGGTAATTTCGAGTGTTCCTCGACCACGGAAAACGTGAGACTGCTTTGACAGCCACACACTAATCCGGCCTTGCGGATCAAAGCCCCTAAAAACAGGTCATTCAGACCTCAGACACGGTTAGGCGAGTCCGGTATAAATAAACAAGGGGCTTCCTAGCCGCATACCTCTTTACAAGGGGCTGCACGCATGAACAATGAGAGCCAATAAAGCTCAACTTTATTCATCTTCCAAATCATACTCTGTTTTAAATACATTTTGTGCACGATATTTTTTCCGAACTAAGTTCTTCTCTTTTATAGATGAACCACGTGCTACACCCGTCCAGGATATAGCACAACGAAGACACAGGCGCAGACGTGCAGCAGGGACCCGTTGCAAGGATTCTTTTCAGATTAAGACCCCGCGTAAACCTTTTTTACTGTCTCTTGTTGATACACATCCCCCGGTTTCTTACCGTAACCGAGGAGGAGGCTGACGTTTTGGCATCGGCCGCGTCAGAAGATTTTGCGCGTACCTAGGCACTAGGGCCTTAGGGCATCGTTCTGCCCGTTTTCATAAAGACCGAATACCTTAGGGAGTGTTTGGCATCTCGAGTTAGGCCTTATATGCATCAGCTCCGAATCATGTTTTTGGTCAAATGTTGGGTTTGCCCGGCTCCTGTGTTTTGCTGCCTTACGTTCCATATTATCGGCTAACGCGGCACCAGGAGAACTACTGCGATTGTGCCCCGGTTCGGCCTGCCGAGCACCTCAGTAGAGAAAGCCGAAAACTGACTGTCATGATATAGCAAGAGACTGGTCAACCACTCGATCGACTACAGGAATGTCTAGAATTCCTCCGCTTTGACGAAGGGCCATTTCCCGGTCAGGCATACACGCGCTCCGAATTTGGAAGAGCGTAGTGCCCCCAGGGGCTATATCGTAGCCCCACCTTCGAATTCCTATGGCTAAGTGAAAGTGATAAAGCATTATAGTCCGGTTGCCTCGTTTGCTACGCTACCACCTCCTTCACAGGACCAAGACGTTGGATTAAGTGTGAAAATGCACTTTTTTGCAAACACCCCCGCACCATGTGCGTGGGGGCTGAAGCCGAAGACTGCCATCTTTCAGGTTATATATACATATACATTAACGGTCGCACAGGAGAAATTTCAATACTTGAACGCACAAGTATAAAAAGACCTTATATTATAAATATGGTTTTACAAATCATACATGTCATTTGAACATAACGTTTTTCGAGCACTGCGACTCTATTAAACGAGCGCCCTGCAGGACTTCCCCAAAATAGTGCTCGGCGGGTAACCGACTTTTGTCCGAACCCCGGGATGCAACATCAGTGGCATCCATCTCTGCCCAGTATGTCTTAACACGGGCGAGAGCCATCCGTGCACCCTCTATGCATGCCGACCGCTTCATCGCCTTGATATGCGGCACCGCCCCAAGGAATTGCTGCAATCAGCCAAATTAACTCTTCGGCTTGGGCCTTTCCGGCCACAGATGAGCCACCACATCCGTCATGGCAAATCCGGACAATCTATTCAGCTCAGCCCACTCAGCCAACCGATCGGTCAACGGAAGTGGACGCTCCGGACTATGGAATTGAGACCAAAAAAGCTCTTCCATTTCCTAATCCTTCTGGCTTCGGAAGTGCACGACTGCGTCCGCCGCACTCGCCACCAAATTCAGATAAGGATCCTCCGCACCCCACAACTGGCCTAACTAAGCATACTTCTGATCCGTGAACCTCCTACGCAGCAGGAAGGGCTTTCCATACGCAATGTCTCCGGCCTGACGCAGCTCCTCCTTTATAGCCCTGATTGCAGAACGGGCATCCTTGGCTTCGGCGGTGGCCTTCTTCAGGTCCTCTTGCCCCGCTCGGCATGCTCTTTCAAGAACCTCATAGCGGCCGGTAGCATCCTTCAGCTTTATGGCCATTCCGGCCATCTCCTCCCTGCTTCGGCAGTGAGCAGCCTTTTCGGCTTCTAGCTCTTCGGCCGCCTTCGAGGCAGCCGCATCACTCCTTCTGGCCTGCTCCTTGGCTCGAGCAAGCTCTGCCCGAAGGACCTCCATAGCAGCGGCGCCATCTGCATCAAGCATACATGTTGTAAGGCGTGGGCATCAGCTCCCTTACCAGGTGACCGCGGAGAAACCACTCACCTTGTGACTCGTCAAGTCGCCTATTGACCAGCGCGATGTCCGCATCCGCAACGTCCAGCTGCCGCTTCAGTTCGGCAACTCTATCAGTCCGGCTAGCCACCGAACGCTCCGCCCCCTGAATAGGAATGGCGACATATTAAAACTGAGATTATGATCCTCGGCACGCTGTCACTTCTGACAACGTACCGAGTCTCAGGGGCTACTATCTATGCAGGGCGCACTCTATGTGCAAAACTGTCAAAAGGTATATCATTTTTACGTACCTCAAACCCCGTCAGTAAATTTCTGACGGCCTCATGCAACCCGCTCTCAGCGGATGAAATCCTCTCAATCACCGTACTCATTAATGTACGCTGATCTTCTGAGACAGACGCCCTCTCGAGCAAATCCTTCAGCTCCCCCGGCCGTACACCACTAGGTGCCGCACTCTTTGGCCCCGCCGGATTCGGGGAGACCCTCCGCGATGACACCTCAGGGTCGTCCGCCCCGCTTGACGGGCCGGCAGATGGAGGCGTTTCGCTCTCTGTCATCTCCGGACGAAGGTCCCCCGAGGATGAGCTCTGCTGAGAAGGGCTGAGACCCAAACTACAAGGTAAAAACTTTGGTTATCCTCAGAAATAAAAATAGGGATGTCCCTTATTACAAAACTCCCCTTTTTCTACTTACGGCTCGCTGGAGGGCCGATTCCTTTGGGGAGATAGTGCGGCCGGAGCTTCTCCTGGCGCAGGACCCTCCGATAAAGATTTCTTTCCCCGCTTTGAGGCCTTGGCCTCCGGGTCTTCGGAAGCGGTCCTCTTCTCCCCCTGGAGGGAGGGATTCTTGATTCCCCCCTTGTTGAGAGCCCCCTTAGCAGAGGCGTTAGTTTCCCTGTTCCCCCCTTCGCCCTCCTCCAAAGGCGCAACCTCCAACATTTTGATTAACACGGGATCCGGCGTGGTCTCAGGGAGGGGGGCCGGACACCGTATTAGTTTTGCTTGCGCTATCCACTCCTGTCCAAGGGATAGCTGGTTAAAAGGCAAATCCATGATAAATAAATGGATGGTATGTCTAGACACAGGGCTACTTACTTGAGTATCCGAGCGATTGCAGCTTAAGCCGGCGTCCTCGGTCAAGTCCGGACACATCTCTTGTGATCCGAAGAATAGTTTGTACATCTCCACGGGTGTCGTACCCATGAAGTGTTGGAGAGCTCATGGTCCCTCCGGATTGAATTCCCACAGGCGGAGGGGGCGACGTTTGCAAGGTAGAAGACGCCGAATTAGCATAACCTGCGTCACCATGACCAGATTGATCTCCCTCTCTTGGAGGTCTCGAATCCGGCCCTGCAATATGGGTACGTCCTTGGATGGCCCCTAGTCAAGCCCTTTGTTGACCCATGACGTCAGCCGTTGTGGAGGGCCCGAGTGAAAGGTGGGCGGCGGCCTCTGCCTGCTGCCCCTGGGAGCGGTGATATAGAACCACTCTTGTTGCCACAAGCCGAGCTCCTCCTGAAAAGAGCCCTCGGGCCATGGAGCATCGGCCCTCTTGCTTACAACCGCCCCACAGCACTCTGCCTAACACCCCTCAATCATCTTCGGCTCCATGTTGAAGGTTTTGAGCGACAAGCCGAAGTGAGGGGTAGTGCGGAGGAAGGCTTCGCAGACAACAATAAATGATGAGATGTGGAGGATGGACTCCGGAGCCAAGTCGTGGAATTCCAGCCCATAGTAAAACATGAGCCCCCTCACGAAGGGATCCATCGGGAAGCCTAACCCCCGACGGAGGTGAGACACGAACACGACACTCTCGCCAGGCTCGGGAGTAGGAATGACTTGCCCTTGGGCAGGCAACCTATGCGAAATCTCGTAGGTTAAGTACCTGGCGTTTCTCAGCTTTAGCACGTCCTCTTCCGTGACGGAGGAAGGCATCCACCGGCCCTCTAGGTCAGAGCCGGACATTGTCGAAGGTCCGAAGCGCCCGAATCTGAAGCCCCGGGTGTTGGAACTCGGGGCGGGGGCGGATTCGATTGAGGATTGAAGAAAAGGAACGGGCCTTGGCCTCATTATAAAGAGGGAGAATACCAAGAGTCGTCCCCATGACCGTTTGGAACTCGCCTTCGATGGAGGGGGCGTGGCAACGGGCGCGGTTGGGTTACCCACGTCCGTATTGGTGGGAATCCCGGAATAAGGGGAACACGATCTCTGCTTCGACAAGACGTGCCAAGGAAACCGCTTCGCTAAACGCGCTGAGGTGGTATAATAAAAACGATTCGAGTAAAGGCTTGGTTGTGGTGTGACGTCACGCCACAAAAAACGTCAGCAGATTGAACTTGTGTAAATATTGTTCTCTCTACGGGGGTATGTGGAATTTATTTTACAGAGCCGGACACTATCCTGGTGTTCACAATCTTCTATGAATTATTCGGAGGAGGAACCCGCATTGCAATGCCGAAGATAATATGCGCGCCGGACTCGTCGTCATTGAAGCCTGGTTCAGGGGCTACTGAGGGAGTCCTGGACTAGGGGGTGTCCAGATAGCCGGACTATCATCATCGGCCGGACTCCAAGACTATGAAGATACAAGATTGAAGACTTCGTCTCGTGTCCAGATGGGACTTTCCTTGGCATGGAAGGCAAGCTTGGCGATACGGATATGTAGATCTCCTACCATTGTAACCGACTCTGTGTAACCCTAGCCCTCTCCGGTGTCTATATAAACCAGAGGGTTTTAGTCCATAGGACAGAACAACAATCATACCATAGGCTAGCTTCTAGGGTTTAGCCTCCTTGATCTCGTGGTAGATCCACTCTTGTACTACCCATATCATCAATATCAATCAAGCAGGAGTAGGGTTTTACCTCCATTGAGAGGGCCCGAACCTGGGTAAAAACATCGTGTCCCTTGTCCCCTGTTACCATCCACCTAGACACACAGTTCGGGACCCCCTACCGAGATCCGCCGGTTTTGACACCGACAGTGACCACGTGAATTGCATGTAAAAATGGCGTGGCCACCACCTGAACTAGATGCCAGTGCCGTGGTGACCACCTGAATTATATGAAAAATGTCATTATCACCATCTGAATTGGATGGAACGGTAGCACATCAATCAAGTGGATTCCATCATTAGTGCAGGCAGATCCTATACAAACAGTTTTTACCCCTTTCAGCAATGGAGTTTTAAGCCGCCACCTTGCCTGTGTTTGTGATACGGGGTCCATCCCACAGGACCCATAAATCATCGGCAATAGTTCCTCCGGACACTCACGGGGGGCAAAAAGAGCTTGTGTGCGAACGAGCGAGCCATCACAAACAATTATACAGGTCAAATCTTGTTAGATGTTCTTAGCATCCCACACAGTGAATCTGAAACAAACATTTCTATTTGTACGTGCATCACACACAATTTTCCACATCACATCGTCCTTGATAGCGTTGCCATCACAAACAATATTTATAATTTTATGTTTGTGTGAGTGAATGCATCACACACGGTGCCTGGAAGAAACTGTATGGCATAGGTTGTCCATGACACACACTTTTTATGTGGAAATGTTTGTCCAAGGTGGCCTAAGGCAAACAATTGTCCGGAGGAAGTCGTGTGTGATTTTTCATTGATCCAACGTGCCTACTTTCTAGAAACGGTGTGGGGTGTCTGATGTCATCGCCCACGGTGTTGTCTCAATAACCGTCCGCAATAGATAAAACCAATAAGCAGGCTAATGGCCCTATTATTTTTAATACATTTAATAATCAAATTGACATTTCATATCAAACACACAATATATTGGATTTTCGCATTACGACAACTAGGATTACATAATAGAAATACATCAGAGTACAACATCATATAGCTTCAGCACTCAGTTACACCATATAGGAATATAGCTAGCTACCCCATTACACAGCATCACCAAGTTCCACATGCAACATCTAACCCTTTGGAAATTAGCATCATAGGCGATAGATAGACAGATGAATCTAATCTGCAAAACTGGTGAAGAGGAAGGCGAATATTGAGGCTTCAATGATGTTGAAGGTCCTTGCAACTTTAGGCTAGTGCCTGTGGGTGATTGACCACCCATCCTTCATCCTCTTGAGGAAGACTTCCATATTGTACTGTGGGTGTTATATGAATACCTTCCTCCCTCTTGACCATACAGGTGGTTTGAGAAGTAATCATTGGCAAACTGCTTTCGAACGGCCTAAAAACAAAGATATGAATAAATATCTTCTCTAAATTTTGACTGGTGCAAAGGAATGAAAAACAAGGTAGAAGAGTTAGTACAATCTTGTAGTTGACTGATATCTTCTTCATTGTGTAGACAAATATCTTGTCATTTTTTGTCGCTAGTTTCCTTATCCTAAAAATCTTTTTGAGTTTCTTCACTTGACTGATATTCATGGACATCTCATTTCCCCATATGCAAAATGGGTCGAACAGTGGGTTGATACCTCTAACAGCAGGACCTGCATGTCCAAGACCAAATTGTTAAAAACCTAACTTTTAGAATTATTCCTACAATTGCACGGTAATGTGCTATTAGCCAAAGGACCATGCATGTGCAAACCTCGATGGTAAACCTTAGTGCCTCCCATTGTTTCCCTGCAACACATATAGGGTAGTTATTGATCAAGTTGAGTGAGAGTTGGCATACTATGAGTAAAATATATTGATGAAAAATATAAACACAATGCAAATCTAGCAGATTAATTCGAGCCACATGGAAAAGCCAGTTATCCAAACCAAGCATGCTTAAGAACTAGGAAATATATCAATTGTATATGTTTCTCATGTATTTAGTACATCCAAATTTGATTTATTTCTCACATGCATAACAATACAAAATTGAACCCACATGAATTGAACATCACATTGCAGAATTGCACCAAACAGTTAACTAAACATCACAACAAATGAACCAAATAGTGAACTGAGAACCACATTGCACAATATATAGAACATATATACTAGAAGATCAGATTGCATAGTAACATTACATAGGATAATTCACTAGAATTTCTAAAGGAAATTCAGGAGCAAATCATGCTACAACTAAACCGAACATTCTTAACCAGCATAGCTAGCTGAACATAGGTCCTTGATACGTCTCCAACGTATCTATAATTTTTTATTGTTCCATTCTATTATAGTATCAATATTGTATGTTTTATATGCAATTATGTATCACTTTTTTGGGACTAACATATTAACCTAGTGCCTAGTGCTAGTTGCTATTTTTTTGCTTGTTTTCGATTTTTAGAAAATCAATAGCAAACAAAGTCCAAATGGAGAAAAAACTTTGGATTATTTTTTTCTGGACCAGAAGGGACCCATGAAGGTTCAAGAGAAGACCTGAGGAGTCACGAGGAAATGACAAGCTCAGGGGCGTGCCCCAGGGGGGTGCCCGCAGGCTTGTGGGACCCTCGTGGAACCTCCTAACCTAGTTCCACCTCTATAAATTCCAAAATATTCTTAATACACTAGAGAGCCACCCAAAACACTTTTTTCGCCGTCGGAAGTTTCTGTTCTTCCACGATCCCATCTAGAGGCCTTTTCTGGCACCCTGACAGAGGGGGAATTGATCATGGAGGGCTTCTACATCATCCTTGCTTCCCTTCTGATGATGCGTGAGTAGTTTACCACAGACCTACGGGTCCATAGCTAGTATCTAGATGGCTTCTTCTCTCTCTTTGATCTTCAATACAATGTTCCCCTCGATGTTCTTGGAGTTCTCTTCGATGAAATCTTCTTTTGCGGTGTGTTTTTGGGATCCGATAAATTGTGGGTTTATTATGGGATTATTCATGAATATTAATTGAGTCTTCTCTGAATTCTTTTATGCATGATTATTAAAGCATTGTATTTCTCTCCTATGTATCTGTTTAGTTTGGCCAACTAGATTGATTTTTCTTGCAATGGGAGAGGTGCTTTGTGATGGGTTCAATCTTGCGGTGCTCAACCCCAGTGACAGAAAGGGACATGACATGTGTTTGTACTATTGCCATTATGGATAAAAATATGGGGTTTATTCTTATTCATATTCATTGGGTTTACTTTATCTACATCATGTCATCTTGCTTAAGGCGTTCCTCTGTTTTTATTAACTTGATACCCTAGATGCATGCTGGATAGCGGTCGATGGGTGGAGTAATAGTAGTAGATGCAGGTAGGAGTTGGTCTACTTGTCTTGGACGTGATGCCTATATACATGATTATTGCCTTGAATATCATCATAACTATGCACTTTTCTATCAATTGTCCAACAGTAATTTGTTCACCCATCGTATGTTATGTGCTCGAGAGAGAAGCCTCTAGTGAAAACTATGGGCCTCGGGTCTACTATTAGCATAGACAAAAACACAAAAATACCTTGCTGCACTTTTATTTATTTTATTTTATTTTCCTATTTATCTATTTACCTACCACTACGATATTTTATCCTTGCAAATAATCGCTGAGGGGATTGACAACCCCCTTGTTTGCTTTGGGTGCAAGTATTTGCTTTTGTGTGTGCACGTGCTGCTAACGAGGTTCTATGTGGTTCTCCTACTGGATTGATAACCTTGGTTCTTAACTGAGGGAAATACTTATCTCTAATGTACTGCTTCATCCTCTCCTCTTCAAGGAAATCCCAACGCAACTCACAAGTAATAGTCCTTATAGTAAGCTAAAAAATAACCTACTCCTCATCGTCGGAGATATCGATGACGATGGGCTCCTTCAACTTGGAAGAGGGCGAGGCCTCCACATCATGGGTGCCCTCCTCGTAGTGGTGAGTCGCCTGAGCCCCTCCGCGCACCAACATGCTGGCTCTCGAGTTGAGGTAAGCACAGGCACGCTGAGAAAACACCTCATAGTCTTCGTTGAAGGCACCGGTGGTCGCCGCAAGAAAACAACGCAAACTATTGTTCAAAGAAGCCAACCATGTGGCGGAGTCCACACATGAGGCGCCGACATTGGCCTCGATGGCGAGGTGCTCCTCCAAGATCTGGGGGTCGGCACGCATGGCAGCCATCACAACATCATCCGCGCGTGCGACCGTGATTTGCTTCTTCACTGCCAAATGCTCCTTGAGCTCATGGCTATACTATGTGCACCATGACTTGGGGGGACCTTATTTGGTGGATGGGGCGTTGATTTGGGTGGAAGGTGTCGCACCGGCAATCGGGCATGTGGGGTTGAGAAGGAGGAGGAGGAGGATGGGGGTGGAGTGTGGATTACCTGACTAGATCGATGAGGCCAAGCAGCAGGAAGGAGTGTCGCCGGCGAGGAGGTGGTGCTGCAAGCAAGTAGTGAAGGCTTGAACTTGGAAAGGAAAGAGGAAGAATCTTAAATGTGGTTGATACTTCGCCAACGTATCCATAATTTTTGATTGTTCCATGCTATTATATTATCCATCTTGGATGTTTTATATGCATTTATATGCTATTTCATATTATTTTTGGGACTAACCTATTAACCTCGAGCCCAGTGCCAGTTTCTATTTTTCCTTGTTTTTGAGTTTTGCAGAAAAGGAATATCAAACAGAGTCCAAATGAGCTGAAAATTTACTATGATATTTTATGGACCAGAAGAAGCCCACGAAGCAAAAGAGTTGGGCCAGAAGAGTCCCAAGTCAACGACAAGGATGGAGGGCGCCCCCCTAGGGCGCGCCCCCTGCCTTGTCGCTGACTCGTGAAACCCCCGAACTTGTTCCCAATGCCAAAAATTCCTATAAATACAGAAACGCCTAGAAATAAACCTAGATCGGGAGTTCCGCCACCGCAAGCCTCTGTAACCACGAAAAACCAATTGGGAGCCTCTTCTAGCACCCTGCCGGAGGGGGAATCCATCACCGGTGGCCAAATTCATCATCCCGATGCTCTCCGTGACGAGGAGGGAGTAGTTCACCATTGTGGAGGGTATGTACCAGTAGCTATGTGTTTGATTTCTCTCTCTCTCTCTCTCTCGTGTTCTTGATTTGGCACGATCTTGATGTACGGCGAGCTTTGTTTCTATAGTTGAATCATATGGTATTTCTACCCCTCTATCTTCTTGTGGTGAATTGAGTTTTACCTTTGAGGTTTCACTATTATCGGATTGAATACTATTATGGATTTGAGAACACTTGATGTATGTCTTGCATGGGGTACCCGTGGTGGCAATGGGGTGTTCTATTGATTCACTTGATCTATGTTTTGGCACTCAACACGCGGATCCCCGAGGTGACATTGGGGTAATCTATGCATAGAGGTTGATGCACATTTTCGTCCTTGTTTCTCTGATAGGAATCTTGGGATACTCTTTGAGGTTCTTTATGATGGATTGAATATTATGAATCTGAAGTTGTTTGATGCATATCGTATAATTGAACCACATATACTTGTGGTGGCATTGGAGTATCTAGGTGACATTAGGGTTGATTGATGTGTATCATATGGTGTTATTTTACCATGAACTCTAGGGCTATTTGTGACACTTATAGGAATACTCAATGGATTGATCGGAAAGAATAACTTTGAGGTGGTCTCGTACCCTACAAGAAATTTCATCTTATGTTCTTCACGATAGGAACTTCGGAGTGACTTTTGTCGCATGTTGAGGGATTGCCATATGATCTAATTATGTTATCATTGTTGAGAGAACTTGCACTAGTGAAAGTATGAACCCTAGTCCTTGTTCCCAAGCATTGCAATACTGTTTTTGCTCAATTTTGCTACTAGTTACCTTGCTGTTTTTGTATTACCAATTAGAAAAGCCTATATCTTCTATCCTTATTGCACTTGTATCACCATCTCTCCGCCGAACTAGTGCACCTATACAATTTACCATTGTATTGGGTGTGTTGGGTACACAAGAGACTCTTTGTTATTTGGTTACAGGGTTGTTTGAGAGAGACCATCTTCATCCTACGCCTCCCATAGATTGATAAAGATTAGGTCATCCACTTGAGGGAAATTTGATATTGTCCTACAAAACTCTGCGCTTGGAGGCCCGACACGAGTCTACAAGAAGAAGGTTGCATAGTAGACATCAAGCTCTTTTCTGGCGCCGTTGCCGGGGAGGCTAGTGCTCGAAGGTATATCTTTAGATCTTGCAATCGAATCTTTTTTGTTTCTTGTTTTATCACTTGTTTAGTGCATAAAAAAATTACAACAAAAATGGAATTAAGGTTGCCTCATATGCTTCATGCTTTTAATGTCTTTCGTGAAAATGATGGAAAGGAAAATTGTGCTTGAAGTCAATAAAATGTTTGGCACTAAATATTTGTATGATGAGCGTGATTGCAATGTTGTTAGTATGAATTCTTTGAATATCCATGATGCTAATGATATGCAAAGCCATAAACTTGGGGATGCTATGTTTGATGAAGATGATATTTTTTGTCCCCCAAGTTTTGATGAGCAAATTTATTATGATGATAGCATTCCCCTATTTATGATGATTATGTTGATGAAAGTGGGTTTGGAAGAGTGTCAACTTTAGTTAACGATCCCACTATTTTGGAGGGTGTTGAATACTATAATATTTATGAAAGTGGATTTGGAGAGTTCATGACTTTATTTAGTGATGAATCCATTATTTCGGAAGAGGTTCCAATTGATGATGAGAACAAAGTTGCTACTTATGATGATTATTGTGATGACACTTATGTTATAAAAATTAGTGATGATTATATTTATAAAACTTGTCATAATTATGATTACCCTTTTTCTGAACATTATTCTTTTAATGTGGAAATAATTTATAGTATTCGTGTTTCTTATGATACTCCCACTATTCCGAATGAGAAGAGTTTTGCTTATGTGGAGAGTAGTAAAAAATTTATGCTTGTGCATCATGAAAATAATGCTTTATGTGATGGTTATATTGTTGAATTCATTTGATGATACTGAAAATTATTATGAGGGAGGAATATATGCTTGTTGGAATTGCAACAATATCAAGTTTCCTCTCTATGTGTTGAATATCTTGAAGTTTTGCTTGTTTTACCTTCCTATGCTAGTTGATTCTTGTTCCCATAAATTGTTTGCTCATAAAATCCCTCTAAATTGGAAGTGGGTTAGACTTAAATGTGCTAGTCATATTCTTCATGATGCTCCCATTATTATTCAATTCTTATCTTCTATGTGAGCATCATTGAGAACATCGTGCCTAGCTAAAAAGGCATTAAAGAAAAGCGCTTGTTGGGAGACAACCCAACATTTACCCCTACTGTTTTTGTGTGTTCACATGATTAAGCTACTGTAGTAATCATGTTTTATAGCTTTTGTTTCAATAAAGAGCCAAGTAAGACCTTTGGGATAGTGTGGATGATAGTTGAATTGATTCTGTGCAAAAACAGAAACTTTTGTGCTCAGTGCAGGAATTTTCCAAATTCACTAGAAGGTGCTTTTGATCTGAATTTCTGACACAGGATTGATGTACAAATTTCCTATTTTTCCTAATTTTCAGAATTTTGGAGTTGCAGAAGCATATGAAGTTTCTAGATTACTACAGACTATTCTGTTTTTGACAGATTATGTTTTCATTGTATTGTTTACTTATTTTGATGAATCTATGGGTAGTATCGGAGTGTATGAACCATGGAGAAGTTGGAATACAGTAGATATAACACCAATATAAAATTGGAATGAGTTCATAACAATACCTAAGTGGTGATTTGCTTTCTTATACTAACGGAGCTTATGCGATTTTCTGTTGACTTTTGTGTTGCGAAGTTTTCAAGTTTGGGTAAAGTTTTGATGGACTACAGAATAAGGAGCGGCAAGAGCCTAAGATTGGGGATGCCCAAGGCACCCCAAGGTAATATTCAAGGAAAACAAAGAGTCTCATCTTGGGGATGCCCTGGATGGCATTCCCTGTTTCGTCTTCATTCATCAGTAACCTTACTTGAAGCTATATTTTTATTCACCACATGATAGGTGTTTTGCTTGGAGCGTCATTTTATTTTATTAGGTTTTTCTTGCTGTTTGAATAAAGTACTTAAGATCTGAAAATTTATTTATGTTACGGAGTCTTTTGGAGTAGTTTGTCATTTGCTCTAGTGCTTCACATATATCTTTTTAGAGCACGGTGGTGGTTTTATTTTGAAGAAATTGATGAACTCTCATGCTTCACTTATATTATTTTGAGAGTATTGAAACAACATGGTAATTTTCTTTGGTTATGAATTTAGTCCCAATATGATGGGCATCGAAGAGGGATATAAGAAAAACTTTCATATAAAGTGCATTGAATACTATGAGAAGTTTGATTCCTTATGATTGTTTTGAGATATAGAGATGGTAATATTAGAGTCATGCTAGTGAGTAATTATGGATTGTAGAAATACTTGTGTTAAAGTTTGTGATTCCCATAGCATGCACGTATGGTGATACGTTATGTGATGAAATCAGAGCATGATTTATTTATTGATTGTCTTCCTTATGAGTGGCGGTCGCGGACGAGCGATGGTCTTTTCCTACAAATCTATCCCCCTAGGAGCATACGCGTAGTACTTTGTTTCAATGACTAATAGATTTTTTCAATAAGTATGTGAGTTCTTTATGACTAGTGTTGGGTCCGCGGATTATACACATTCTCACCCGTTCACCATTGCTAGCCCCTCTAGTACCGTGCAACTTTTGCCGGTACCATACACCCACCATACTCCTTCCTCAAAACAGCCACCATACCTACCTATTATGGCATTTCCATAGCCACTCCGAGATATATTGCCCTGCAACTTTCCACTGTTCCATTTTATTATGACATGTTCCATCATTGTCATATTGCTTTGCATGATCATGTAGTTAACATCGTATTTGTGGCAAAGCCACCTTTCATAATTCTTTCATACATGTCAGTCTTGAGTCATTGCACATCCCGGTACACTGCCGGAGGCATTCGTATAGAGTCATATGTTGTTCTAAGTATTGAGTTGTAATTCCTGAGTTTTAAGTAAATAAAAGTGTGAGCATCATCATTATTAGAGCATTGTCCCATGTGAGGAAAGGATGATGGAGACTATGATTCCCTCACAAGTTGGGATGATGATCCAGACGAAAAATAAAAAAGAGGCCAAAGAGCCCCCAAAAAGAGGTCAAAGCGCCCAAAATAAAAACAAATGAGAGAAAAAAGAGAGAAGAGGCAATGTTACTATCCTTTTTCCACACTTGCGCTTCAAAGTAGCACCATGATCTTCATGATAGAGAGTCTTATATGTTGTCACTTTCATACACTAGTGAGAATTTTTCATTATAGATCTTGGCTTGTATATTCCAATGATGGGCTTCCTCAAATTTCCCTAGGTCTTCTTGAGCAAGCGATTTGGATGCACACCCACTTAGTTTCCTTTTGAGCTTTCATAAACTTATAGCTCTAGTGCATCCATTGCATGGCAAGCCCTACTCACTGACATTGATATCTATTGATGGGCATCTCCATAGCCCGTTGATACGCCTAGTTGATGTGAGATTATCTTCTTTGTTTTGTCTTCTCCACAACCACCATATTCAATTCCACCTATAGTGCTATGTCCATGGCTCACGCTCATGTATTGCGTGAAAGTTGAAAAGGTTTCATAACATCAAAAGTATGAAACAATTGCTTGGCTTGTCATCGGGGTTGTGCATGATTTGAATATTTTGGGTGATGAAGATGGAGCATAGACAAACTATATGATTTTGTAGGGATAACTTTCTTTGGCCATGTTATTTTGAGAAGACATGATTGCTTTATTAGTATGCTTGAAGTATTATTATTTTTATGTCAATACTAAACTTTTGTTTTGAATCTTATGGATCTGACTATTTTGCCACAATATAGACGATTACATTGATAAATATGTTAGGTAGCATTCCAGATCAAAAATTCTGTTTTTATCTTTTAGCTACTCGAGGATGAGCAGGAATTAAGCTTGGGGATGCTTGATACGTCTCCAACATATCTATAATTTTTGATTGTTCCATGCTATTATATTATCCGTCTTGGATGTTTTATATGCATTTAAATGTTATTTTGTATTCTTTTTGGGACTAACCTATTAACCTAAAGCCCAGTGTCAGTTTCTGTTTTTTTCCTTATTTTTGAGTTTTGCAGAAAAGGAATATCGAACGGAGACCAAATGAGCTGAAAATGTATGGTGATTTTTTTTGGACCAGAAGAAGCCCCCAAAGCAAAAGAGTTGGGTCAGAAGAGTCCCGAGTTAACGACAAGGGTGGAGGGCACCCGCACCCCCATAGGACGCGCCCCCCTGCCTTGTCGCTGACTCGTGGACCCCCCTGACTTGCTCCTGACGCCAAAAACTCCTATAAATACAGAAACCCCCCAGAAAAAACCTAGATCGAGAGTTCCGCCGCTGCAAGCCTCTGTAGCCACGGAAAACCAATCGGGAGCCCGTTCCGGTAACCTACCGAAGGGGGAAACCATCCCCGGTGGCCATCTTCATCATCCCGGCGCTCTCCATGACGAGGAGGGAGTAGTTCACCCTCGGGGCTGAGGGTATGTACCAGTAGCTATGTGTTTGATCTCTCTCTCTTGTGTTCTTGATTTGGCATGATCTTGATGTACCGCGAGCTTTGTTACTATAGTTGAATCATATGGTGTTTCTCCCCCTCTATCTTCTTGTAATGAATTGTGTTTAGCTTTGAGGTTTCACTATTATCAAATTGAATACTATTATGGATTTGAGAACACTTGATGTATGTCTTGCGTGGGATACCCCTGGTGACAATGGGGTGTTCTGTTGATTCACTTGATGCTTGTTTTGGCACTCAATTCATGGATTCTCGAGGTGACATTGGGGTAATCTATGCATAGGGGTTGATGCACGTTTTCTTGTTTCTCTGGTAGGAATCTTGGGGCACTCTTTGAGGTTCTTTATGTTGGATTGAATATTATGAATCTGAAGTTATTTCATGCATATCATATAATTGACACATCGATACTTGTGTTGACACTGGAGTATCGAGGTGACATTAGGGTTGATTGATGTGGATCATATGGTGTTATTTTACTACGAACTCTAGGGCTGTTTGTGACACTTATAGGAATAGCTCAATGGATTGATCGAAAAGAATAACTTTGAGGTGGTTTCGTACACTACAAGGAATTTCATCTTATGTTCTCCGCGATAGGAACTTTGGAGTGAATTTTGTCACACGTTGAGGGATTTCCATATGATCTAATTATGTTATCATTGTTGAGAGAACTTGCACCAGTGAAAGTATGAACCCTATGCCTTGTTTCAAAGCATTGCAATACCATTTTCACTCACTTTTGCTAGTAGTTACATTGCTGTTTTTATATTTTCAGATTACAAAAACCTATATCTACTATTCATATTCCACTTGTATCACCATCCCTTCGCCGAACTAGTGTACCTATACAATTTACCATTGTATTGGGTGTGTAGGGGACACAAGAGACTCTTTGTTATTTGGTTGCAGGGTTCTTTGAGAGAGACCATCTTCATCCTACGCCTCCCACGGATTGATAAACCTTAGGTCATCCACTTGAGGGAAATTTGCCATTGTCCTACAAAACTCTGCGCTTGGAGGCCCAACATGAGTCTACAAGAAGAAGGTTGCATAGTAGACATCAGTGGCTTTTGGTTAGGAGGAGGGGGGAGGTAGATATTTCTGCGATTGCCGAAAATTTTCGCTTTGGCGGCAAAGTGTCATCACACACCGTCCCTTATTCAGCATTATGTGCGATATCTAAACATCAGAAACGATTCCTATAGCTTACCCTGTATGTGATGAGTTTGAACATGCAATTTTTGGTCTGATTTTCCCTGATTAGAATGGTCATCCACGTCATTGCATAATTTAACATCACTTGCTAATTTGGGTAGACAAAAGAGCCTATACCACACAACCAACACTTACTTAGCAATTTCAACATTTACATAGAGCTGGTTGACCTAAACATTACTCTAACAAAAGAACATCGCCCTAAAGAAAGACTAATATTCTGCCTGGCACTCTTCGATCTCCACCGCCTCCTCCATGTCCAGCTCACGCTCGGCGACCTCCTAGGGAAGGGTGTAACATCCCAATTTTCAATATGGATGTTTATACATAGATCATCGTTTGCATATCATATTTATTCTTGCATTTTTGTTGTGATCCTAGAAATCTTAAGCAACTCAAGGACCCAAGGAGAGAGTTGGAGGTTTCACAAAATTCATATTTGAATTTATTTCAAATTTGAGAAAAGGATCAATTTAATTTTATTATTTTTCTCTCCAATTATTTCCAATATTAAAAATAAATGAGAGAGGATAATATGACTTCTTCAACCTAAGAGAAATATTGGAGGAAGAATTTTAAAATCAAATTATCATTTTTATTGATATTTTATTTGCTATTTTATTCGAATTAGAAAAATATTGCATCTTTGAAAATTGCAACTTAGTCCAGAAAAATGTTCATTTTGTCCTAAATATTAGGTTTGGACGGTGAAATTGTTTCTGGAATTTTTAGATTTTTTTAATATTTATTTAGGATTTTTTTTCCTTCTCAGCGAAATTGTTTAAAAAAACTTGGGGCTAGCTGGGCCGAAGCCCAGCCGCCAGCCCGCTCCCGCGCCGCCTTCCCTGTTGTGGCCGACCGGGACTCCACCAGAGTCCAGCGCCGACACGGCCTCGGCCGGCCCCTCCTCCAAGTCGAGGCCGACCCCCCCTCCTTTATAACCCGCCGCCACCACCCCTCTCCCCTCGTCTCGCCCCACCGCCGCAAACACCGTTGCCAGCGTCGCCGCCCGCTCGCGCCCTCATCGCTCACCGCCGCCGCTGGAGCTGCTACACGCTGCCGCCTCTCCCGCCACCGCAGTCGATCGGATCCGCTGCCGCCGACCATTTTTTTTCGTTTAACCGGTAAAGCCGTCGACCCGTCCCGGTTCTTTTTGGTTTATTCTCAGTTTAGTAGTTTAGATCAGTTTTTCTTTATGGTTTTCTTATTTAACGAACGTTCGTTCGTTTGCTTGTTTTAAGGGACGGTATTCATTAGTTTTGTACTGTTAGCGAACGTTCACGCCGTACTCATTTTCTTTTTAGTTTATTTTTCGGCCAAGGAACTATCCGCGAATAGTTTTCTTGCGATTTAGCCCCTGATCTTAAAACTAGCATAATTTTTTACTCGTTTATTCAAATTAGATGAAACCAGTGCCTAGATCTTCGTTTCATTCTGTTCTTTCTAATTTTAACATGATTTTGGTATTATAAAATTTGAGTTTAGTTTAGATTAGTAAACGATCTTGTCTCCCTCGTGTTTTGAGTTTCTTTCTCCATTTGAGTCGTTTCTTTTTGCAGATCGTAGCTAATCACTTGTACCTACTGTTAAGATCTAATCCACATGATAATAATGTTGTTTGGTTTTACTTTTGTTAGTCTAAGCTGTTTGTTTTTTTCGTGTTTGATTTGGATCTTTTCTTGGTTTTCTCGTTGCTTCGTTTGAGTGATTGCTTATGTATGCTACGGTTTGTCTATGCTAGATTACCCGGAGTGCGAAGCTTGTTACTACGAATCTCTAGAGTTTGCGGATCGTCAGCAAGGCAAGTTACACTTTGATCATACTCTTTTATACCCAGTTTTTACTATGCATTAGTATTATCCCTCAAACAATTGCATGAGTAGGACTGGGAACATGTGGTTTTGGTTGTAGTACTTGAGGTAGGAACCTAATACCTTTTGATCACCCCAGGAATATACGTTATGCTTATTTATTGCTTAGCCAGGTTCGTAGATGGGGATTGGGTCATGGTTCACACATGGAAGTTTGAGAGTTATTTAATCATGGATAACATTAAGGTGGCAACTTTAATATACATCTGGGTGGATTGGTTGAGGCACCTAGGGAACCCAGTGTTGCCTGTTTAAGGAAATCCCGGAGTACCCGTGTGATTTTTCCTATGGTTCGACACCCAGGCTCGAAGGGGTCATAAGATTATTCATTCTAGAAACTTCTGTGTGCATCCACAAGCCATTATGGGCTCTGGCATAGTTGAGTAAGTTGTGTGAGCTCTTGAAGAGGTGGACTAGCTGATGTAGGGGAAAGTAGGTGTACAGGTCTTCTCGGAGTAGAGAGTTAATGCTTCAGAAAGACTACGTCTCGATCTTTCAATCATGGATGCGGTCGAGTCTTGTGGGGAAAAGTGCGCAAACCTCTGCAGAGTGTATAAACTAATCATGGTTAGCCGTGTCCCCAGTTATAGACATCTTGAGTATCTGGCACTTGAATTATTTATTTTGATCTCATAACTTCACTTAATTAACTCGTTGGGTTAATGATGAAACTTTTAATTGGGATTTGAGTTGGGGTTACCTTCTCAAATATTGGGTAACTTGGGAGTAGTTAAATAAATTTATTCCTTTGTTGTAGGGAAAAACTAGCTTTATGCAAAACCATAAACTTACAGCCTCCACCAGCCAAATATTGCATGTAGAGATAGTTCTTGGATTTCATTGCTTTACAGTGTAACTCTGCCAGCATATTCAATGTGCTGACCTACACGGCTGCAACGTCTCATGTTGCAGACTACTCAGACGACGAATAAGGTACGATAGGTTGCTGTTTTGCACTCAGCCATGCCGTTGGAGTTGATGGACTCATTTACCTTCGAAGCTTCCGCGGTTATTTAGTTTAGATGGCCTTCAGCCATGATATTTTGTGTAATCATACTCTTTATGATGACTCGATGTAATAAGTATGTGATTGAAACTCTGTTATAATTCCTCGAGTACTATGCGTGTCAGCTTTACCGATCCAGGGATGACAGTGATGCACAGAGACTTCGGTTCATTCAGATCATGGTCGCTACAAAGGGGCTCCATGGCATCCATCGCCACATACTCGGCAAACATCTCATCGTCCGTGTCCACCTTCTCTTTGGAAAGGGTTGCCATGAGCAGGGCGTGGGGGGCCACAGTCCCGACATGGATGACGTCCATCTTGGCTAGGGAGGCCGCCGATGAACAGACGGCTGCTCGAGCATCCTCGACGATTGCAACCTCTTCGGACATGGGTTGTCGACTCGTGTCGGAGAAGGCTGTTGTGATTTTTTCGATGACCGACACAACCTGGGTGTGGACGGCCTCGACATGGACATGGTCGGCCTCCATCAGGGCTACGACGGTCGCTGAGGAACGGACAACTGTTGTGTCATTCTCGCCATTTGCTATCCCCGTCGCAGATGTTGCTGCTGCCATCTCAACTTCAGCAGCTGCCCTTTCGGCTGCCACATGATGGAATATGCCATAGAAGGAATAATAAAGTTTTTATTATTATATTTCCTTATTCATGATAAAGGTTTATTATTCATGCCAGAATTGTATTGAGCGGAAACTAAAATACATGTGTGAATATAAAAATAAATACCGTGTCCCTAGTAAGCCTCTACTAGACTAGCTCGTTGATCAAAGATGGTTAAGGTTTCCTAACCATAAACATGAGTTGTCACTTGATAACGGGATCACATTATTAGGAGAATGATGTGATGGGAAAGACCCAACCATTAGCATAGCATATGATTGTTCAAATTATTCCTACTGCTTTCTTAATGTCAAATACATGTTTCTTCGACCATGAGATCATGCAACTCCAGGATACCGGAGGAATACCTTGTGTGCAATCAAACATCACAACGTAACTGGGTGATCATAAAGATGCTCTATAGGTATCTCTCAAGGTGTCTGTTGAGTTGGCACGGATCTAGATTGGGATTTGTTGCTCCGTGTATCGTAGAGGTACCTTTGGGCCCTCTCGATAATACACATCACAAGAAGCTAGCAAGGAAAGTGACTAAGGACTTTGTTACGAGTTGATGTATTACGGAATGAGTAAAGCGACCTGCCGGTAACTAGATTGAACTAGATAGTAAGATACTGATGATCGAATGTCGGGCAAGTAACATACGACAGACAAAGGGAATTACGTATGTTGTCATAAAGGTTCGACCGATAAAGATCTTCGTAGAATATGTAGGAACCAATATGGGCATCCAGGTACCTCTATTAGTTATTGACTAGAGAGGCATCTCGGTTATGTCTACATCATTCTCAAACCCGTAAGGTCCGCATGCTTAACGTCCGTTCACGATATAGTATTGTATGAGTTATGTGAGTTGTAGACCGAATGTAGTTTGGAGTCCTGGATGAGATCACAAACATGACGAGGAGCTCCGGAATGGTTTGGAGGTAACAATTGATATATAGGACGATGCTATTTGGTCATCAGAAAGGTTTCGGGATGTACCGGTATTCATCCAATCACCGGAAGGGGTTCCGGGAGTATATGGGCCTAATGGGCCAATGGGGAGGCACACACCAGCCCATAAGGGGCTGGCATGCCGTCTCCCTGGCCGCCAGCCCTAGGGAAGGAAAGGGGGAGGGCTAGCCCTTCCCGCCTTCCCCTCCTCATGGGAGAAAGGAAAGGGGTCGCCACCCTCCCCTGCCTTTCCCCGCGTGCCTAAGAAGGCAAGGGGGCACGACTAGGGCAAGGCCCAAGGTGGCCGCCGGCCCCTTGGGGAACCCTAGGCTGCCTCCCCTCCTCCCCCACCTATATATATGTGTGGAGGGAGAAGGGCAACACACACCACGATTCCCTAGCCGTGTGCAGTGTCCGTCTCCCTATAGTTCATCCTCGGCCATATTTTCATAGTCCTCGATGAGGCCCTGCAAAGATAGTTGCATCACCACCATCACCATTTCGTCGTGCTACCGGAACTCATCTACTATTTCACCCGTCTTGTTGGATCAACAAGGCGAGGATGTCATCGAGCTGAACGTGTGCTGAATGCGGAGGTATTGTACATTCCGTACTTGGTAGGGTAGATCGTGAAGGTGTACAACTACATGAACCACGTTGACAAACGCTTCCGCTTAACGGTCTACGAGGGTATGTAGACACACTCTCCCCTCTCATAACTATGCATCTCCATGGATAGATCTTGCATGTGCGTAGAATTATTTTTCTTTTCCATGAAATGTTCCCCAATAGTGGCATCCGAGCCAGGTCTATGCATAGACGATATGCATGAGTAGAACACAAAGGAGTTGTAGGCGGTGATGGTCATACTGCTTACCACCAACGTCTTATTTTGATTCAGCGGTATTATGGGATGAAGCGGCCCGGACCGACCTTACATGTCCACGCACATGAGACCAATTCCACCGGCTGACATGCAACTTGTTTTGCATAAAGGTGGAAGGTGGGTGTCTGTTTCTCCTACTTTACTTGAATCGAATTTGACTACGGCTGTTCCTTGAAGAACGTTAAACAACAAACTTGATAATCACCGTTGTGGTTTTGCGTAGGTAAGAACGGTTCTTCCTAGAAGCCCGTAGTAGCCATGTAAAACTTGCAACAACAAAGTAGAGGACGTCTAACTTGTTTTTGCAGGGCGAGTTTTGATGTGATATGGTCAAGACGTGATGTGATATACATTGTTTTATGAGATGATCATGTTTTATAATATCGACAACCTCCAGGAGCCTTAGGGTTGTCTCTTAATTATTTTATGAATGCAAGCGCCATGTAATTGCTTTACTTTATCACTATGGATTAGCAATAGTTGTAGAAGCAATAGCTGGCGAGACGACCCCGACGCAACAATGGAGATCAAGGTCTCAAGCCGGTGAAGATGGAGATCATGATGATGCTTTGGAGATGGAGATTAAAAGCACAAGATGATGATGGCCATATCATGCCACATATTTTGATTGCATGTGATGTTTATCCATTATGCATCTTATTTTGCTTAGAACGGCGGTAGCATTATAAGATGATCCCTTCAATAAATTTCAAGATAAAGGTGTTCTCCCTGAGTATGCACCGTTGCCAAAGTTCGTCGTTTCGAAGCACCTCGTGATGATCGGGTGTGATAGACTTTACGTTCACATACAACGGGTGTAAGACAGTTTTGCACATGTAGAATACTTGGGTCAAACTTGATGAGCCTAACATGTACATACATGGTCTCGGAACACTGGAGACCAAAAGGTCAAACAAGAGTCATATACTAGATATGATCAACATAGAGATGTTCACATTGATGACTACCCCATCTCACGTGATGACCCGACATGGGTTAGTTGATTTGGATCATGTATCACTTAGATAACTTGAGGGAAGTTAATTTAAGTAGGAGTTCATTTAGTAATTTGATTAAACTGTATCATGAACTTAGTCTTAATAGTTTTTTCATATCTATGTTGTAGATCAATGGCCTGTGTACCATTCCCCTGAATTTTAATGTGTTCCTAGAGAAAGTTAAGTTGAAAGATGATGGTAGCAACTACACGGAATCGGTCCGTAACTTGATAATTATCCTCATTGTTGCACATAAAAATCATGTTCTTGATGCACCACTAGGTGACAGACCTGCTCCTGCTAATCTAGACATTGTGAACGCCTGGCAATTGTGGTTTGCTGACTACTCAATAGTTACATGTGCCGTGCTTTACGGCTTAGAACCGGGACTCCAAAAGCTTTTTGAGCACCACAGAGCATATCAGATGTTCCAAGAGCTGAAATTGATATTTCAAGCCAATGCCCGGGTTGAGAGATATGAAGTCTCCAATAAGTTCTATAGATGCAAGCTGGAGGAGAACAATTCTATCAGTGGACACATACTCAAAATGTCTGGGTATCATAACCACTTGACTCAGCTGGGAATTGATCTGCCTGTTGACAGTGTTATTGACAGAGTTCTTCAGTCACTACCACCAAGCTGCAAAGGCTTTGTGATGAACTATAAGATGCAAGGAATGGCGAAAAGAATTCCCGAGCTCTTCGCAATGCTTAAGGCCACGGAGGTAGAAATCAAGAAGGAGCATCAAGTGTTGATGGTTAACAAGACCACTAGTTTCAAGAAAAAGGGTAAGGGAAAGAAAGGGAACTTCAAGAAGAATGGCAAGCAAGTTGCCTCTCCCATGAAGAAGCCCAAAGCTGGACCCAAGCCTGAAACTGAGTGCTTCTACTGCAAAGGGAATGGTCACTTGAAACGGAACTGCCCCAAATACTTGGTAGATAAGATGGATGGCAAAGTGAACAAAGGTATATTTTACATACATGTTATCGATGTGTACCTTACTAATGCTCGTAGTAGCGCCTGGGTATTTGATACTAGTTCGGTTGCTCATATTTGTAACACGAAACAGGAGCTCCGGAATAAACGAAGATTGGCTAAGGACGAGGTGATGATGCGCGTTGGGAATGCTTCCAACGTCGATGTGATCGCCGTCGGCACACTACCTCTACATCTATGTTCGGGATTAGTTTTAGACCTCAATAATTGTTACTTGGTGCCAGTGTTGAGCATGAACATTATATCTAGATCTTGTTTATTGTGAGACAGTTACTCATTTAAGTCAAAGAATAATGATTGTTCTATTTATATGAGTAATATCTTTTATGGTCATGCATCTTTGAAGAATGGTCTATTCTTGTTGAATCTCGATCGTAGTGATACACGTATTCATAAATTGATGCCAAAAGATGCAAAGTTGACAATGATAGTGCAACATACTTGTGGCATTGTCGTTTAGGTCATATTGGTGTAAAGCACGTGAAGAAACTCCATGCGGATGGAATTTTGGAATCACTTGATTATGAATCATTTGGTACTTGTGGACCATGCCTCATAGGAAAGATGAGTAAAACTCCGTTCTCCAGAACAATGGAGCGAGATAATGACTTATTGTAAATAATACATATCGATGTATGTGATCCGATGAGTGCTGAGGCACATGGTTGGTATCGTTATTTTCTAACCTTTACAAATGATTTAAGTAGGTATGGGTATATCTACTTAATGAAACACAAATCTGGAACATTTGAAAAGTTCAAACAATTTTAGAGTGAAGTAGAGAATCATCGCAACAAGAAAATAAAGTTTCTACAATCTGATCATGGAGGCGAATATTTGCGTTACGAGTTTGGCCTTCATTTAAAACAATGTGGAATTGTTTCACAACTCATGCCTCCGGGAACACCACAACGTAATGGTGTGTCCGAACATCATAACCGTACTTTATTAGATATGGTGCGTTCTATGATGTCTCTTACCTATTTACCACTATCGTTTTGGGGTTATGCATTAGAGACAGCCGCATTCACGTTAAATAGGGCACCGTCTAAATCCGTTGAGATGACACCATATGAACTATGTTTTGGCAAGAAACCTAAGCTATCATTTGTTAAAGTTTGGGAATGCGACGCTTATGTCAAAAGGATTCAGCCTAATAAGCTTGAACCCAAATCGGAGAAGTGCATCTTCATAGGATACCCAAAGGAAACTATTGGGTACACCTTCTACCATAAATCCGAAGGCAGGATCTTTGTTCCCAAGAATGGGTCCTTTCTAGAGAAGGAGTTTCTGTCGAAAGAAGTGAGTGGGAGAAAAGTAGAACTTGATGAGGTAATTGTACCTTCTCTCAAATTGGAAAGTAGTACATTAGAGAAAACCGTTCCCGTGATGCCTAAGCAACTAGAGAGGAAGCTAATGATGATGATCATGAAACTTCGAATCAAGTTACTACTGGACTTTATAGGTCGACCAGAACACGTTCCATACCAGAGTGGTACGGTAATCCTATCCTGGAAGTCATGTTATTAGACCATGGCGAACCTACGAACTATGAAGAAGCCATGATGAGTCCAGATTACGATAAATGGCTTGAGGCCATGAAATCTGAGAAGATCCATGTATGAGAACAAAGTATGGACTTTGGTGGACTTGCCTAATGATCGGCAAGCCATTGAGAATAAATGGATCTTCAAGAAGAAGACGGACGCTGATGGTAATGTCACTGTCTACAAAGCTTGACTCGTCGCAAAAGGTTTTCGACAAGTTCAAGTGGTTGACTACGATGACAATTTCTCACCCATAGCGGTGCTTAAGTCTGTCTGAATCATGTTAGCAATTGCCGCATTTTATGATTATGAAATCTGGAAAATGGATGTCAAAACTGCATTCCTTAATGGGTTTCTTAAAGAAGAGTTGTATATGATGTAACCAGAAGGTTTTGTCGATCCTAAAGGTGTTAACAAAGTGTGCATGCTCCAGCGATCCATCTATGGACTGGTGCAAGCATCTCAAAGTTGGAATATACACTGATGTGATCAAAGCATATGGTTTTATACAAACTTACAGAGAAGCCTGTATTTACAAAAAAGTGATTGGGAGCTCTGTAGCATTTTGGTGCTATATGTGGATGACATATTACTGACTAGAAATGATATAGAATTTCTGGATAGCATAAAAGGATACTTGAATAATAATTTTTCAATGAAAAACCTCGGTGAAGCTACTTACATATTGGGCATGAAAATCTATAGAGATAGATAAAGACGCTTAATAGGATTTTCACAGAGCACATACCTTGACAAAGTTTTGAAGAAGTTCAAAATGGATCAGTCAAAGAAAGTGTTCTTGCCTGTGTTGCAAGGTATGAAGTTGCGTAAGAGTCAAAACCCGACCATGGTAGAAGAAAGAGAAAGGCTGAAAGTCATTCCTATGCCTCATCCATAGGCTCTATAATGTATGCCATGCTGTGTACCACACCTAACGTGCGCCTTGCCATGAGTTTGGCAAGGGGGTACAATAGTGATCCAAGAGTGGATCACTAGACAGTGGTCAAAATTATCCTTAGGTACCAAAGAGGACTAAGGAAATGTTTCTTGGTTATGGAGGTGATAAAGAGTTTGTCATAAAGGGTTACGTCGATGAAGGCTTTGACACCGATTCAGATGAATCTGGGTCTCAATCTGGATATGTATTAAAAGTGGGAGCAATTAGCTAGAGTAGCTCCATGCAGAACATTGTAGACATAGAAATTTGCAAAATACATACAGATCTAAATGTGACAGACCCGTTGACTAAACATCTTTCACAAGCAAAACATGATTACACCTTAGTACTCTTTGGGTATTAATCACATGGCAATGTGAACTAGATCATTTACTCTAGTAAACTCTTAGGGTATTACTCACATGGCGATATGAACTATGGGTGTTAATCACATGGTGATGTGAACTGGATTACTGACTCTAGTGCAAGTGGGAGACTGATGGAAATATGCCCTAGAGGCAATAATAAGGTTGTTATTATTATATTTCCTTATTCATGATAAAGGTTTATTATTCATTCTAGAATTGTATTGACTAGAAACTTAAATACATGTGTGAATATATAAACAAATACCATGTCACTAGTAAGCCTTTACTAGGCTAGCTCGTTGATCAAAGATGGTTAAGGTTAACCATAGAAATGAGTTGTCACTTGATAACGGGATCACATCATTAGGAGAATGATGTGATGCACAAGACCCGACCATTAACATAGCATATGATTGTTCAGTTTATTGCTACTTCTTTCTTAATGTCAAATACATGTTTCTTCGACCATGAGATCACGCAACTCCCAGATACTAGAGGAATACCTTGTGTGCTATCAAACATCACAACATTACTGGGTGATCATAAAGATGCTCAACAGGTATCTCCGAAGGTGTCTATTGAGTTGGCATGGATCGAGATTGGGATTTGTCGTTCTGTGTATCGAAGAGGTATCTCTGGCCCTCTCGGTAATACACATCACAAGAAGCTTGCAAGCAAAGTGACTAAGGAGTTTGTTATGAGATGATGTATTACAGAATAAGTAAAGAGACTTGCCAGTAACGAGATTGAACTAGGTATGAAGATATCAACGATAGAATGTCGGGCAAGTAACATACCGATAGACAAAGGGAGTTACTTATGTTGTCATAAAGGTTCGACCGATAAAGATCTTCGTAGAATATGTAGGAACCAATATGGGCATCCATGTCCCGCTATTGGTTATTGACCGGAGAGGCATCTCGATCATGTCTACATCATTCTTGAACCCGTAGGGTCCGCACGCTTAATGTTCATTGACGATATAGTATTATATGAGTTATGTGAGTTGATCACCGAATGTTGTTTGGAGTCCCAGATGGGATCACAGACATGATGAGGAACTCTAGAATGGTCTGGAGGTAAATATTGATATATAGGATGTTTCCATTTGGTCACCAGAAAGGTTTCGGGATGTACCAGGTGTTCATCGGGTCACCAAAAGGGGTTCCGGGAGACCTACGGTGAGTATATGGGCCTAATGGGCCAAGGGGAGGCACACACCATCCCCCAAGGGGTTGGCGCACCCTCTCCCTAGCCACCGGCCCTAGGGAAGGAAAGGGGGGAGGGCTAGCCCCTCCTTTCTTCCCCTCCTCACGGGAGAAAGGAAAGGCAGGGTACCCTCCCCTACCTTTCCCCGCACGCCTAAGAAGGCAAGGGGGTGTGGCTAGGGAGAGGCCCAAGGTGGTCGCCGGACCCTTGGGGGAACCCTAGGCTGCCTCCCCTCCTCTGCCACCTATATATGTGTGTTGGCTAAAAAACGTATATATATGTGTGGAGGGAGAGGGGCAACACACACCACAATTCCCCAGCCGTGTGTGGTGCCCCTCTCCCTCTAGTTCATCCTCGGTCATAGTATCATAGTTCTCGGCGAAGCCCTGCGAAGATAGTTGCATCACCACCGTCACCACGTCGTCGTGCTGCCGGAACTCATCTACTACTTCGCCCATCTTGCTATATCAAGACAGCGAGGACGTCATCATGCTGAACGTGTGTTGAACGTGTAGGTGCCGTACGCTCGATACTTGATCAGGCAGATCGTGAAGGTGTACGACTACATCAACCGCATGGATAAACACTTCTGCTTAACAGTCTACAAGGGTACGTAGACACACTCTCCTCTCTTGTAGCTATGCATCTCCATGGATAGATCTTGCGTGTGCGTAGAATTTTTTTGTTTTCTATGCAACGTTCCCCAATACCGCAGCCGACCTGTCAAAGATTGAGGTCACGCTCATGGATGTTGTGAGCACGCTCATGGCGGATGCAGCCACACTCGGGCCGGCGTGCACCGCCGAAGTTTCCTGCACGACACAGATCCATGTCCCTATCTTTCTCCGGGAATGATTGAATAGTAAAATTGGATTGGGGAGCAAGTGTGGTTGATGCGCCGGCATTGGACTTTAGCCGACAAAGTTTCCGCAATTAGCCATATATGAGGGTGCCCCAAGATATTTTATATTGCATCGCACATGATTCTTGCTAATAAATTGTGTGTGGTGCACTCGATATTCATTTTGATTGGAAAGACAAAATGGGGTTTCATCAACAAAGGACAGTGTTTGAATTGCTAGAACACTTATCTGCAATGAACAAGCAACTATAGGAGTGTCGTGTTAAAATATGAAATAATCTAGGGTTCATTTGGCCTTTTTATGCATTAATTGACTTTTCTAGGCATTTAATGCACATAATTCAAATTTGAACTACAAGCACATGATCCAGTGCACCAAAATGGGTTGTAAATCATATATGTGTCCTACGGTGAATGTTTAGGTCCCATGCAAGAAATGAGAATGATTTTCAAACATCTCGGCGTCGTGGCTCGGCCGCAAACATTGAGAATATTCGTTTTTAAATTCCCGTAAATCCAAAACTTGGCATGGTGTCATAACATGGCACATATATGCCGTGGTAAAAATTTGTCTAATTTGGGACAAGTTTTGGTACAAACTTCTTACGAACCGGAGCTTCTCACAAGAAGTCTCATGGTTCCGATAGAGACCGTGTCACCTTTGTGGGCAAAATGATATTCGTTGCCTCTTCTCACCTTGTTTTTTTTCTAGAGGCAACATAGACAAATAGGAGTGTCAGGATAAAATATAGAATTATTCAGGGCTCGTTTGGCCTTTTTTATACATTAATTAAGTTTTCTAGGCATTTACTGTGCATAATTCAAATTTGAACTACATGCACATGATCCAGTGCACTAAATGGGTTAAAAATCATATGTGTCCTTGGGTGCATGTTTAGGTCCCTTGCAAGAAATGGGAATGAATTTCAAACATCTCAGCACCGTGGCTCGACCACAAATGACAGGAATCTTGGTTTTTAAATTCCCGTAAATTCAAAACTTGCCTGAAATTCATGAAACTTGGCATGGTGTCATGACATGGCACATATATGCCATGGTAAATTTTTTTGTCTAGTTCGGGACAAGTTTTGGTACAAGCTTCTTACAAACCGGAGCTTCTCACAAGAAGTCTTGTGGTTTCAATAGGGAACATGTCACCTTTGTGCACAAAACGACATTTTCTGCCTCTTCTTGCATTGATTTTTTTCTAGAGGCAACATAGACCAATGGAAGTGTCGTGATAAAACAAGGAATTATTTAGGGCTTGTTTGGCCTTCTTTATACATTAATTGAGTTTTCTAGGCATTTAATGTGCATAATTCAAATTTGAACTACATGCACATGATTCAGTGCACCAAAATGGGTTGAAAAATTATATATGTGTCCTTGGGTGCATGTTTAGGTCCCATGCAAGAAATGGAAATGAATTCCAAACATCTTGCATCGTGGCTCGGCCGAAGATAATGAGAATCTTGGTTTTTAAATTCCTGTAAATTCAAAACTTGCCTGAAATTCATGAAATTTGGCATGGTGTCATGACATGGCACATATATGCCATGATAATTTTTTGTCGAATTTGGGACAAGTTTTGGTACAAGATTTTTACAAACTGGAGCCTCTCACAAGAAGTCTCGTGGTTCTGATAGGGAGCATGTCACTTTTGTGGGAAAAACGATATTCATTGCCTCTTCTCACTTTATTTTTTCTAGAGGCAACATAGACCAATAGGAGTGACGTGATAAAATATGGAATTATTTAGGTCTTGTTTGGCCTTTTTTATACATTAATTGAGTTTTCTAGGCATTTCATGTGCACAATTCAAATTTGAACTAAAAGCACATGCTCCAGTGCACCAAAATGGGTTGAAAATCATATATTTGTCCATGGGTGCATGTTTAGGTCTCATGCAAGAAATGGAAACGAATTTCAAACATCTTTGAACATTGAGAATCTTGGTTTTTAAATTTCCATAAATCCAAAACTCGCTTGAAATTCATGAAACTTGGTATAGTGTCATGACATGTCACATATATGTCGTGATAGAATTTTTGTCCAATTTGGAAGAAGGCGCACACATTAACAACCAACAAAGCCAGTTTGGACCAAATAGCTGTCACGTTTTCATCACAAATGTTTGTAAATTATTATTTAGAATGTGGGCATTCTACTGACCATTTATGTGCCACCACGCATCCCACTTTTAGTGGCCAAGAGGTCCCATGCAGGCAGCTGTTTGAGTAGACACGAGGCGTGCGAGTGCAGTTCGCTGTACAGGTTGACCAGGAGGCATGCGAGCAGTCCTCTGCTGTGCAGGCTGACCCGAAGGCATCTGAGCAGTACTCTGTGCAGGATCACCGAGAAGTGATCCCTTTGACCTCCATTGCCGCCCGCCTCGCTCCCAACTTCTCCATCAATGGTCCTGAGCTGCTTTTTAATAGGCGGCCTTACTGCCCGCTCACTCACAATTCTCTCTCTTCGCCTCTCATTCCCCTCTTGCCTGAATCGTATCTTCCAGAGCTCCACCTACGCCATGGCGCACAAGGATCATTTTCCACTAGTCCTCCGGTTTGGTGAAGTCGACTCCGATATCAAGGAGATAGAAAATAAGGAGGAATGGGACCTCAGGGACATGGCCCTGAACGAGATGGTCGTGGACAATGCTGCCCCCATGCCCCTCCCAACTCCCATCACCATGCCCATGCCAGCGACCATTCCCTTGGCATTAATGAGCTGTTCCATGAGCAGCATCGCAATGCTGGAAGCCGCAGGTGTCAGCAAGGTCCCCGTGGACCCTCGCAACCTCGTGTACATGACAGCGCCAATGCCCCCGCATGTGCTCATGCGGGCCCCTACACCCAATGTGTTGTCAGTCCCCATGCACATGCCTGCAACAGTCGTGCCCGTGCCCATTTATTCAAGCCTTCACCCACCGCACCCCCCTCAATGTCATGGGATGCCGTCGTCAACCGCTACCTCATAGTGCCACAATTCGTCATCCCCCCAATCCCGCCCATCGATCAAACGATGACCGGCTCTTTGATTGGCAAGTCCAAAGCATTCTGGGCTGGCTTGAAGACTTGAACAACGGCATCCCAGAGGACGACAACGCCAGTGTAGCACGTCGCGCCACAATTAGTTTTTTGTTTGATATTGTATCTCGATCGTATGTTTTTCTCTGAGTGAAATCTATGGTTTGATCAACTGAGTGTTTTTTCTTTGAATGTCCAGACTTACCAAAGTAAAAAGACATCAATGTGTTTTCTCTGAATAAAACACTCATCCAAATGTTTTAGGTTGAACACCAGTATGCAAAGCAAGAGCTATGGTTCCTTCGCCGCTAAGCCAAGGGAAAATTTGGCGTGAAGGATTTGTGCATAGCTTCATCGCAAACGATTTTGTATAATGACTCGTATGCTTACTAAAGACAATTTGGTAAGATTTACATCTGTCATATTAGTATAATGCCATTTATCAAATTGGAAACATTGGCATTTGTCAATCTAGTACCATTGCCATTTGTCAACCTTTTAACACTACCATTTTTCAATTTTTGTAGCTAAAAATCTAGTACTGTCTAATTTTGCAACTGAGATCCAGTAAGCATAGTTTCATTTATAAATTAAGCATCCATTCTTTATACAAACAGTTCAACTCGACAGCTGAACCAAACAATCTTTCCCCAATTGTTGCCAACCACGTACCGAAATAGCTACTTCAACTATATATACAAGCTAATTTTAAGTATGTAGTACAATTCAACCATATCTATAGTTAGATGAAGTGAACAAAATAGCCCCTAAATACTACTACGGAGGGGCTTTGTACTACTTCCAACAGCCTCTCCTCTGTCGAACGTGCTTAGTAAGAGGAGTGGAATCCAGTGCATGACGCTTCTACACCTTTAGCGATGCCCAGCTCGTACGACCTTAGCTGCTCCTGATGATCCTGCTCAAAGCGGGGGTCTCGTCATAGATCTTCGTATTTCGTGCCATTTCGGCGGCTTCTGCAGCGGCCACGGTGGCGGTAAGCCTCTTTACGTCCTCGACCTAGCACTCCACCTCCCGCAGGAACTCATTGTAGTGCGCAAGGTCGCTGAGGGAGTCCTGGACTAGGGGGTGTCTGGATAGCCGGACTATTATCATCGGCTGGACTCCAAGACTATGAAGATACAAGATTGAAGACTTCGTCCCGTGTCCGGATGGGACTTTCCTTGGCGTGGAAGGCAAGCTTGGCAATACGGGTATGTAGATCTCCTACCATTGTAACCGACTCTGTGTAACCCTAGCCCTCTCCGGTGTCTATATAAACCAGAGGGTTTTAGTCCATAGGACGAACAACCATTACAACAATCATACCGTAGGCTAGCTTCTAGGGTTTAGCCTCCTTGATCTCGTGGTAGATCCACTCTTGTACTACCCATATCATCAATATTAATCAAGTAGGAGTAGGGTTTTACCTCCATCGAGAGGGCCCGAACCTGGGTAAAAACATCGTGTCCCTTGTCTCATGTTACCATCCGCCTGGACGCACAATTCGGGACCCCCTACCCGAGATCCGCCGTTTTTGACACCGACATTGGTGCTTTCATTGAGAGTTCCTCTGTGTCGTCACCGATAGGCTTGATGGCTCCTTCAATCATCAACAACCACGCAGTCCAGGGTGAGACTTTTCTCCCCGGACGGATCTTCATGTTCGGCAGCTTTGCACTGCGGGCCAATTCGCTTGGCCATCTGGAGCAGATCGAAAGCTACGCCCCTGGCCGTTAGGTCAGATTTGGAAGCCTAAACTTCACGGCTGACATCCGCGGAGACTTGATCTTCGATGGATTCGAGCCACAGCCGAGCGCGCCGCACTGTCACGATGGGCATGATTTAGCTCTGCCGCCGGACAGTGCCCTGGAGGCCGCACATGAGTCCGCTCCGACCCCTAGTTCGGAGCCGACCGCGCAGGTCAAGGACAGGTGGCTGGACACCGCCTTGGGAGCTACAATCTCTACGGCGATGGAGCCGAATACTGACCTTGTTTCTCGTAAAGCTCGTGACTCTGAGGTGCCGGACTCCTTGCCGGACTCCGAACCTCCTGCGCCCCTACCAATCGAATCCGGTTGGGCGCCGATCATGGAGTTCACCGCCGCGGACATCTTTCAGCACTCACCCTTTGGCGACATCCTGAATTCGCTAAAGCATCTCTCATTATTAGGAGAGCCCTGGCCGGACTGCGGTCAGGATGGTTGGGATGCGGAGGACGAAGAAATTCAAAACCCACCCACCACCCACTTTGTAGCCACTGTCGACGATCTAACCGACATGCTAGACTACGACTTTGAAGACATCGACTGTCGACGATGCCGGAGACGACCAAGAACCAGCGCCTATGTGGCACTGGAAGACCACCTCGTCATACGACATATACATGGTGGACATCCCAAAGGATGGGAATGGCGAATAAGCAGCGGAGGCAGATTCCCCTAAGAAATAGCCCAAGCGCCAACGTCAGTGGTGCCGCTCTAAATCCCGCCACAGCAAGAATGGAGATTCCGGCACCGGAGATAATAACACCCCAGAGAGTGCTGAAGACAACCCCCTCCAGCAAGATTCAACGCTGGAGGACGCAGAAGCCAGCCCTCATGAGAGAGCGGTAGACGAAGAGGTCGAGGATGATAATTACATACCTCCCTCCGGAGACGAGGCAAGCCTCAACGATGATGAATTTGTCGTGCCCGAGGATCCCGTCGAACAAGAGCGTTTTAAACGTAGGCTTATGGCCACGGCAAACAGCCTAAAGAAAAAGCAGCAATAGCTCAGAGCTGATCAAGACCTGCTAGCCGACAGATGGACCGAAGTCCTCGCGGCCGAAGAGCATGAACCCGAACGCCCCTCCAAAAGCTACCCAAAACGCAAGTTGCTCCCCCAATTAGAGGAGGAGTATAAACCCTCATCACCAGCGCAAAATACGGCAGACCGACCACCTCGTGGCCACGACAGAGAGGCATCTAGGCCCTCCACCAGAAACGTACCCCGGCACCGCTCGAAAAGTGCGAAGCCACGGGGGAATGCGCCGGACTTGCGAGACATATTGGAGGACAAGGCAAGACAATAAAGATTGATCTACGGATCACGTGGGTGCCCCATGATGCGCGACGACTACCGTCGCGCCGGATACATCAACTCCGGTCGGGCCGAACACAGTAGATAAAGCTCTCTTGAGCTACATCGTGATATTGCCCAGTATAGAGGCGCTGCACACCCACTATGCTTCACATACGAAGTAATGGATCATCAAATCCCTGAAGGGTTTAAACCCGTGAACATTGAATCCTACGATGGCACAACAGACCCCGCGGTTTGGATCGAAGACTATCTCCTTCATATGCATATGGCCCGCGGTGACGATCTACACGCCATCAAATATCTCCCACTCAAGCTTAAAGGACCAGCTCGGCATTGGCTTAACAGCTTGCCAGCAGAGTCAATTGGGTGTTGGGGGGACCTGGAAGCCGCATTCCTTGACAACTTCCAGGGCACATATGTGCGACCACCAGACGCCGATGACCTAAGCCACATAATTCAGCAACCAGACGAATCGGCTAGACAATTCTGGACACGGTTCCTAACAAAGAAAAATCAAATCATCGACTGTCCGGATGCAGAGGCTCTCGCAGCCTTCAAACACGCAACCGCGATGAGTGGCTGGCCCGGCACCTAGGACAGGAAAAGCCAAAATCCATGGCAGCTCTCACATCACTAATGACCCGCTTCTGTGCGGGGGAGGACAGCTTGCTAGCCCGCAGTAACAACCTCAACAAAAATGCTGGCAGTCCGGATACTAAGGACCGCAATGGCAGGTCGCGTCGAAACAAAAACAAATGCCGCGTTAACGGCGATAACACTAAGGATACGGTAGTCAACGCCGGATTCAGAGGCTCTAAACCTGGTCAGCGGAAGAAGCCATTCAAAAGAACCACTCCGGGTCCGTCCAATTTGGACCGAATACTCGACCGCTCTTGCCAGATACATGGCACCCCTGAAAAGCCAACTAATCACACTAACAGGGATTGTTGGGTATTCAAGCAGGCAGGCAAGTTAATTGCCGAAAACAATGACAAGGGGCTGCACAGCGATGACGAGGAAGAGGCCCGGCCGCCGAACAGTAGAGGACAGAAGGGCTTCCCCCCAGAAGTGCGGATAGTAAACATGATATACGCAACCCATATACCCAAGAGGGAGCGGAAGCGTGCACTTAGGGATGTATATGCGATGGAGCCAGTCGCCCCGAAGTTCAATCCATGGTCCTCTTGCCCGATCACTTTTGATCGAAGGGACCACCCCACCAGTATCCGCCATGGCGGATTCGCCGCATTGGTTTTAGACCCAATCGTCGATGGATTTCACCTCACCAGAGTCCTGATGGACGGCGGCAGCAGCCTGAACCTGCTTTATCAGGACACAGTGCGCAAGATGGGCATAGACCCCTAAGGATTAAACCTACAAAGACGAACTTCAAAGGCGTCATACCAGGTGTAGAGGCCAATTGTATAGGCTCAGTCACACTGGAAGTGGTCTTCGGATCCCCGGATAACTTCCGAAGCAAGGAGTTAATCTTCGACATAGTCCCGTTCCGCAGTGGCTATCACGCTCTGCTCGGACGGACCGCGTTTGCAAAGTTCAACGCGGTGCCGCATTACGCATACCTAAAGCTCAAGATGCCAGGCCCTCGAGGAGTCATCACGGTCAACGGAAACACTGAACGCTCCCTCTGAACGGAGGAACACACAGCGGCTCTCGCGGCAGAAATACAGAGCAGCCTCTTAAGGCAATTTTCGAGTCCGACCGTTAAGCGACCGGACACGGCCAAACGCGCCCGGAGTAACATACAACAAGACCACCTGGCACGTTCCGAGCACGCATAGCAATGCGGCCCCAACCCCAGCCCTCGCATAATTGCAAGACTAGTCCTTCGCGTACATCATTACGCTCTGGAGATACCATGGGCATAGGGGGAGGGGCACGACCACGACAGGCACAGAGTGCGGCTCAACCACACCAGAGGCTCCCAAGTGTGTTTCTCTTTTTTTCCTTTTTTCTTTTTTCTTATCCACAGGACTCCGTTCACCAGAGGCCTTGTCCGGCAGTAGACCTGCCGAACTCACGATGCAACAACCAGGGAAGGAGAAAGGCTACGACGAAAACTATGGTGGTCTCCATTACGAGCATTAAATCTGTTTAATACACCATTCCGCAGCCTACCCCTGGAGGGGGACATGTTTAAATAGTCCAATCCCTTGCTTACCGCACTATTTGCATCGCTCTGCATTCATGGCATGAATAAACAATGCATCGCTTTTCTCTTATAGCTGCATTTCCTTTTTTCTTATATACATATGTTCATTTACAACATCCTGCATCCGTACACTTTCGTACGGCCGAATACACCAGGGGCTTAAGTTCCCCGCATTATGGTGTGATAAGTCCGAACACTTTCCCAAGTGCGGCACCCCGAACTTATAGCATTATATGCATCGGCTCCAAATCATGTCTTGGGTCAATAGTTGGGTTTGCCCGGCTCCCATGTTTTCGTACCTTACGTTCCGTTTTATCAGCTAAGGTAGCACTGGGAGAACCACTTCGGTTGCGCCCCGGTTGAGCTGGGCGAGCGCCTCAGTGGAGAAAGCTAAAACTGACCGTCATGATAAGGCGAGAGCTGGTCGCTGTCCGAGAGGTCTTTTCGAGTCCCTAAAGACTTATGCCGCTTAGAGCGAGGAACCGGCTTTGTCCGGCCCAGGCGTGGATAGCGCCCCGAACTCGATCTTCCGAATACTAGGGGCTTCGCCGAAATTTAAAATTATAGAATTCTATGGCTAAGTGAGAGTGTTCAAGCATTATAAGTTCGGTTGCCTTGTTCGTCGTGTTGAGCGCCTCCCTAGATGGACCCAAAAATGGGAACAAGAGTGCTCAAGTTTATCCCGAACACCCCAGGACTCGTGGCATGGGGGCTGAAGCCGACGACTTGCCATCTCTCAGATTTGATAAACGGCCGCACAGAAGGTAATATTTTAAATCAAAAAGCGTTGCTTAGCGCACATGAACAAAGTTTTCAGCGCACAGGATAACACATCGCGAGTCTAATCAAATATTACATCTTTGGAGCACTCATCCGCAATCTTGCGGGCACCCTTTAGGACACTCTTATAATACATTTCGGGCGTGCGATACTCCTTGCCCACCGACGGCGCGTCCGTGAGAAGCTTCTCAGCATCCAGCCTGCCCCAGTGCACTTTTGCACGGGCAAGGGCCCGACGGGCACCTTCAATGCAGGCACAGCGCTTGACGACTTCCACCCAGGGACATGCATCCACCAGCCGCCGCACCAGGCCGAAGTAGCTCCCAGGCATGGCCTCCTGGGGCCATAGCCGAACTATGAGGCCCTTCATGGCCTGTTCGGCTACCTTGTGGAGCTCGACCAGCTGCTTCAGCTGGTCGCTAAGGGGCACCGGATGTCCGGCCTCAGCATACTGAGACCAAAAGACCTTCTCCGTCGAGCTCCCCTCCTTGGCCCGGTAGAATGCGGCAGCATCGGACAAGCTGCGAGGCAGATCTGCAAACGCTCCTGGAGAGCTCCGAATTTGGGTAAGTAACAGGTAACTCACTTTCACATGCTTGCTTTGCATGGAAAAAGCCTTACCCGCTGCTATTTTCTTCAAATCCTCAACCTCCTGGAGGGCCTTGTGGGCTTCGGCCTTAGCGGCTTTTGTGCCCTCAAGAGCCGATGCAAGCTCGGACTCTCGAGTCCTCGAGTCGCGCTCCAAACACTCATGTTTTTCCATGAGAGCCTGGAGCTCTTGGTGCACCTCCACCACCCTCGCCTCCTGCTTCTCCCGCTCGGCTTACTCCGCGGCCGCATTGCGTTCGGCCGCAGACACCGCCTCCTTCAGGATCGCCACCTCGTTTGTGGCCCCTGGAGTACCCACGTTATCCTTGTTATTTCTCATGCACCAAAATCCTTTTCTGTAAGGTACAAATTTAACATGGTGTTACTCACCTTCCCTGTCCTCGAGCTGCTTGTTGGCACGGCCGAGCTCACTCTCGGACCGCTCGAGGCTCTGCTTCAAAGCACCAACCTCCGCAGTCAGTGCGGCGGAGGTCAGCAGCGCAGCCTACAATCCCGTAATGACATAATTTTTAGACCTCCTGCGTATATCTTTTTTAGATCCTCAGTCCGGCTTTTCTTTCCGAACACCGAACCGAGCATCAGGGGCTACTGTCTATGCGGTATTACATTACATATTTTAAATTTCTTACCTCAAAGCCCGTTAGAAGGCTGCTGCAGGCTTCGGTCAGCCCGCTCTTGGCAAGCTGAACCTTCTGAATCACCGCACTCATTATAGTGCGGTGTTCTTCCTCGATGGAAGCGCCCTTGAGCGCCTCCAACAAGTTGTCCGGTGCCTCCGGTTGGACGGAGGCTGTCGGTTCCACGGTTTTGCCCTTCTTACGAATGGGCCGCCTGCCAGACTCCGGAACCACTGCTGGTTCCGGTGCGGAGTCCGGTGCAAAGTCCGGGAGGTTGCCTTGCGGCACCTTCGAAGCCTCCTCCTCCTGATGGGTCCCCTCATGGGATCCCACCTCGGCTCGTCAGTGTCACGGGGAGTTGAGGCGGTCGGGAGGGAATCCACATCCGATGGTGCCAAGGACCCGCTCGATGAAGCGGGAAGATCGTCCCCGGCCGGACTACAGGGTGTATGCGGCATTAGAAAGACACCGTGTGACAAAAAGAAAAATTATAGATCACTCAGGAATCCGGATACTTACAATCTCGCCAGGGGCTTGGCCCTTGAGGGCCACTCCTCATCGCCATTGCCGGCGTTGGCGGAGCAGTCCGGAGGAAGGGTCCTTCCCTTCTTGGACCCTTCGGCCTCCCCCGTTGGGGAAGCCTTCCTCTTCTTCTCTCCCCCCTCTTGGGGAGAGGCCTCTTTTTCCTCCTCGTCTTCCAGGGAGGAGTCCGCCTCGGAGCCATCGGACGACGAGTCCGATACCACCTGGCGCCGGGAACTTCTTCGGGTTCCCGTGGCCTTCTTATTGGCCTTCTTCTCCGGCACCACATAAAGTGCCGGGACTAGCAGCCCGTCAGACGGGTATCCGCTGGGTCTTCGGGGAGGGGAGCCAGACAGTTAACCTGTCCGGACGTCCTCTGCCAGTCCTGTTAAAGGCATGGGGAATTTTAAATCCCACATAGAGTCAAACTATGAAAGAAATGAATGTCCCATAAATGATAACATAGCTTACCGCACCGGCCGGGCGCTGCGTGCTGAATCCGCGATCTTCAGTCGCGGATGCGGGGGCTTCTCCCCCCTTGAACATCACCCTCCAGGCAGCTTCGTACGTTGTGTCGAAGAGCCCACTAAGGGTCCGGTGTTGTGCCGGATCAAACACCCACAGATTGAAGGCCCGTTGTTGGCAGGGGAGAATCCGGCGGACGAGCATGACCTGGATCACGTTGACAAGCTTAAGCTTCTTGTTCACCAGGGTCTGGAGACAGGACTGGAGTCCGGTCAGCTCCTCCGAACTGCCCCATAGCAAGCCCTTCTCTTTCCAGGAGGTGAGCTGCATGGGGGAACCAGATCTGAACTCGGGGGCCACTGCCCATTTAGGGTCACGCGGCTCGGTGATGTAGAACCACCCCGATTGCCACCCTTTGATGGTTTCCACGAAGGTGCCCTCGAGCCAAGTGACGTTGGGCATTTTGCCCACCATGGCGCCTCCGCACTCCGCTTGGCTGCCCTTCACAACCTTCGGCTTGACATTGAAGGTCTTTAGCCACAAGCCGAAGTGGGGCTGGATGCAGAGGAAGGCCTCGCACACGACGATAAACACCGAGATGTTGAGGATGAAGTTTGGCGCCAGATCGTGGAAGTCCAGGCCGTAGTAGTACATGAGCCCCCGGACGAAGGGATGAAGTGGGAAGCCCAGTCCGCGGAGGAAGTGGGGAAGGAATACGACCCTCTCATGGGGCCTGGGGGTGGGGATGAGCTGCCCCTCGTCGGGCAGCCGGTGCGCGATGTCGCTGGACAAGTATCCGGCGCCGCACAGTTTTTCGATGTGCCCCTCCGTAACGGAGGAGGCCATCCACTTGCCTCCCGCTCCGGACATGGCTGGAGAAGGTTGAGGCGAGGTGTGCGGACTTGGGCGCTGGAGCTCGAGTGCGCGGAGATGGATAGGCAAAGGAGGAAGAAGGCGTAGGTAAAAAGGGTGGATCCTTATCCCCTTATATATGGGCGGACGAAGACTATGCGTCCCCTCCGGCCTGGTAAAACTCGCCTATCTCCCAAGCGCCACAATCAATGGTGCGGTTGGGTTACCCACGTCCGTATTGATGGGAATCCCGGAATAAGGGGAACACGATCTCTGCTTCGACAAGACGTGCCAAGGAAATCGCTTCGCTAAACGCGCTGAGGTGGTATAGTAAAAACGATTCAAGTAAAGGCTTGGCAGTGGTGTGACATCACGCCACAAAATACGTCAGCAGATTGAGCTTGTGTACATATTATTCTCTCTACGGTAGTATGTGGAATTTATTTTGCAGAGCCGGACACTATCCTGGTGTTCACAATCTTCTATGAATTGATTCGGAGGAGGAACCCGCCTTGCAATGCCGAACAATATGTGCGCCGGACTCATCGTCATTGTAGCCTGGTTCAGGGGCTACTGAGGGAGTCCTGGCCTAGGGGGTGTCCGGATAGCCTGACTATCATCATCGACCGGACTCCAAGACTATGAAGATACAAGATTGAAGACTTCGTCCCGTGTCCGGACGGCACTTTCCTTGGCGTGGAAGGCAAGCTTGGCAATACGGATATGTAGATCTCCTACCATTGAAACCGACTTTGTGTAACCCTAGCCCTCTCCAGTGTCTATATAAACCGGAGGGTTTTAGTCCATAGGACGAACAACCATTACAACAATCATACCATAGGCTAGCTTCTAGGGTTTAGCCTCCTTGATCTCATGGTAGATCCACTCTTGTACTACCCATATCATCAATATTAATCAAGCAGGAGTAGGGTTTTACCTCCATCGAGAGGGCCCGAACCTTGGTAAAAACATCATGTCCCTTGTCTCCTGTTACCATCCGCCTAGACGCACAGTTTGGGACCCCCTACCCGAGATCCGCCGGTTTTGACACCGACAGTCGCTGACACAAATGCTGAGCGGCTAGCCTTAGGCGGCCTCCATCTCTCGCCTTCGGGCCGTGGTTGTCGGATTTAAGGATCCACAAACCCTTGAGAGGTTCGAACTCTGGAGTGCGTGCGGAGATCTCAACCTGCCCAACCTTCCTACTCGCGATCCTCCTAAGCCTAGCGCGTCGAGCTCAAAGAGACACAAAGACACAATGATTTATACTGGTTCGGGCCACCGTTGTGGTGTAATACCCTAATCCAGTGTGGTGTGGTGGATTGCCTCGAAGGGCTATGGATGAACTGGTACAATGGATGAACAATCCTTAGGAGGTGAGGTGTTCTTGGTGTGGTGTATGCTAGCTCTACTTGTTCTTATCTCGTCCCCGTCCTATGGTGGTGGCTAGTCCTATTTATAGTGGCCTTGGTCCTCTTCCCAAATATGAGCGGGAAGGGATCCCACAACAGCCAGATTTGAAAGGGGACAAGTAGTATAGTCTATCCTGACAAAAGTAGTCTTCTCCTATAAAAAGCCTCTCGTCGTGACGCTACGGTGGGCTCGTCGTGACGCTACGGTGGGCTCGTCGATGACCTCCGTCCTGCCGTCCTGGCGGTCTTGGTCTCGTTGCACCAGAATGGCAACCTTTGGCTGATTCCTCGTGACTTTGCGCCTACGCCCTGCTTCCCTTGCACCGAATAGGAAACCTGCGCTCTGCACCCACCTGGCGCCTGCCTGGCCTTGGTCGTCATGGCTCACGTCAGCTGAGCCTCATGAGGTAACCTGCATAGAACTCTCTGCCCCTTAAAAGCCCTCCTGAGGAGGCCAATTCCTTCGGGGGTCTTGGCGTTGCCCGCCTCGCTAGGCTTGGCCCCTCGCGAGGGTCTTGCGGTGTTGGTGTTGAGGCTGGGCCGTACCAAGATGTCGATGAAGCCACGTGGTGGGCCACAGGCAGGCAGGGCTAGATACCCCAAAATCCAGGACGCCGATAGTAGCCCCCGGGCCCAAGGCACGCTCGGACTTGGCTTCCAGGCGAAGCCAAAGGGAAAGTGCGGAGCGCCGCGGGCCCTAATCGCGTGTGGCCTTGATGAGGTGTGGCGATTGACGAGACGTGGGCAGCTCCGCATCCCCACGCTGCCTTGGCAACTGCTCGACTTGACTGGTTGATGCAGCATGCAGGATGTCATGATGGCGTGAGGTCGTGGAGGCCGGCGGTTGGCCTCCCTCTACTATAATTGTGAGAGAGGGGCAGAGCCCCTCGCCCATCCTTCCTTCGTCTTGCTCGTGCCTGCTTTTCTCCTCTCCGTCTTGCTCCCATGGCGTCGCCGAAGAGGTTTTCAGCGGCCGAGAAGGGGAAGGCCTCCAAGGAGGGGCCAGCCTCTCCTCCTCCCAAGAGGGGCCGCGACCGCCCCCGCAAGCACCCCGTTGTCCCTTCGGCCACTTCCAGGGGGCGCGGGCGCACACCCCGCAGAGGCAGTGTTGCTCTAGGCGCCCGCAATGGAACCCCTTCCCACGGCGGGGGCCACCGGCGGCGGAGCAGCCCCCATGATGAAGGGAGGCGCGCCGTGATTGTGCGCCCGCCTCGGCCATGCTTTTCCTCACTGGACGTGCTCCCCGAGTTCGTGGTGTGGTCGGAGAGCCCGGCTGGCACCTCGCTTCACCTCCCGCGCTTCTTCTCCGGCGAGCTTCCTTCTTTTGGGCCCGATGGCCACTGGCTGCAGGCAGACGGTTGCTGCAGCAGGGCTTTGTGGGTTGGTACCGAGGTCACCGCCTCCGGTAGCGTGGTCCTGACCTGTGGCTGGCAAACCTTCGCCCGCGCACGTGGCCTAGGCAGAAGGTGCACCCTCCACTTCAAGTATGATGGCCTACCGACCCTCTACGTGAGGGTGTTCAGGGAGGACGACCGCCGCGTGGGGTGCTACCAGGAGGATGGCATCAATGAAGATGGTGGTGACGGCGAGCTTGGTCTTAGCGACGCGTGCTCCTCCTCCCGCGACGGCAGCTCCTCCTCGAATGAGAGCTCGAGCAGTGGCGGCTATGATCGGCCCCCGTGTCGTCGTGCTCGGGTTGAGGATGTCGGGGGTTCGTCCCGCTGCGGCACTCCAGTGAAGCTGGAGAGGAGCCCGACGTGAAGCTGAGAGCCGGCGAACTTGGACCCAGGTCACCTACGGGAGAACTGGTGGAGCACCGGGTCACCTTGAGGTGCTGCTTGAGGATGCGGCGCTGGTGCGAGCTTGTACACCTTCGGGCCCTCTTTGTTTAGCTTTTCCTTTCTCCTGCAATCCGAAAAAAATCAAGATGTACCCTGCGGGGGCGTGTAATTAATTGTTGATATTATGCCTTTTATGCTATAATCCCCATCCTGATGCTGTGCTGTAATGTTCGCGATCTAAGTGAGTTAAGGTAGGAAAGCTTAGATTGGTATGTGTAGTCATTTTTCGCCTCACGAGAACCTGACCTTAGGTACTTGCCGGGGCCTCCTTCCTCAGGGAGTCTTTGAAGCAACCCCCGGAAGATACGCCTTGCACTCTCAGGAGCCATGATAGGGCAGAGATGTCCTTTGAAGGAAGAAAAAACTTGTCGAGCAGCTCACTCCCCCTTACGCGAGCCCCCTGCCACAGATTAGTTTGGACCCGATGCACCGCGTCGCGCTGCCCGGGGGGGCACGGACATGAGGGGTGCTGGTGCCCGTGGACTTGTTCGAAGACTCCTCGCAAGGATGAAGCCGAAATAACAGGGTTTGGCATGGTGTGTGCGCGCAAAGGCAAGCCCGGGGCGCACACACCTACCTAGCCCCGCGCGCAAGGAGTGTGAGGAGTAGTGGCGGGCGACTGCCACCTCTCTCATGTCCTTAGACAAAAAACAGCTTAGGAGAAGAAAACAGCTCGAAGGACTAGCGTTCGGGAATACCAAATCCATTGAAAGACTACTAAAAACTGCAAGCAACTTCAGAAAGAAAATGAACAGTCGCGTCCGGCACCTAGTCTAGTCTTCTCACCAGCGTGGAGCTAAGTGCTGCCGCTAGGACGTGGGAGGGAGCCCCCATGAGGCCCCAGGACGGATCTTAGGAGACTCTGGGGCTTGTACAGCCCCAGTCATTATTACTTCAGAAAGAAAATGAACAGCCGCGTCCGGCACCTAATCTAGTCTTCTCACCAGCACGGAGCTAAGTGCTGCCGCTAGTACATGGGAGGGATCCCCCATGAGGCCCCAGGGCGGCTCTCAGGAGAATCTGGGGCTTGTACAGCCCCACTCATTATTACGTGAGAGTGTAACGAGCGAAGACCTTCACAGGCCGGATCCTTTCTTCAGGGGTAGAACTTCTGGAGGTGCTGGATGTTCTAGGCGTTTTGGATGGTGAAAGGATCGAGAAGAGGTGTCTAGAGGGGGCTGAGTAGACACTAAGCAACAAAAGTTACAGTTTTTAATTTCTTTAAGTTGAAGTGGTGTTTAGCACAAGTTTCAACATTCACAATACATATCAATCAAGCATGACAAGAGTATGTGAGCAGCGGAAAGTAAAGCATGCAAATTGCAGGAACGTAAAGGGACGGGATTGGAGTGTGCAAACGCAATTTGGAGACACGGAGATTTTAGCCGTGGTTCCGATAGGTGGTGCTATCGTACATCCACGTTGATGGAGACTTCAACCCACGAAGGGTAACGGTTGCGCGAGTCCATGGAGGGCTCCACCCACGAAGGGTCCATGAAGAAGCAACCTTGTCTATCCCACCATGGTCGTCGCCCACGAAGGACTTGCCTCACTAGGGTAGATCTTCACGAAGTATAGGAGATTTCCTTGCCCTTACAAACTCCTTGGTTCAACTCCACAATCTTGACGGAGGCTCCCAAGTGACACCTAGACAATCTAGGAGAAACCACTCTCCAAGAAGTAACAAATGGTGTGTTGATGATGAACTCCTTGCTCTTGTGCTTCAAATGATAGTCTCCCCAACACTCAACTCTCTATCATAGGATTTCGATTTGGTGGAAAGAAGATTTGAGTGGAAAGCAACTTGGGGAAGGCTAGAGATCAAAATTTATGTGGTAGGAATGGAATATCTTGACCTCAACACAAGTGTAGGTGGTGCTCTCTAAGAAAATGTATGTTGGAAGTGTAGGCATGTTCTGAGGCTCTCTCCACGAATGAAGAGTGGGTGGAGGGGTATATATAGCCTCCACACAAATTCTAACCATTACTCACAACTTACCAGACTCGGTGGGACTGAATCATGAAACTCGGTTGGACCGATTTAGTAAATAATGTGAACGTTAGGAATTTCGGTGGGACTGACATGTCATCTCGGTGGGACCGATATGGTTAGGGTTAGGGCATAATGTAATCTCGGTGAGACCGATTTTGGTAATAGACACACAGAGGGTTGGTTAGGCAAAGTCGATGGGACCGATTCACTCATCTCGATTGGACCGAAATGGTACGAAAGGGAAACAGAGAGTTTCCAGTGCAATCTCGATGGGACCGATCGCTTATATCGGTTTGAGCGAAATGTTACGAAGGACAACAGAGAGATTACAATCCCATTTTGGTGAGACCGAGATCCCTATCGGTGACACCGAAAAGACTAGGGTTTCTGGAAGTGGCTATGTCAACAGAACTCGGTGGCGCCGGATAGAAAGATTCGGTAAGGCCGAGTTTGACTTTTGGTTTGGGACATATGTGGATGTGAGAGAGTGGTTGAGGGCTTTGGAGCATATCACTAAGCACTTTGAGCAAGCAAGCCATTAAGCAACACCTCATCCCCTCTTAATAGTATTGGCTTTCCTACGGACTCAATGTGATCTTGGATAACTAAAAGGTAAAATGTAGAGTCTTGTGCTTTGAGCTTGAGCCAATCCTTTGTCCTTAGCAACTTGAAGGGGTTCCACATCCTCTAGTCCATGCCACTCCATTGTTGAACTTATTTGAAACATACTAGGTAAAAGTATTAGTCCAACAAGAGATATGTTGACATTAATTACAAAAATCACCCAGGGAGCACTTGTGCTTTCAATCTCCCCCTTTTTGGTAATTGATGACAACATACATCAAAGCTTTAGATAAGGATATAGAGAATAACAAATAATGCTTTGGAAAGACATGTAACATGCATAGGTTCCCTCTACATGTATGCAATCATGTAAATATGGAATATAGGAGCATGTGAATGCATAAGCATGACAGAGTAAGCAATGTGTTACATGTATCTTGGCTATATGCATCAGAGCAGATGATATGAATATGGGAAATGTACCTTCATGCTCATGAGTCCTTCTTGCAAACAGTATGTACATCAGCAAGAAATTCTCATACACATGACTCTGATGCATATACTTACATTGTGGTCTTGAGTTGGCTTAGGAAGGAATGAACATGCGTAAACAAGGTTAGATAACACAGATACACCTACTAGCCAGAGCAAACAAAACAAACCACAAGAGTACCAAGATTGGGATGACATGTAGAGAGTGAGTACTGAGTACCCTAGAGGATATAGACATGTCCCCAAGGGTAAAGATGTGCAATGAATTCAAGGATTTCCTTCCCTATGATGTCTTGCTCCCCCTGAATCTAGCATGGGATACTGGGAGAAGATAGGGAACAGAAAAACAGAGCAAAGAAAAGAAACAAAGCTAATGCAGGCAATCAAATATGAACATGTCTTTCCCCTCTTAAAGACATGTGACTTCTCTCCTCTTGAACACCAAGCATCTAGGGTCTCTCTCTCTCCTGAGTATTCTCTCCCTCTATAGAAATGATTAAGCTTTGATCTGATCTCTCTCTCCCCCTTTGACATCAATTTCCAAGAAGGGTTCTTCTGGATTTTTGTTACAAATGGGTTTGGTCCTTGAGTCACAGAACAAAGCAGCAAGTCGAATGTGATGCTGGTAGAGGACAAGAATCATTGAGTGGAGCTGGATCAGAAAGAATGCAGGAACAAGTGCCAAGTTGTTTTTCCTGTAGTGAAATCAGTGGCACCGAGTTGTGTGCTTCGGTGCATTCGGTTGCACCGAAAGCAACAGACCGGTGGGACCGAGTTCATCACAGAGAAAACACTTGTCACCTCAGCTCTCTAGAAAAGTAACATCTCACAAGGATTTGCAAGGAATTAACTGAAGGATTTGCAATGAATTGGATGCAGGGAATGCAGATCAAAAAGAACTAGAAAAGAAATCTAGATGAAGGTTTTTTTGAAAGGGGAAACAAATATGCATGAGACAAATGCAAGAGCACAGAAAAGAACACAAGAGAACTTCATCTAGAATTGGTCGTCGACAAAGTCACCTATGTTAGAGTATATTGACTTAGGTGTCAGGTGAGATCACTTGATCATAGGTCATACTCATCGTTTAAGCTCAAAATGGGGTTACCATTTGATGCAGAGCATCCTTCGATCATCCCCATGGACCTTCCATTGTCTCACCAAGCACCAAGAGGACCCATGACTAGAGCACGAGCTAGAGCTCTCGAGACCGAGGTGACTTCTCTCCTTAGTGATATCTCATATGATCCTCTCGAGACATGGTTACTGCCTAAATCAGGAATGTTGTGCGTGATTAAGTACCAAGAGGAACCTCCCGAGCATGTACATGAATATGGGCGAGACCCCAAGTCCACTGAAGAAGAGAATCAACGGATGAAGGCGAGAACAGCCTCCAAGCACCGGACATCCGGCCATGGCCCCAGACATCCGGCCCCTGGAGATCTACATGGCCAAGACTCTGGCAAAGAAGCTACAGGAACTAGACATCCGGCGTCCAGCCCGGACATCCGGCCCGCCTCACCGGAAATCCGGCCTCCGGCTCGGACATCCGGACACGCCGTCCAGGAAGTACAGAAGCATGCCTCGACAGCCCAGACATCCGGCCGCCACCCCGGACATCCGGCCTCTCCTGAAGCAACGGACATCCGGCCCCGTCCATCCAGAGAGTAACAGGGCCAACTCCACCAGCCCGGACATCCGGCCGGTCAGCCCCGACATCCAGCCCGTGGCGAACGCCCAGACATCCGGCCCGATGCCCGGACATCCGGCCTCCTCCTGCCTGCGTGCAGCACCTCTGGGCCAAGGCCCATGTACCCCTTCGCCCCTTAGACTATATATACTCCCCCTCCACCTACATTCTAGGGTTAGCATTGTGATAGCTCATTTGAGATAGAGCATTGCTCATCCGTACCGGATCTACTCCTTGTGAGGGACCACACCTCTTCGGAGTAGATCCATCCGGATTCAAGGCCTCCATCCAAAGAAGACAATCAAGACCACCTCACGGAGAAGAATGGTTACTCTTGTATCCTCCCTTGTTGACTTTGGATCTTGTGTTACTTTGTGCCTCGATGATCTAGCACTTGTGTGATCAATTTCATGTCGGTTGAGTGTTTCTCTTATTTTCCTCTCGTGATTTCCCTCGTGTTCTTCCGCGCGTTCTTCGTGTTCCCTATAGGATCCTCTCCAAACGTGAAAGATCGGCCCATAGGGTTCTGCCCTACATCATCTTGGTATCATTAGCCACGTTGATCATGTTTTTGGAGCCCCTACCCCGTGTTTTCTACCTTGATTTTGTTGTTTTCGTCCTAAATCCGAAAATTCCCCACCAAAAACAGCCCCAAATTGTTTTTGTGATTTGTTGGTTTGATGAAGTTTTGTTGGATTTGATCCATGGATCTGCTTTGCATCGAGTGGATCTAGCTTTTCCCCATCTCTCCAGCGATGTCCATCCACCAATTCGTCCGAATTTTGCCCCGGAGTTGCCCTTTTTCCCGTGGAGTTCATCGTGTTCGTCCCCGATCCAGGAGCCCGGACATCCGCCCGTGTCCACCGGACATCCGGCGTCCCAGTATCCGGCAGCTGGCCCGGACATCTGGGCCCTGGCAGCAGCAAGTCCAAACCCCCGCGCCATTTTCCACCTAATTTTGCCGAATTTTGCCCCGTGCCCACACGTACTTCCGCATACCACCACCACTTTCCACAAGCACCACCACCGCTTAACGCTACCTCCTATGAGATTTTGACATGTTCGGGTCTTTGAGATTTTGGGTTGTGGTTCCCGTGTCCTATTGTGTTTCGGCTATATAGGTACGGTTCAACGTCAACATCACCACAGCTCATCTCCATTGAATACTCATCATAGCCAAGGATGGTAACCTCTCAGAAATCTTTGTCATACCTTGCAATTGCATTGATACACACATGGCATTATGTTTGCATAGCTTACCCATCGAGACTAGCCATTGAGTATTGCCGGCAACGTGACTTGTGCACATTAGTGATCACACTCCATAGCATACATACCATACCATCGTGGTGCATATCTTGGCATCAACTTTTGTGTCACAAAGTTGTCATAGCATACACAATTGCTATCTTGGTTCGTGAAGTTTTGCATGAGAAAAGAGCTCAAAAGTGAAAGAGCCACCCAAGCTTTTAAGCAAACAGGAAAGATAAGCAAAGAGCTTATAAGCAAGAACCATATCATCATAGTACATTAAGATTGTCATACCCGATCATCTTGGATCGTAGCACCGAAATACCATACATATAGCATACTTGGGATAGAGATTGTTGCATTTTTTCCTAGTAGGTTGTGCACAAGTTTCGTATCTGCCTATTATGCAATCGTGCTAGCGTCTCTCGTGTATTGTGCAACAAGAGCATTTTCGTGGATTCCACATTTTGGCTCACTTTTGGTTTGCACAATCCCACTTATCTATTTGCGTGTGTGTTTCCATGTACCACTACTTGCTTGGTCTACTTGTTGCATTTCCAAATTTGTGAATCTTTTCCAACATTATTGAAGCTCACTTACAATTGCATCGAATTTTGTGCCACCATCCTAACCAAGCTCCACCATAAGCTTTTACTTGTGTAGGTGTGAGAACCGACAAGAATTGGTACCAATAGTGCTATTTGATTGTCCGCATTTGAGTGAACTTGATTCATCGTCAAACATCGGTCAAGGTACATTGGTATAAGTTATTCTCCTTCTACCACTCACATTTTTGCTTGGGATGTTGTATAGGCCAAGTACCTCTACCAACCCACTCTTCATCGAGCAAGAGGATGACATGTCATCATTCGTCACCAAGAGCCACCTCTTTGGTGCATAACGAGCGTTGCATCAAGAGCAACAAGCTATGACCGACCGCATCGACAACCTCGCCACCGACTTGCGACTCTCCGAGCAACGTACGAAGGACTACTTCGACAACAAGCTCGACGTGCACAAGAAAGAGAATGATGCAAGAATGGACGAGATCCGTGCCTTGTTGTTGAACCGTCCTCCTTCTACTTCTTCATACCCAAGACGGAGCCGCTCAAGTCAACACTCCGATGACTCCTTCTCCGGCTCAAGTACACCGTCATCGAACACTCTTTGACGATCCGCGCGTCAAGACCATCATGCATCTCACAATCCTCTACACGACAAGCATTCACAAGAGCAAGTCGATGAGCAAGTACTTTGTCCTCCACCACACCAAGTCACTTTTGCACAAGCTCAAGAACGACAACATCAATGTCGCCAAGAGGAAGAACGAGCGCGTCTACACCAAGAGGAACAAGACACCAAGGCTCTACGTCTTCAACAACAAAAACGTGAATCCCAAGCTCTTGAGGCGCAATGTGCCCTTCAAGAATCAAGTTGAGCCATCGCCAACCGCAATCGCGAACAGCGCAATCAAGAGGAAACACTTCGAGAAGAAATCCAAGAGCGGAAAGTACCAACCGTGAGTGAAACGTAAAGTTCATCAAGCTCTTCCACAAGCTCGTCAAGCTCCACCTCAACCTCAAGTTCAACAAGAGCTAGTTGATCATGGACTTCCTCCACGCCAAGAGCAACATGAGTATGATTACCCTCCACGTCAAGGGCGTCATCATCACCATCGCCAACAACACAATGAAGAACAACGCTACGGCAAGCTAAAATTCACCATGCCCAAGTTCAATGGAAGCAATGATCCCGAAGAGTACCTTTCATGGGCATTGAAGGTCGACAAAATCTTTCATTTGCACAACTATGAGGAAGAGAAGAAGATCGCTATGGCATCACTTGAGTTCAAAGACTATGTGCTCATATGGTGGGAACAAATCCTTGAGTGCCGACAAGCAAGAGGTGAACCTCCAATCACCACTTGGCTCAAATGAAGGAAGTCATGCGAGCATGTTTTGTGCCAACCTACTACAACCGCGACCTGTTCAAGAAACTCCAACTCCTCAAGTAAGGAACAAAGACTGTTGAATAATACCACAAGGAAATGGAGATAGCCATGATTCGAGCCAATGTCAAGGAAGATGATGAGCAAACAATGGCACGCTTCTTGAATGGCCTCAATCATCCCATCAAGAAGATCGTCGACTTACAACCCTACTCCAACCTCATCGAGCTCGTCCATCAAGCTACCAAGGCGGAACGCCAAGTGCAAGATGACTTCAAGTACGCCAAGTACTCGTCCAAGACCTACGGCTTCTCCAACAACCAAGCTTCAACAACTCTCCAACCTATACATCAACCAAGCTTTCTCCAAGCAACGACGACAAGTCAAGTTACATGAAAACTTCGACAAGTTCAAGTTGCCTTCCTCCTACTAAAAGCAACTTCAAGCCGCGTGCTTCATCATCTACTCCGACCGATGAGACCGTCAAGACAAGATCCTTCAAGTGTTTCACTTGCGGCGTCCGAGGCCACAAGTCCTATGAATGCAGAAACAAGCGCACCATGATCCTCAACGATGATGGAACCTATGACTCCATGAGTGATGAGGAGATGGAAGCCCTTGAGCAAGTGGCCATGCACCAGCGAGTGAACGAGGATGAAGATGATCAAGTCTTTTTTGATGAGGATTCGAGCCCTGCTCCCGTTGTCTCCAAGGTCTTGACTCTTCAACATCAACAAGAAGAAGACCAAAGATGCCACATCTTCCACACAAAGGCCAGCATCAATGGAAGGTCCGTCAAGGTCATCATCGATGGAGGTAGTTGCCACAACATGGCAAGTGAAGAACTATGCTCCAAGCTTCAATTGGTCAAGATGAAGCACCCGCACCCATACAAAGTCCAATGGCTAAGTGACTCCAGCACCATCAGAGTTGAGCATACGGTCCAAGTCTCCTTCAAAATTGGTGCATATGAGGACACTTTGGAGTGTGATGTCGTCGCAATGTCCGTTTGCCACCTCCTTCTTGGTCGGCCATGGCAATTCGATCGTGGTGTCATCCACAACGGACGTACCAATCACTATAGCTTCAAGATGAAAGGGAAGGAGTATGTGCTACGACCTATGTCTCCTAGTCAAGTGATTGCCGACAAGCAAGCCATCCATCATGGAGAGAAGAGTGAGAAAGTGATACACCAAAAAGTGAGTGAGAGCCAAACTTGAGCGCCTCTTCGCCTAGAGAGAAAAACCTAGTCCTATTTGCCACAAAAAGTGAGATGAGAGAAGTGTGTGACAACCCATCGAGTGTTATGCACTTTGTCCTTGTGTGCAAGGATGGGGACCCAAAAACTAACACCTCTCACGAGCTACCTTTAGTGTTTCAATCTCTTTTGTAGGAATTCCAAGATGTTTTCCTCGATGAGCTACCTCCGGGTCTACCTCCTCTACGAGGCATTGAGCATCAAATCGACCTCATCCCCGGAGCGCCCCTTCCAAACAAAGCTCCATACTGCGTCAACCCCGAAGAAACTAAGGAGATCCAACGGCAAGTACCACAACTAATCGACAACGGTCATGAACGTGAAAGCCTAGGCCCTTGTGCCGTTCCGGTTATACTTGTCCCTAAGCAAAATGGAAGTTATCGCATGTGTTCCGATTGTAGACCCATCAATTCCATCACCATTTGCTATAGGCATCCCATTCCTCGCCTAGATGATATTCTTGATGAACTTAGCGGTGCTGCCTTTTTCTCAAAAATTGATCTTAAAAGTGGCTATTATCAAATCCGCATACAAGAGGGTGATGAGTGGAAAACCGCTTTCAAAACCAAATTTGGCTTATACGAGTGGTTGGTTATGCCCATGGGTTTATCGGAAGCTCCCGGTACTTTCATGCGTCTTATGCATTTTGTGCTTAGACCTTATATTGGAGTGTTTGTTGTGGTTTACTTTGATGATATTATTGTGTTTAGCAAATCCATGAAAGAGCATCTTAATCATGTTAGGGCTGTTTTGCAAACACTTCGCAAGGAGCGTCTTTATGCCAACATGAAAAAGTGCACGTTTGGTGTTGACAAACTGGTTTTCTTGGGTTTTGTCGTTTCTTCCAAGGGTGTCCATGTTGATGAATCTAAAATTGAAGCTATTAAACTTGGCCCCAACCCACCAATTTGCAACAAGTGCGTAGCTTTCTTGGTCTTGCAAGTTTTTATCGTTGCTTTGTGAAAGATTTCAGCACTATTGCCGCTCCTTTGCATGCCTTGAGTAAGAAGAATGCTCCTTTTGTCTGGGGATCTTTGCAATCCACCGCTTTTGATGAGCTCAAATCTTTGCTTACTCATGCTCCGATTCTTGCTTTGCCCAATTTTGACAAAACTTTTTAGGTTCATTGTGATGCAAGTGGTGCCGGAATTGGTGGAGTTTTGATGCAAGAAAAACAAGCCATTGCATATTTTAGTGAAAAACTCTCCGGCTCAACTTAACTATCCCATCTATGCCAAATAATTGTATGCTTTAGTGCGTGTGCTCCATGTTTTGGAACATTATCTTAGACCTCATGAGTTTGTCATCCATACCGATCATGAAACGCTTAAGTACTAAAAAGGTCAAACTAAGTTGAACAAGCGTCATACCAAATGGAGTGAATTTATTGAATCTTTCCCCTATATGATCAAGTACATTAAGGGTAAGGAAAATGTAGTTACGGATGCACTTTCACGCATATGCACACTTGTCACTAAACTTGAATTGAATGTTATTGGCTTTGAGCACATAAAAGACTTGTATGCTAATGATCCATATTTTGCTACTCCTTACGCTAAATGTTTGACGCATACATCTTGGACACAATATTACATCAAGGATGGTTATCTTATGAGAGCTAACAAAATATGCATTCCCGAGTCTTCTCTGCGTTTGCTCCTTTTGCAAGAGGCTCATGGAGGCAGACTCATGGGACACTTTGGAGGCGACGAGACATTCGCCACGCTCTCCAAGAACTACTTTTGGCCCAAGATGTTCCGTGACGTTTCACGCTTCACCAACCAATGCTCTACATGTCACAAAGCTAAGTCCAGAGCTCAATCACATGGTCTTTACATGCCTCTCCCTATTCCTTATCAACCCTGGGAAGACGTTAGCATGGATTTTGTACTTGGTTTGCCTAGAACTTGAAATGGAAAGGATTCCGTGTTTGTTGTTGTGGACTGATTTTCTAAGATGGCACATTTCATTCCTTGCAACAAGATAGACGGTGCTTCACACATTGCAAATCTCTTTTGTAGGGAAATCTTGCGCCTCTATGGAGTACCAAAGACAATCGTCTCCGACCGCGACGTCAAGTTCCTGAGTTACTTTTGGAAGACGCTATGTGCCAAGCTTGGAATCAAGCTCTTGTTCTCATCCGCTTACCATCCTCAAACCGACGGCCAAACGGAGGTGACGAACCATACGCTCTCCACTCTACTTCGCGTGTTGATCAAGAAGAACATCAAGGAGTGGGAGGAGTGTCTACCCATCGCCGAGTACGCCTACAACCATGCAAGACATTCTACGACCGGCAAGTCCCCCTTCGAGGTCGTCTACGGCTTCAACATGTTGTCCCCATTAGACATTCTACCTTTCCTCTAAAAGAGCGCACCAACCTCGATGCAAGTGCCCATGCAAACTAGATCAAGAATATGCATGAAGATACAAGGCACACCATCGAGCGCCAAGTACAACGACGCGCAACCAAGCTCAACATCAACAAGCATCCCATGATATTAACATTGGAGACCTCATGTGGCTACACCTTCGCAAGGACTGCTTCCTAATGAATGCAAGTCCAAACTTCTCCCTCGAGCCGATGGACCCTTCAAGGTGCTAGCATGCTACAACAACAACGCTTACAAGATCGACCTCCCATGCGACAAGTACAACGTGAGAGCCATCTTCAACCTCTCCGATCTCTCCTTGTACCATGGTGATGAGGATTTCGATCCGAGGTCGGATCTTTCCCAAGGGGGGGAGATGATGCGAAGCATCCTTCGGTCATCCCCATGGACCTTCCATTGTCTCACCAGGCAAAAGAGGACCCATGACTAGAGCACGAGCTAGAGCTCTCGAGACCGAGGTGACTTATCTCCTTAGTGATATCTCATATGATCCTCTCGAGACATGGTTACTGCCAAAATCCGGAATGTTGTGCATGATTAAGTACCAAGAGGACCCTCCCGAGCATGTACATGAAGATGTTCGAGACCCCAAGTCCACGGAAGAAGAGAACCAATGGAAGAAGGCGATAACAGCCTCCGGGCACCGGACATCCGGCCATGGCCCCGGACATCCGCCCCCTGGAGATCTACATGGCCAGGACTCTGCCAAAGAAGCTACAGGAACCGGACATCCGGCGTCCAGCCCGGACATCCGGCCCGCCTCACTGGAAATCCGGCCTCCGGCCCGGACATCTGGACACGCCGTCCAAGAAGTACAGAAACATGCCCTGACAGCCCGGACATCCGCCCGCCACCCCGGACATCCGACCTCTCCCGAAGCATCGGACATCCGGCCCCTCCGCCCGGACATCCGGCCCCGTCAATCTAGAGAGCAACAGGGCCAACTCCACCAGCCCGGACATCCGACCGGTCAGCCCGGACATCCGGCCCGTCGCGAACGCCCGGACATCCGGCCTCCTCCTACCTGCGTGCAGCACCTCTGGGCGGAGGCCCATGTACCCCTTTGCCCCTTAGACTATATATACTCCCCTCCACCTATGTTCTAGGGTTAGCATTGTGATAGCTCATTTGAGATAGAGCATTGCTCATCCATACCGGATCTACTCCTCGTGAGGGACCGCACCTCTTCGGAGAAGATCCATCCAGATTCAAGGCCTCCATCCGGAGAAGACAATCAAGACCTCCTCACGGAGAAGAACGGTTACTCTTGTATCCTCCCTTGTTGACTTTGGATCTCGTGTTACTTTGTGCCTCGATGATCTAGCACTTGTGTGGTCAATTTCATGTCAGTTGAGTGTTTCTCTTGTTTTCCCCTTGTAATTTCCCTCGTGTTCTTCCGCGCATTCTTCGTGTTCCTCGTAGGATCCTCTCCAAACGTGAAATATCGGCCCCTAGGGTTCAGCTCTACATCACCATTTTTTGTTTAAGCATTTCGATGGATTCACATCTTGTTGAATTACTTTGACTCATGACGTGGAGTAAAGCTTCTCTAAGATGGAATAACATACCTTGGGTGGTGGTGTTGATCGTGATCATGTAGTTGAACTTGCGTGGGATGCTCAATGTTGATGTAGCTCATCAAGAGTTGGGAGCACCACTTGGAATTTGAGTTCATCTACCTACATGGGAAAGTTTTTGCAAGGAAGAGCACTTGTGTATCCAAAATGAAAATCATGAAACTTAATGTAGAATTTTGTCAAAGGATATGTTTGAAGGGTTTCGTGCTTCCTTGTCTTCAACCACCATTGTGTAGAGACTTGGTGATGTAGAGATTGCTCAAGATGTGAGTGAGTTGCAATCTCATATATTTAGACTCATCCAAGTACCTACAAGGGTTAGATAACATGCAAGGTGCAAATATATCCAAGACATAAGATTGTCATCATAAGAGAAATATCAAGGACTAGTCATAGGATCATGTCTTGCATGTATCCAAATGGAGTTCCTACTCCAAGTTTGAAGCATCAATGATGTTCAATTCACCTCTCAACCTGCAAAACACTTTCTCATCAAGTGGTTTAGTGAATATATCTGCCAATTGCTTGTTGGTACAAACATGCTTAAGATTAATGTCCCCTTTGGCAACGTGATCTCGAATCAAATGATGACGAACTTCAATATGCTTAGTTCGAGAGTGTTGTACGAGATTGTGAGAAATCTTGATAGCACTTTCATTATCACAAAGCAATGGAACATGTTTCACATATATCCCATAATCTTTAAGAGTTTGGGTCATCCAAAGTAATTGAGCACAACATGAACCAGCGGCAATGTATTCTGCTTCAGCGATGGATAAGGATACCGAGTTTTGTTTCTTGGAGGACCAAGACACAAGAGATCTACCAAGAAATTCACAAGTACCCGAAGTGGACTGTCTATCAACCTTGTCACCGCTATAGTCCAAGTTGGAGTAGCCAACAAGATTAAAAGAGGCCCTCTTAGGATACCAAATGCCAAAGTTTTGTGTATGGATTAAGTATCTCACTATCCTTTTCACGGCCTTAAGATGACATTCTTTAGGGGCCGCTTGATATCGTGCACACATGGACACACTTAGCATAATATCGGGACGAGAGGCACATAGATATAACAATGAACCAATCATGGAGTGGTAAACCTTTTGATCAACCGCTTCACCATCTTTGGTCAAATCAAGATGTCCACTAGTAGGCATGGGTGTAGTCATACCTTTGTGTCAGGGGTTGGGCACGACATATGCCAAAGGAAGGCTTATCATGGTGGGGGCGAGTAGAACATCGCCGGTGCCTGGAAACGGGATGAGGCGAAGACATGCGCGCCGACGGATCTTACCCAGCTTCGGGGCTCTCCGTGGAGATAACACCCCTACTGCTGCTCTGCGAGGCCTCCGCATGGTCACTATGGCCAAGTGAGTACAAGGTTGCTCCTTGAGCTGTTTCTGGAGGTAGGAGAAGGCAAGGCTAGCTTTCTCCTTCCTATATGGTCTGTCTAGTGCTAATGGATTCAAACCCTTTGTATGGGTGCCCTGGGGGGTTTATATAGGCCTACTCCCCAGGGGTACAATGGTAAAACTGGCTGGGGCGGGTCCCAGCCGTCTGTCTCTCAGGCCGCCGTCCTCTCCGCCGACTCCTGGGGCCCGCCGACTGGCCTGGTACGAGGGCGTCAGCCCCTGCCGGCTGCAGATTACTGTAGCCGTGCTCCTAATGACGCTAGCTTGGTCATGGGGTCATGGCAACAGTGCCGCCGCCTGACGGGCGATCACTGTCGCCATTCCTCCGTCGTGTCTGGTTAATGGCGTGTGGGGCCCGTGGGAGGGGCCGGCCGACTCCTGGGGGCCGACTCCCAATGGGTCCGACTCTTGGCGCTCTCGCCGTCTTCAGTACTCCCGCTGACTGGTAGGCCCCGCCGCCTCCGGGCCGTACAGACAGGCCGTCGTGGGCACAGGGCTCCGCCCCCAAGAGCTGATGTCAGGGACGGCATGGCAACAGTGCCGCGCCGGACGGAGATCTCCATCGATACGGCGCACTGTGGCCATGCCTGCCCTTAAATAACAGGATGGTTGGAGTCGCAGGCCGACTCCCCATAGTCGGCTTCTTTGGAGTCGCCTCGTGGACTCGGCTTATCTTGGAGTCGCCTCTGGGACTCGGCTTAACTGGGAGTCGCCTCTGGGACTCGGCTTAACTGTAGTCGCCTCTGGACCCATGGGGCGCAGCCTGCCCCGATGTCTTGAAAGGGTCTGGGACTCGGGTTAGCCTACCCGTGGCCCATTACTTCGACAGTAGTCCCCGAAGCTGGTGAGGCTCCGAGGGTGATACGTCGCGGGCCTCAATAGTTTCATTCTTCCAGTGGCGGGATTTAGGCCTTGCTGGCCGTCTTCCTTCAAGCCGACTGGCTGGAGTCGGATCCATAGAGGGTCGTCTTGCTTCAAACTGACTAGCTGGAGTCGGATTCACTGAGGGCCGTCTTGCCCCTTAAGGAGTTTTTGAACGTCGCGGCGGGAACCAGGCAGCGTGCCTGATACGCTTCCCCGCAGCCGCCCGCCACGGACCCATCGTGAGGCGCCACGCGGCAGGGGCAGTCTGCTCACCCACGCGCGCGACGATACAGGCCGTCAGGCGGGGCCCGCCACTACCGCGCCTCGGCCCGCGAACGGATCCGTCGCGGCCGCGTAGTCGGTTGGGTTTCCCACATCGTTACTGCGCATAGTAACTTCGTGGGGTAAATCGTGGGGGGCATGGGGTCCCGTGCACAGTTAATCCCACGCCGCCTCATCAGCTTCTCAGCCTAAGGGCCTATAAGTAGGCAGGGGGAGCGGGACGGCGAAACACGCGCGCCCATTCCTCCCTGCACCCCCGCTTCCTCTTGCCTCTTCTTCTTCTTGCCATGGTCGCTCCAAGCCGCGCTGCACCCGCAGCGATGAGCTCCTACTCTGCCGCCGCGGCTCTGCCGTGCGCTCCGGCGTGTGGGACGGCTCTACGGTAGACGACGACATCATCGAGCACCTCCGCAAGACGCGTCGGCTCCCCGGTGCGAACCTGGTGCGAGCCAGCACCGCGCCGGCGGGGGAAATAAGGCCGGTGCCGGAGGAGGGCGAGCGGGTCATATTCCGCTCGCACCTCATGCACGGCCTGGGCCTGCCAGCGAGCGGCTTCGTCCACTCCTTCTTGGAGTTCAACGGACTCCAGCCGCACCACCTCACTCCGAACACGGTGGTGCTGCTGGCCGCCTTCGCCACCCTGTGCAAGGGTTTTCTTGGCGTTCTCCCCACCATCGAGCTGTGGGGAGAGTTCTTTCAATCCAAGCTCGGCACGCACGTCGCTGGCGTGCCGGCTCAGTGCGGCGCCTTCATCGCTATGCGCAGGTTGACCGCTGACAACCCATTCCCCTCCATCACGCTGATCAAGTTGGTGAAGATGTGGCAGCGGTCGTACTTCTACGTGAAGAATGTCGCCACGGAAGGCAACTGGGTCAACCTGCCGCCCTATGAGGCCGGCGCGCCGGCTGGGAGGCTTCCCAGCTGGTCCCACCGGGCCAAGACGCTGACTCCCGCAGGTGCCGCCGCCGTTGTGCGACTTCGAGTGCTGACGCAGTCGGAAGGCCTGGTCGGGGCCGATTTGCTGGCCGCCTTCGTGGCGCGCCGTGTCCTCCCTCTCCAAGGCTGACCTCATCTGATTAGTCAGATGAGCGACCGCCAAGACCCGAGTCGGATGTGCACCTGGGACATGCCCCACGCGGAGGTGGCATATATGGTGAATCACATCGCAAACTACGAGCTCGCGGAAGATTGGCAGTTCGGCAAGGAGCCGTACTCACGTGCCAATCCCCCACCAGCGGTAAGTCATATATTTTATTCTCCTGTTTTCCTTCTGCAGCCGAATCCGACTTCTGATTCTCTTGGTTTCTTCGAGTCAGAACCCCCTCATCCAGCCTGCAGCCGGCGCCACGGGGCTGCCAGCGAGTTCGCTCCCGATCGAGCGGAGAGCGACGTTGATGACCCCGACTTGGGGGCAGCAGCGATGGAGGCCGACGCCGAAGGCGGAGGAGGAGGAGCAGAAGGCGGCTTCCGGCCCTCGGCGACCTTCGCCGACTGGCCAGAAGACGACGCCGAAGGGGAAGTTGTCCCGCGCCGCCAATCGAAAGCCGGCCATCCAGGCGCGAGTTCCTCCGCCGGCTTGGCCGGTCAAGTCGGCGCGAAGAAGCGCCGGGCCGCGCCGAGTTCGCTCGGTGGCTGGCCGAAGAAGGTCAAGCGGGCGGCCGCCACGACCAAGCGGGAGGAGGCGGCCACGAAGGCCAACTGCTTCCGCAAGGAAGTGAAGAAGCCGCCGCTAGTCTCTGCGTAAGCGCTCTCTGCCTTCGCCTTGTTTTCTTTGATGAATCTTTTCCGAGTCTTTTTCATTCCTTCTTTTCTTCAAGAACCCTCTTTCTCTTGAGAGGGTCGCCGTCCCCTCTGTCATGGGGTTGGCAGAGACGTCCGCCAATACTAGGCGGATTGACCCCGCCGCCGATCTCCGGGAGGCGACGGAGCGAAACGCGTGGGAGAAGCGCGACGAGGAGGAGGCTGACTGCCTGGAGAAGGCGGAGGCTAAGAAAGCGGCGGCCTCCGCCCAGAAGAAACTGGAGGAAGCCAAAGCCGCCGCCGCAGCAAGACAGCGGGCTGCGGAGACCGCACACCGCCAATCGGCACTGCTTGTCGTCCCGCTGAACTCCGCACCACCGCCCCCAGACTTCATGGGGCAGACTGGAGAAGCCGGCGGGGAGAACCCCATCATGGAGAAGGACGATGGCGAGGCCTCCGCGTCGGGAACGGCCACGCCGCCACCGCTGCCTCCACCACCGTCTGGGAGCGCGCATGGCAAGCAGCTGGCAGGCCTGCCAGCGCCACCGACTGAAGACGAGGCGGTGGCGAGGTTTCTCCTTAAAGTCGCCTCACCAGCGCGCCGCCGCCTCGAGAAGGCGGTTTCAGCGCCACGCCCCTTGGAGGCCGGCGCAGCCAGCTCGGCCATCCTAGACGCCGAGGCGACAAGCGCCGCGCCCACTGGCTGGGTGCGAGGAGGCGGCGACGGTCCGCCGAACCAGGCGCTCCTGGATGTCCAGGCAAAGCTGCGAGCTAAGGGCGAGGCCATCCAGGGCTGCACCAAGGCGCATCTGGCGTCGCGAGCGTCTATCCGAGTATGCTTTCTTCTTTGACTTCGTTTTTTCTCGTTCTTCTCTGTGGAGGCGCGCCAATGCACCCACTGGGTGTAGTCCCCGAGTTTTGGGCCGGCTGCCGAGCAGGCGGCCCGGAACTCCATCTAGCGAGTCCGAATATTCACCTTTGACTGATTGTTTATCAGAGGAGTATCACAACCTCCGCGTCACTGCCTTCAACCGCAATGTTGAGAAGCTAGGGAAGCGGACTGCCGACTTGTCGGAGAGTCGGAGTAAGTCCTTCTTATTTTTCGCGGGTGCACGCTGGCGCACCCGCAGGCTGTAGTCCCCGAGATTCGGGCCGACTGCTGAGCAGTCGGGCCGGATCTTCCCGGCGACCTTCTTTGCTGATGACTTGACGTCCTTTCTCTTTTGTCCTTCAGAGGCCAATGCCGCTCTTCAGGAACGGTTGGGCGAAGTCAGCACTGCCCTACGCGCCAAGGAGGAGGAGTGCAGCAGGCTCGCCATAGAGGGCGACCTGCTGGCCGCGCAGCTGGCGGAGCAGAAGGAGCTGCTCAAGAAGGCGCAGGACGAGGCGGAGATGAGAGAGACCGCTCTCCCGGCCGAGTTCGAAAGCGAGCGCTCCTCCTGGACTGATAAGGAGGCGATGCTGACCTCCGGCTTCCACAAGATCGAAGACATTGTCGATGGTGAATTTCTTTGCTTTCTTTCTTCGAGCCGCCGACTGTAGGTCAGGCTGACTCCTGATTCTTTCTTTTGCTTCTTTTTGTTTTGGCAGACTTCTTCCCTGGCCACTCGCAGGCTGATCGACTCGTGCCAAGGCGTCTGCTTGGTCGTTGTCATTGCTTGGCATGTGAAGGAACTCGCACCCCTCGAAGTATCCACTGAGTTGCTGCACCAGGAAGCGGTAGCTCGCCATGTTTGCATCTTTGGCGTCCCAGTCGCCAGATGACTGCTGGACCACCAAATCGGAGTCGCCATAGCACAGGATCCGGCGAATGCCGAGTTCTTTGGCAAGCCGGAGGCCATGAATGAGCGCCTCGTATTCGGCGACGTTGTTGGAGGCGACGAAGTGGATCTGCATCGCATACTTGAGCTTGTCGCCTTTAGGGGAGGTGAGGACGACACCGGCTCCCAAGCCGGTGCGCATCTTGGAGCCATCGAAATGCATCCACCAATGGGTGGAGTCTGGCGCTAGCGGCAGGTACTGGGTCTCGGCCCAGTCGATGAGGAAGTCGGCCAGCGCTTGCAACTTGATGGCGGTGCGGGGCTGGTAGTAGATGGTGTAGGGAGCCAACTCTATGGCCCACTTGGCCACTCGGCCAGAAGCATCTCGGCTTCCAATGATCTCGGCCAACGGGGCTGTGCAAACCACAGTGATTGGATGCTCTTGAAAGTAAGGCTTCAACTTCTTGGCGGCAAAGTGCACGCCATAGCACATCTTCTGGTAGTGGGGGTAGTTCTGCTTGGAGGTCGATAGTACCTCGCTCAGGTAATATACCGGTCTCTAGACAGGGAGCGCCTTGCCTTCCTCTTTGCACTCGACTACAATGACTGTGCTGACTACTCGGCTGGTGGCGGCAATGTATAAGAGCATGGGCTCTTTAGGAGTCGGAGCCGCCAGCATAGGGGGAATAGTCAACATCTTCTTTAGTTGGAGAAATGCTTCATCCGCCTTGTGGTTCCACTCAAAAAAGGTGGTCTTCTTCATTATTGGTACAAAGGAAGAGCTTTCTCGCCCAGCCGACTGATGAATCGGCTGATGGACGCCAAACAGCCGGTGAACTTCTGCACATCTAACAGTCGGCTGGGTACCTCCATCCTCTCGATGCCCTTGATCTTCACAGGGTTGCACTCTATGCCGCATTCAGAGACCAGGAAGCCAAGGAGTTGGCCGGCTGGTACTCCGAAGACGCACTTCTCAGGGTTGAGCTTGATCTGCAATCGGCGCAGGTTCTCAAAGGTTTCTTTGAGGTCTTCCATCAGTGTCCCACGCTTTTCCGTCTTCACCACTACATCATCCATGTAGACGTGGGCGTTTCTGCCGAGTTGCTTGAGGAGGCACTTCTGCATGCAACGCTGAAAGGTGGCGCCAGCATTCCTTAAGCCGAACGTCATGGTCAGGTAGCAGAAGCTCCGAACGGCGTGATGAAGGCGGTCTTCAGTCTGTCTGCCGGGTTCAGCTTGATCTGGTGATATCCTGAATATGCATCTAAGAAACTCAACAGCTCGCATCCGGCTGTGGAGTCTATCACCTGATCAATTCTTGGCAAAGCAAAGGGGTCCTTGGGGCAAGCTTTGTTGAGGCTTGTGTAGTCAATGCACATCCGCCACTGCTTGTTTTTCTTCAACACCAAGACCGGGTTTGCCAACCATTCTGGAAAAAACACTTCCATAATGAAGTCGGCCGCTAGGAGCCGGGCTATCTCTTCTCCAACGACTCTTCTCTTCTCTTCTGACAGGCGGCGCAAGGGCTGCCTGACGGGCTTCATATCAGGTCGGACATGTAACTTATGCTCGGCGAATTCCGTCGGTACACCTAGCATGTCTTTAGGGGACCATGCAAAGATGTCTCGATTCTCATGGAGGAAATCGACGAGCTCACCTTCCTATTTGCTGTCAAGGTTCGCACCTATGACAGCGTACCTCTCTGGGTGCTCCGGGTCCAAGGGTATCTTCTTGGTTTCTTTGGCCGGCTTGAACGAACCCTCAGCTTCCGACTCCTTGGGGTCGGGCGACATCTCTGGCTGCTTTCCAGCCATCGCCACGACCCGATCAAGAAGCCGCTTCTCAGCTGCGATCACCAGGGACTCGGCCAGCTGACTGCTCTCAGCCGCGCAAGCAGACGACTATCTGTAATCGCCGGCTATGGTCAGAATCCCCTTGGAACTCGGCATCTTCATCTTGAGGTAGGCATAGTGGGGGACCGCCATGAACTTGGCTAAAGCAGGTCGGCCAAGCAACACATGGTATGGGCTTTCAAGGTCCACCACCTCAAACCAAACTGGCTCTCGGCGGAAGTGATCTTTGTCTCCGAAAAGAACGTCTATCAGTATCTTGCCGATTGGCAAGCAGGAAAGGCCGGGTACAATACCGTGGAACACAGTCCGGCTGCTCTGCAGCTGTCTTTGCTTGATTCCTAACTTCTCCATGGTGTCCTTGTACAGGATGTTGATGCTACTGCCTCCGTCTATCAGCACTCGCGAAAAGCGGGTGGCCCACCTATCTGTGGCCAAGGTGGCACTCAGGACCAGGGCATAGGAGCCCGGATTCGGCATCACCTCTGGGTGATCTGCCCTGCTCCAACTGATAGGCTTCTCGGACCAATGCATAAACTCTGGAGTATCTGATGCTACTGCATTCACCTCTTGCTGCTGCAGCCGCATGCTGCGTCGATCGTCAGCCACACTGGTGAACACCACATAGGCTCCATGCTCTTCTGGGTACTCATCTCGTACTGCGCCAACTGACCTGGCAGCTGGCTATTGGGGCAGCGGTGGAGGCGGCGGCCCAGCAGGCGGGGGAGGAAGGAGGCCGTCTCCCTTGGCGATTTTGGTAAGCCAGTGGCACTTTCGGGTGGTATGGTTTGACGGCTTCGTGCCGCTGTGGAACTTGCAGGGACAATCCAGAGTCTGCTCATAAGAGAAGGCCGGCAACCAGTTGGATTTGCCACCTTTCTGTCGCTTGGTCGGAGGCTGCCCCTCCGGCTGTTGATCTTCGACTGTTGCAACCTGCCGACTGCTGGAAGTCGGCTGTGGGGCCTTGCGCTTGTTGTCATTCTGTTGTTGTCGCCGACTGGTGTCGCCAGCCGGAGTTCTGGGAGCCTGAGGGGCCACTTTGCCAGCCGCGTCAACTTGAATTTCCGTCTTCATGGAGGAGTCGGCTGTGGCGTACTTGTCTGCTATGATCAGCAGCTCGTCGAGGGTTTCTAGCTTGTCGCAGAGGAGCTTGTGTTTGAGGAGGGTGCCTTCTCGGCACCCAACGGTGAAGTACTCGATAGCCTGCACCTCGTGCACGCCCTCGCAGGAGTTCCGAAGCTCGCCCCAGCGCGTGAGGTAGTTGCGTGTTGACTCATCAGGGCCTTGTACGCACAAGGAAAGTTGGCGCGGCTTGGGAGGTCGCTTGTACATGCTCGTGAAGTTGCGGACGAAGGCCTCGGTGAAGTCGACCCAGCTGTTGATGCTGTGGGGCTTCAAACTATTCAACCATGTCCGGGCCGTGCCCTAGAGCATGAGTGGAACATACTTCACGGCAACTCGCTTGTTGCCGTTCGCTATGTTGACGGCACTGGAGTAGTCAACTAGCCAGTCTTCTGGCTTCACGGAGCGGGTATACTTGGGCGTGTCTCGGGGGAGCGTGAACCCTTTGGGAAAGGGCTCGTCTCGGATGCGGGGCCCAAAGCAAGGCGGACCCAACTCATCATCTTCTTCCAGCGCCAGGGATCGGTTGAGTCGGTCGATCCGGTGGCGGGCGTCATTTTCTCCGACTCCTTCTCGGCGGCCAAGGTGGCCACCGAGAGTCGGATGCTCAACAGGCGGTGGGGAAACTCGCCGTTCTCTTCTTGGTGGGGGAGGCAGATAGTCGCCCTGCCGTTCCACTACTCTCGGACGGCCGTCTTGGTCGCGCTCGATGGTGATGCGAGTCCGACTGTGACTGACAGCCGGCTCTTTGTATTTTCTTCCGCGGACTCAGCTAGTCGGCGTCCGAGAGGTCGCGCCCTGATCTTGGCGGGGGGGGGGCAAGTCGTCGTTTGGTTGCTGTGGCACCTCCGTGCGGCCGCCGGCTGCATTCTGTGAAGCAACCGCGTCGAGGAGCTGCTGGACTCGCTCCGTCATCATGCGGCGCTCTTCGCCTTCAAAGTTCTTCAGCTCGTTAGTCGCCGCCTGAGCGGCGCGGATGTTCTCCACTGGCGTGGTGTATACGGGGCGATTGGCCCCGAACAGGTTGGCGATGGTCGCGCCGCACTGTCGGACCGCGCCTAGGCGGCTAGGCCCAGTCGGAGCCGGCGAGCCGCCCACAGCACGATCCATCTCGCGCTGGTAGGCTTCTGACAAGCGCCTCATGCTTGCCAGCTTCTTGGCGCCTTCGATGATCTGAAGGCGGCGTGCCTCCAGCGTCTCGGCATCTGCATCTTCTGGGATAGGCGCAATCAGGTCTTGCAGAGCCGCGTCGAGTGGGTTGTGAGCTCCCTCACCGGAACACTCGTCATGACTGATGACAAGCACCTCCGTGACGGCACTTCCGCCGCTCTCCTCCTGAGGGAGTGGCTTGTCGTAGACCACCACATTGGTGGGGAAAGCGTCAAGCGACGTGGCGTCGGAGTCGACCAGCATCGGGTCGGTGGAGCCTATGGACTCCAAGTCCACGGCAGGCTCGCCGGTGATGTGGAGTTGGACGAGGAGGCTCGCGAAGAGGTTCTCGGGGCCACCCGTGCCTGCGTCGGATGCAGGCTCGTCCGAGAGGCGAACCTCGCCGACAAGTTCCGCGAGGCAGCTTGCTGCGCAGGCGGCCTCAGCGCCGCGCAGCGCGTCGATGCAAACTCCATCTGGCGAGCCTGGCTTGCTGCGCTCGCTAGGGAGGAAAAGGGTTCCCGTCCAGAACAGATCTCCGGACGACGGTGCACCTTGCCCCATGGTGGGCGCCAAATGTCGGGGGTTGGGTGCGACATATGCCAAAGGATGGCTTATCATGGTGGGGGCGAGTAGAACATTGCAGGTGCCTGGAAACGGGATGAGGCAAAGACATGCACGCCGGCGGATCTTACCCAGCTTCGGGGCTCTCCGTGGAGATAATACCCCTACTGCTGCTCTGCGGGGTCTCCGCATGGTCACTATGGCAAAGTGAGTACAAGGTTGCTCCTTGAGCTGTTTCTGGAGGTAGGAGAAGGCAAGGCTAGCTTTCTCCTTCCTATATGGTCTGTCTAGTGCTAATGGATTCGAAACCTTTGCATGGGTGCCCTGGGGGGTTTATATAGGCCTACTCCCCAGGGGTACAATGGTAAAACCGGCTGGGGCGGCTCCCAGCCGTCTGTCTCTCAGACCGCCGTCCTCTCCGCCGACTCCTGGGGCCTGCCGACTGGCCTGGTACGAGGGCGTCAGCCCTTGTCCGCCGCGGGCGGGTCCTGCCGGCTGCAGATTACTGTAGCCGTGCTCCTAATGACGCTAGCTTGGTCATGGGGTCATGGCAACAGTGCCGCCGCCTGACGGGCGATCACTGTCGCTATTCCCTCGTCGTGTCTGGTTAATGGAGTGTGGAGCCCGTGGGAGGGGCTGGCCGACTCCTGGGGCACGACTCCCAACGGGTCTGACTCTTGGCGCTCTCGCCGTCTTTAGTACTCCCGCTGACTGGTAGGCCCCGCCGCCTCCGGGCCGTACAGACAGGCCGTCATGGGCACAGGGCTCCGCCCCCAAGAGCTGATGTCAGGGCCGGCATGGCAACAGTGCCGCGCCAGACGGAGATGTCCATTGGTACGGTGCACTGTGGCCATGCCTGCCGTTAAATAACAGGGTGGTTGGAGTCGCAGGCCGACTCCCCATAGTCGGCTTCTTTGGAGTCTCCTCGTGGACTCGGCTTATTTTGGAGTCGCCTCTGGGACTCGGCTTACCTGGGAGTCGCCTCTGGGAATCGGCTTAACTGGAGTCGCCTCTGGACTCGCGGGGCGCAGCCTGCCCCGATGTCTTGAAAGGCTCTGGGACTCGGGTTAGCCTACCCGTGGCCCATTACTCCGACACTTTGCATTCTTGCATATTGAACTTCTTGAATAAGTCCTTGGTGTACTTTGTTTGAGAGACAAAGGTACCTTCCTTAGTTTGCTTGATTTGCAAACCAAGAAAGAATTTGAGCTCACTCATCATCGACATCTCAAACTTCTCCGACATTAGCCGTCCAAACATTTCACTAAATTGAGGGTTAGTCGAACCAAATATAATATCATCAACATAGATTTGGCAGACAAATAGTTCTCCATTAACCCTTTTAGTAAAAAGAGTAGAATCAATTTTTCCAATTTCAAAGCCTTTTGCAATAAGGAACTTGGTCAAGCATTTATATCACGCTCTAGGACCTTGTTTATGTCCATAAAGAACTTTGTGAAGTTTGTAAACATGATTAGGTTTCTTAGGATTGACAAAGCTGGGAGGTTGCTTAAAATAAACTTCCTCCTCTATTTCACCATTTAGAAAAGCACTTTTAATGTCCATTTGGTACAAGGTGATATCATGGTGATTAGCATAGGCAAGTAAGATGCGAATGGACTCAAGTCTAGCAACGGGGGCATATGTCTCACCATAGTCCATACCTTTGACTTGAGTATAGCCTTGGGCGACGAGACATGCTTTGCTGCGAGCTACTTGTCCATCTTCATCTTGTTTGTTGCGAAACACCCATTTGGTACCAATGATGTTGTGGTTGTTGTCGGGCTTCTCAACCAATGTCCAAACTTGATTTCTCTCAAAGTTGTGTAGCTCTTCATGCATGGCGTTTATCCAATCCGGATCTTCCAAAGCTTCTTCAACCTTCATAGGTTCAATGCTAGAGATGAATGAATAATGTTCACAAAAGTTAGCTAAACGAGTTTTAGAGCGAGTGATTCTCCCGGTTTGGATATCATTGTAGATTTGCTCGACGGGATGGTCTTTAGAAACTCTTGCTCGAACTCGTGAAATCTTTTGCTTGGATCTTGGTGGAACATCTTCTTCATCTTGCTCTTTGTCAGTGTCAAAACCGGCGGATCTCGGGTAGGGGGTCCCGAACTGTGTGTCTAGGCGGATGGTAACAGGAGACAAGGGACATGATGTTTTTACCCAGGTTCGAGCCCTCTCGATGGAGGTAAAACCCTACTCCTGCTTGATTGAATTGATGATATGGGTAGTACAAGAGCAGATCTACCACGAGATCAGAGAGGCTAAACCCTAGAAGCTAGCCTATGGTATGATTGTTGTTCGTCCTACGGACTAAAACCCTCTGGTTTATATAGGCACCGAAGAGGGTTAGGGTTACACAGAGTCGGTTACAATGGTAGGAGATCTACATATCTGTATCGCCAAGCTTGCCTTACACGCCAAGGAAAGTCCCATCCGGACACAGGACGAAGTCTTCAATCTTGTATCTTCATATTCCAGGAGTCCGGCCGAAGATGATAGTTCGGCTATCCGGACACCCCCTACTCCGGGACTCCCTCAGTAGCCCCTCAACCAGGCTTCAATGATGACGAGTCCGGCGCGCATATTGTCTTCGTCATTGCAATGCGGGTTCCTCCTCCGAATACTTCATAGAAGATTTTGAACACAAGGATAGTGTCCGGCTCTGCAAAATAAGTTCCACATACCAACGTAGAGAGAATAATATTTACACAAATTCAATCCGCTGACGTATTCCGTGGCGTGACATCACACCACGGCCAAGCCTTTATTCGAATCATTTTTACTATTCCACCTTAGCGCGTTTAGCGAGGCGGTTTCCTTGGCACGTCTTGTCAAAGCAGAGATCGTGTCCCCTTATTTCGGGATCCTCATCAAAACGGGTGTGGGTAACCCAACCGTGCCATTGATTATGGCGCTTGGGAGATAAGCGAGTTTACCAGGCTGGTGGGGACGCATCGTTTCATCTGTCCATATAAGGGGATAAGGATCCACTTTTTCACACACACCTTCTTCCTCCTTTGGTCATCCATCTCCGCGTACTCGAGCTCCAGCGCCCAAGTCCTCACATCTCGCCTCAACCTTCTCCAGCCATGTCCGGAGCGGGAGGCAAGTGGATGGCCTCCTCCGTCACGGAGGGGCACATCAAAAGGCTGCGGAAGGCCGGATACTTGTCCAGCGACATCGCGCATCGGCTTCCCGACAAGGGGCAGCTCATCCCCACCCCCGGGCCCCATGAGAGGGTGGTGTTCCTCACCCACTTCCTCCGCGGACTAGGTTTTCTATTTCACCCATTTGTCCGGGGGCTCATGTTCTACTACGGCCTGGATTTCCACGATCTGGCCCCGAATTTCATACTCAACATCTCGGTGTTCATCGTCGTGTGCGAGGCCTTCCTCTGCATCCAGCCCCACTTCGGCTTATGGCTGAAGACCTTTAATGTCAAGCCGAAGGTAGTGGGCGGCCGCCAAGCGGAGTGCGGAGGTGCCATGGTGGGCAAGATGCCCAACGTCCTATGGCTCGAGGGCTCCTTCGTGGAGACCATAAAGGGGTGGCAATCGGGGTGGTCTTACATCACCGAGCCGCATGACCCTAAATGGGTAGCGGCCCCCGAATTCCGATCTGGCTTCCCTACACGGCTCACCTCTTGGAAAGAGAAGGGCCTATCATGGGGTGATTCGGAAGAGCTGATCGGACTCCAATCCTGTGTCAAAACCTTGGTGAACAAAAAGCTCAAGCTCGTCAACGTAGTCCAGGTCATGCTCATCCGCCGGATCCTCCCGTGCCAACAACGGGCCTTTAATTTGTGGGAGTTTGATCCAGCACAACACCAAACCTTGAGCAGGCTCTTTGACACTACGTACGAAGATGCCTGGAAGGTGCTGTTCAAGGGCGCCGAGGCTCCTGCATCCTCTACCGAAAATCGCGGATTCAGCTCGCAGCGTCAAGCCGGCGAGGTAAGCTATTTTACCCTTTACAGGACACTTATTTTTCATAGTTTGACTCTATGCGGGATCTAAACTCCCTTACCTTTGACAGGCCTGGCAGAAGAAGTCCGGGCAGGTTAACTGTCCGGCTCCCTTGCCAGAAGACCCAGCGGACGCCCAATTAACGGGGCTGCTGGCTGCGGCGCCTTAGTGGTTCCGGAGAAGAAGGCCAAGAAGAAGGCCGTGGGAACTTGAAAGAGTTCCCGGTGTCAGGTGTTGTCGGACTCATCGTCTGATGACTCCGAGGCGGACTCCTCCCGTGAAGGCGAGGAGGAGGAAAAAGAGGCCTCTCCCCCAGCGGGGGGAGAGAAGAAAAGGAAGGCCGCCCCAACGGGGGAGGCCAAAGGGTCCAAGAAGGGAAGGACCCTCCCTCCAGACTACTCCACCAACACCGACGACGGCGAAGAGGAGTGGCCACTGAGGACTAAGCCCCTGGCGACATCGTAAGTGTCCAGATACCAGAATAACTTATGGCATTTCATTGGTAGTACAGAATCTCCTAACGCCGAACATAACCCTGCAGCCGCCCAAGGAGGGGCTCGACACTTCAACGAGCGGCTCCCTGGCATCATCGACGTGAATAGCACTTCACTTCTTGCCGTCTCCTCTCCTCGCGCTGCGGATAACGCTGAGGTGGGGTCCCAAAAGGGGCCCATCCAGGAGGAGGAGGTCCTGGAGGTGCCGCAAGGCAACCTCCCGGACTTTGGGCACAAGGGGGCTCAAACCCCGAAGGGTTCTGAGTTCGGCCCTGGGCCGGACTCCGCACCGGAACCTTCAGTTGTTTTGGAGTCCGGCGGGCGGCCCCTTCATAAGAAGGGCGAGACTGCGACACCGGTGACCTCCGTCCAACCAGAGGCGCCGGATAATTTGCTGGAGGCGCTTAACGGCGCCTCCATCGACGAGGAGCACCGCACCGTTATGAGTGTGGTGATCGAGAAAGTTGAGTCCGCCAAGAATGGGCTGACTGAAGCCTGTACCAGCCTTCTAACAGGCTTTGAGATATGTATTTAAGATATGTAAAAATATTACCGCATAGACAGTAGCCCCTGATGCTCAGTTTGGTGTTCGGAAAGAAAAGTCGAACTGAGGATCTAAAAAGATATACGCAGGAGTCTAACATAAGCTTGTCAATATGGGAATGCAGGCTACACTGCTGACCTCTGCCGCACTGATTGCGGAGGTCAATGCATTGAAGCAGAGCCTCGAGCGGTCCAAGAACAAGCTCGGCCTTGCCAAGAATCAGCTCGAGGACAAGGAAGGTAAGTAATACCTTATGGAAGTATATAAAAGATGTGGTTGCAAAAAATTCCAGGTATAACGTGAGAATTGCAGGGGCCACGAACGAGGTGGCGACCCTGAAGGAAGTGGTGTCCAAGGCCGAAAGCAATGCGGTCGCGGAACGCACCGAGTGAGAGAAGCAGGAGGCGCGGGTGGCGGAGGTACGGCAAGAGCTCCAGGCTCTCTTGAAAAAACACGAGAGTTTGGAGCGTGACTCGAAGACTCGAGAGTCCGAGCTCACCTCGGCTCTTGAGAGCGCCAAAGCCACTAAGGCCCAAGCCCAAAAAGGCCTCCAGGAAATTGAGGCAATAAAGAAGATAGCGGCGGGTAAGGCATTCTTCATGCAAAGCAAGCACGTGAAAGTGAATTACTTGTTACTTACCCGAATCCGGAGCTCTCCAGGAGCATTCAAAGATCTGCCTCACAGTGTGTCCGACACTGCCGCCTTCTACCGGGCCGAGGAGGGGAGCTCGACGGAGAAGGTGTTCTGGTCTCAGTATGCTGAGGCTGGACAACCGATGCCCTTGAGCGACCAGCTGAAGCAGCTGGTCGAGCTCCATAAGGTGGCCGAACAGGACATGAAGGGCCTCATAGTCTGGCTGTGGCCTAAAGAAGCCATGCCTGGGAGCTACTTCGAGTTGGTGAGGCGGCTGGTGGACACCTGTCCATGGATTGAAGTCGTCAAGCGCTCCATCCGCATCGAAGGTGCCCGTAGGGCCCTTGCCCGTGCTAAAGTGCACTGGGGCAAGATGGACGCTGAGAAGCTTGTGACGGACGCTCCACTGCCGGGCAGGGAGTATCGCACGCCCGAGATGTATTATGTGGGCGTCCTTAAGGGTGCCCACCTTATTGCGGGCGAATGCTCCAAAGATGTAATTTTTGAGTAAACTCGCATTTGTTATCATGTACGCTTGAAAACTTGTTCATATGCGCTAAGCAACGCTTGTGAATTTAAAATATTACCTTCTGTGCGGCCGTTTATTAAATTAGAGAGATGGCGAGTCGTCGGCTTCTACCCCCATGCCACGAGTGCTGGGGTGTTCGGGATAAACTTGAGCGCTTGTTTTCCCATTCTTGGGTCCTTCGAGGGAGGCGCTCAACACAACGAACAAGGCAACCAGACTATAATGCTTGAACACTCCCACTTAGCCATAGAATTCTATAATTTTAAATTTCGGCGAAGCCCCTAGTATTCGGAAGACCGAATTCGGGGCGCTATCCACACCTGGGCCGGACAAAGCCGGCTCCTCGCTCTAAGCGGCATAAGTCTTTAGGGACTCAAAAAACCTCTCGAACCGCGACCAGATCTCGCCCTATCATGACAGTCAGTTTTAGCTTTCTCCACTGAGGTGCTCAACCCAGCTCAACCGGGGCACAATCGCAGTGGTTCTCCCAGCGCTACCTTAGCCGATATAACGGAACGTAAGGTACCAAAACATGGGAGCCAGGCAAACCCAACTATTGACCCCAAGACATGATTCGGAGCCGATGCATATAATGCTATAAGTTCGGGGTGCCGCACTTGTGAAAGTGTTCGGACTTATGACACCATATTTTGGGGTACTTAAGCCCCTGGTGTATTTGGCCGTACCAAAGCGTACGGATGCAACATGTCATAAGTGGACATATATAGATGAGAAAAAGGAATGCAATAATAGGCAAAAGCTGTGCATTGTTTATTAAAAAAGCTGCGGTAAAAGAAGAACGATACAAATAGTGTGATAAGCAAGGGACGGGACTATTTGACATGTCCCCCTCCAGAGCGAGCTGCGGGATGATATGTAAAACAAGTATACTGCTCGCTATAGAGACCACCTGTACACTCGACGTAGCGTTCTACTTCACTGCCTGTTGCATCGTGTGTTCAGCAATTCTACTGCCGGACAGGGCTTCTTGAAAAAGGAGTCCTGAAAGTAAGAGAAAAAAGAAGAATGACACAATTGGGAGCCCCTGGTGCGGTTGAGCCGCATTCTAGGCCTGCCGAGGTCGTGCCCCTCCCCCTATGCCCATGGTATTTCCAGAGCGTAATTATGTACGCGTAGTATTGGTTTCGCAATTTTGCGAGGGCTGGGGTTGGGGCCGCATTTCTACGTGTGCTCGGAACATGCCAGGCGGTCTTGTTGTTGGTTACTCCGGGCGCGCTTGACGGTGTCCGGACGTTTAATAGCCGAACTCGAGAATTGCCTTAAGAGGCTGCTTTGTACTTCCGCCGCGAGAGCTGCTATATGCTCCTCCGTTCGGAGAGAGCGTTCGGTGTTTCCGTTGACCGTAATGACTCCTTGAGGGCCTGGCATTTTGAGCTTGAGGTATGTGTAGTGCGGCACCGCATTGAACTTTGCAAATGCGGTTTGTCCGAGCAGTGCGTGATAGCCGTTGCGGAATGGGACTATGTCGAAGATTAACTCCTCTCTTTGGAAGTTATCCGGGGATCCGAAGACCACTTCAAGTGTAACTGAGCCTATACAGTTGGCCGCACTTGTGGGGGGAAGCCCTTCTGTCCTCTATTGTTCGGCGGCTGGGGCTCCTCCTTGTCGTCGCTATGCTGCCCCTTGTCATTGTTTTCGGCATTTAACTTGCCTGCCTGCTTGAACACCCAACAATCCCTATTGGTGTGATTGGCTGGCTTTTCGGGGGTGCCGTGTATCTGGCACGAGCGATCGAGTATTCGGTCCAAATTGGACGGGCCGGAGTATTTCTTTTGAATGGCTTTTTCCGCTGACCGGGTTTAGAGCCTCCAAATCCGGCATTGACTGTCGTATCCTCAGTATTATCGCCATTAATGCGGCGGTTGTGCTTGTTGCGACGTGACCTGCCGTTGTTGTCCTTGGTATCCGAATTGCCAGGGCTCTTGGTCATATTGTTACTACAAGGTAGCCAGCTATCCTCCCCTACGCAGAAGCGGGTCATGAGTGTTGTGAGGGCTGCCATGGATTACGGCTTTTCCTGTCCTAGGTGCCGGGCAAGCCACTCGTCGCGGATGTTATGCTTGAAGGCTGCGAGGGCCTCTGCATCCGGACAGTCGACGATTTGATTTTTCTTCGTTAGGAGCCGTGTCCAGAATTGTCTGGCCGATTCTTCTAGCTGCTGAATTATGTGGCTTAGGTCATCGGCGTCTGGTGGTCGTACATAAGTGCCTTGGAAGTTGTCGAGGAATGCGGCTTCCAGATCTTACCAACAACCAATTGACTTTGCTGGCAAGCTGTTAAGCCAATGCCGAGCTGGTCCTTTAAGCTTGAGTGGGAGGTATTTGATGGTGTGTAGATCATCACCGCGGGCCATGTGGATATGAAGGAGATAGTCCTCGATCCAGACCGTAGGATCTATTGTGCCATCGTATGATTCAATGTTTACGGGTTTGAAACCCTCAGGGATTTGATGATCCATTACTTCGTCTGTGAAGCATAGTGGGTGTGCGGCGCCTCTATATTGGGCTATATCACGACGTAGCTCAAATGAGGTTTGTCTACTGTGTTCGGCCCGGCCGTAATTGCCGTATCTGGCGTTACGGTTATCATCACGCATCGTGGGGCGCCCACGCGATCCGTAGATCGATATTGTTTGTATTGCCTTGTCCTCCAATATATCCGACAAGTCTGGCGCATTTCCCCGCGCGTTGGTATTTTTTGAGCAGCGCCGGGGTGCGGCTTGAGTGGAGGGCCGAGAGGCCTCTCTGTCGCGGCCACGAGGTGGCCGGTCGGCCATATTATGCACTGGTGATGTAGGTTTGGGTGCTTCCTCCTCTAATCGGGGTAGCAGCCTGCGTTTTAAGTAGCTCTTGGAGGGGCGTTCGAGTTCATACTCTTCGGCCGCAAGGACTTCAGTCCATCTGTCGGCTAGCAAGTCTTGGTCAGCTCTAAGATGTTGCTGCTTTTTCTTGAGGCTGCTTTCCGTGGCCATAAGCCTGCGTTTGAAATGCTCTTGTTCGACGAGATCCTCAGGCACTACAAATTCGTTGTCGTCAAGGCTTGCCTCGTCTTTGGAGGGAGGCATGTAATTATCATCCTCTACCTCTCTGTCTGTCGCTCTCTCATGGGGGATGGCTTCTCCATCCTCCTGCGCTGAATCCTGCTGGAGGGGGTTGTCTTCGGCACTGTCCGGGGTGTTATTATCTCCCGTGCCGGAATCACCATTTTTGCTGTGGCGGGATATAGATTGGCGCCGCTGACGCCGGCGCTTAGGCTGTTTCTTGGAGGGGTCATCCTCCGTTGTTCCATCGCCATTCCCATCTTTTGGGATGTCCACCATGTAAATGTCGTATGACGAGGTGGCCTTCTAGTGCCCTGTAGGCGTTGGTTCTTGGTCGTCTCCTGCATCATCGTCCATACCGTCGATGTCTTCGGAGTCAAAGTCGTGCATGTCGGTTAAGTCATCAACAGTGGCTATGAAGTGGGTGGTGGGTGGGCTTTGAATTTCTTCGTCATCCGCATCCCAACTGTCCTGACCATAATCCGGCCAGGGCTCTCCTGATAAAGAGAGAAACATTGGCGAATTCAGGATGTCGCCAAAGGGCGAGTGCTGAAAGATGTCTGCAGCGGTGAACTCCATGATCGGCGCCCAATCGGATTCGATTGGCAGGGGCGCGGAAGGTTCGGAGTCCGGAGAGGAGTCCGGCACCTTGGAGTCGCGAGCTTCAGAAAGGACAGGGTTGGTGTTTGGCTCAATCGCCATAGAGATAGCAGCCCCCGAGGCGGTGTCCAGCCACCCATCCTCGATCGGCGCAGTTGGCTCCGAGCTAAAGGTCGGAGCGGACTCTGGTGCGGACTCTAGGGCACTGTCCGGCGGCAGAGCTAGATCATGCCCATCGTGATAGTGCGGCGCGCCTGGCTATGGCTCGAACCTGTCGAAGATCAAATCTCCGCGGGCGTCCGCGATGTAGTTTAAACTTCCAAATCTGACCTGATGGCCAGGGGCGTAGCTTTCAATCTGCTCCAGATGGCCAAGCGAATTGGCCCGCAATGCAAAGCCGCCGAATACGAAGATCTGTCCGGGGAGAAAAGTCTCACCCTGGACCGCATCGTTGTTGATTACCGGAGGAGCCATCGGGCATAAAGATGACGACACAGAGGAACTCTCAATGAAAGCACCAATGTCGGTGTCAAAACCGGCAGATCTCGGGTAGGGGGTCCTGAACTGTGCGTCTAGGCGGATGGTAACAGGAGACAAGGGACACGATGTTTTTACCCAGGTTCGGGCCCTCTCGATGGAGGTAAACCCTACTCCTGCTTGATTGATATTGATGATATGGGTAGTACAAGAGTAGATCTACCACGAGATCAGAGAGGCTAAAACCTAGAAGCTAGCCTATGGTATGATTGTTGTTCATCCTACGGACTAAAACCCTCCGGTTTATATAGGCACCGAAGAGGGTTAGGGTTACACAGAGTCGGTTACAATGGTAGGAGATCTACATATCCGTATCGCCAAGCTTGACTTCAACTCCAAGGAAAGTAGTCCCATCCGGACACGGGGCGAAGTCTTCAATCTTGTATCTTCATAGTCCAGGAGTCCGGCCGAAGATGATAGTTCAGCTATCCGGACACCCCCTAGTCCGGGATTCCCTCACTCTTCTTCTTGGCCTTCTTCATTGTTGACGTTGTCGTTCTCTTGTCATGGTGGAGAAGGAGGTTGTTGATGTTCATCTTGGTGTACTTCCTCGTTTTCTTCGTCTTGGTGTGTCCCACTTGTGGATGCTTCTGTAGCAACTCTTGGTTCACCATGTCGTGAGGTGGAAGCTTCCACTTGGACGGATGAGGTACTCTCCTTCACCTCCGCTGTCCGAATCTTGCCAATAGACAAGTCTTGGATTGCTTCCGAAGGGTCTTTGTCTCCTACATCAATTGGCAATTGCTCTACTTGCGAGCGGTTAGATTCATCAAACTTCACATCTACCGTCTCTTCAACCTTTCGGGTGAAATTATTGTAGACACGGTAAAGTGAGAGTTTGAGCCATAACCAAGTAGGAAACCTTCATGTGATTTAGGAGCAATTTTAGAATGACGATGCTTATCAAGAATGTAGCACTTTGAGCCGAATACTCGAAAGTATCCAACTTGGGGTTTGTTACCGGTGAGGAGCTCGTATGCCGTCTTGCCAAGTAGCTTGTGAAGATACAAGCGATTTGTTGCATGACAAGCTGTCTCAACCGCTTCTGCCCAAAAGTGCTTCGGCGTCTTGTACTCATCAAGCATCGTTCTCGCCATTTCGATGAGCGTTCGGTTCTTCCTCTCAACAACTCCATTTTGTTGAGGTGTGTATATAGCCGAGAACTCATGTGAAATACCCTCTTCATCAAGAAAGGTGTCCACATTTGTGTTCTTGAACTCCGTTCCGTTGTTGCTACGAACCTTCTTGATCTTCACTTCAAATTGATTTTGGGCCTTCCTAGCGAAGTTTTTGAAGATCTTTTGGACCTGCAATTTGCCATCGAGAAAGAACACCCACGTAAATCTTGAAAAATCATCGACTATAACTAGAGCAAAAGAATTTCCACCGAGACTTTTGTAAGCGTTGGGACCGAAAAGATCCATGTGAAGTAGCTCGAGTGGCCTCCTTGTGGTCATGATGTTCTTCACGGGATGCCTTCCTCCAACCTCTTTACCTGCCTGACAAGCGCTGCAAAGTCTATCCTTACCAAATATGACATTGTTAACGCCAAGGATATGATTTTCTTTAATAAGCTTGTCAAGGTTTCGCATGCCAACATGACCTAATCGTCTATGCCATAACCAGCCTTTAGAGGATTTAGCAATTAAGCAAGTTCTAGGTTGGGCCTTTTTAGTGAAATCAACAATGTAAAGATCACCTCTAAGTATACCGGTAAAGACCACTTTATGATTGTCTCTACGAAACACTTGGCAATCTAATTCAGTGAATAGCACATTGAAACCGAAATCAGCAAGTCTAGATACTGAAAGTAAATTGTACCCAAGAGATTCAACGAGCATGACATTTTGTATGGAGCTATCATGTGAGATGGCCACCTTACCGAGGCCAACCACCTTACCCTTTGAGTTATCACCAAAAGTGACATACTTTCGAGGGCCGTCGTTTTCAGCAAGCTGACGAAACATATCTTTATCTCCGGTCATGTGATCGGTACATCCACTATCAAGCACCCATTCCTTTCCTCCTGCCATGTATCCCCAAAGATTTTCCATAAGACCAAAGTGTCTCATTGCATCATCAAGATCAAAGTCACTATCATCATCCTCATCATAGTATCCATGTTCAACATCGTCATGTGATGGATCAATTCCTAGAGAGAGTGGTTCATTAGAATGAGTTTGACAATGATCTTATTTATGAATTTTAATATCTTCAGAAATAATATCGCTAATAATTCCAACATCTCCTTTGGCACACATAAGATTTGTAAGCTCAAATAGACAATCACCAAACTTAGGATCATTGGAATTCATCTTACTCAAGCCAATAGACTTATGGAGAATTTCATCAAAATTTTGCAACAAATAGTTTGGAAAACGTTCCTCAAGAAATTTCCATATGGTGTAGGTGCACTTAAGAGTAGGCAAGCAATCTATCAAGTTTCTAGGCATACCTCTAGTGATAAGATCAATAGTTCTAAGATTGCGAACCATGTCAATTGACTCATCAAGGGTGGGATGCATAGGATCAACATGAGGTGCACAAGGGCTAGTAATGTACTTGTTCAAATGATATTCATTGAAAATCACAAGCATCTCATTTTTCCACTCATGAAAGTACTGTCCATCAAGTATGGCACTCTATGTCTAAGACTCCCCAAAGTAGACTCATCCATCTTCCTCCAATGGTGTTTAAACCAAAGCAATGGAGACCAAAGCTCTGATACCAATTGAAAGGATCGAGAAGAGGTGTCTAGAGGGGGGTGAATAGACACTAAGCAAGAAAAGTTGCAGTTTTTTATTTCTTTAAGTTGAAGTGGAGTTTGGCACAAGTTTCAACATTCACAATACATATCAAGCAAGCATGACAAGAGTATGTGAGCAGTGGAAAGTAAAGCATGCAAATTGCTAGAATGTAAAGGGATGGGATTGGAGTGTGCAAACGCAATTTGGAGACACAGAGATTTTTTAGCTGTGGTTCTGATAGGAGGTGCTATCGTACATCCACGTTGATGGAGACTTCGACCCACGAAGGGTAATGGTTGCGCGAGTCCACAGAGGGCTCCACCCATGAAGGGTCCATGAAGAAGCAACCTTGTCTATCCCACTATGGCTGTCGCCCATGAAGGACTTGCCTAACTAGGGTAGATCTTCACGAAGTAGGCGATCTCCTTGCCCTTACAAACTCCTTGGTTCAACTACATAATCGTGACGGAGGCTTCCAAATGACACCAAGCCAATCTAGGAGACACCACTCTCCAAGAAGTAACAAAAGGTGTGTTGATGATGAACACCTTGCTCTTGTGCTTCAAATGATTGTCTCCCAACACTCAACTCTCTCTCACAGGATTTGGATTTGGTGGAAAGAAGATTTGAGTGGAAAGCAACTTGGCGAAGGCTAGAGATCAAGATTTATGTGGTAGGAATGGAATATCTTGACCTCAACACAAGTGTAGGTGGTTCTCTCTCAGAAAATGTATGTTGGAAGTGTAGGCATGTTCTGATGGCTCTCTCCACGAATGAAGAGTGGGTGGAGGGGTATATATAGCCTCCACACAAATTCTAACCATTACACACAACTTACCAAACTCGGTGGGACCGAATCGTGAAACTCGGTCGGACCGATTTAGTAAATAATGTGACCGTTAGGGATTTCGGTGGGACCGACATGTCATCTCGGTGGGACCGATATGGTTAGGGTTAGGGCGTAACGTAATCTCGGTGAGACCGATTACACAAACTCGGTGAGACCGATTTTGGTAATAGACACACAGAGGGTTGGTTAGGCAAACTCGGTGGGACCGATTCACTCATCTCGGTTGGACCAAAACGGTACGAAAGGGAAACAGAGAGTTTGCACTGCAATCTCGGTGGGACCAATCGCTTATCTCGGTTTGACCGAAATGTTACGAAGGACAACAGAGAGATTACAATCCCATTTTGGTGAGACCGAGATCCCTATCAGTAAGACCAAAAGGACTAGGGTTTCTGGCAGTGGCTATGTCAATAGAACTCGGTGGTGACGGATAGAAAGATTCGGTAAGGCTGAGTTTGACTTTTGGTTTGGGACATATATGGATGTGAGAGAGTAGTTGAGGGCTTTGGAGCATATCACTAAGCACTTTAAGCAAGCAAGCCATTAAGCAACACCTCATCCCCTCTTACTAGTATTGGCTTTCCTATGGACTCAATGTGATCTTGGATCACTAAAAGGTAAAATGTAGAGTCTTGTGCTTTGAGCTTGAGCCAATTCTTTGTCCTTAGCAACTTGAATGGGTTCCACATCCTCTAGTCCATGTCACTCCATTGTTGAACTTATCTGAAACATACTAGGTAAAAGTATTAGTCCAACAAGAGATATGTTGACATTAATTACCAAAATCACCCAGGGAGCACTTGTGCTTTCAGATGGGGACCCTGTCCTGTGTCTCCAGGCGCATGGCACTAGGCCTGGAGAGACGTGCAACTCTAAACGGGCCCTCCCACATGGGAGAGAGCTTGTGCATTCCTTCCCTGGAGAGCACCCGCCTCAGGACAAGGTCGCCCACCTCTAACGTCCTCGGAGCGGATGCTGCGTCAGTGGTACCGCCACAGCGCCTGCTGGTACCTTGCTGCTCGGAGCCAGGCTTGATGGCGGCGTTCCTCCTCCAGCACGAGATCCATCCCCCGCGTGGCATCCTGCTGCATCTCATCGTACGCCAGCACCCGCGTGGAGCGATGCTTGACCTCGTGAGGGAGAACCGCTGCTGCTCCATAGACGAGGAAGAACGGTGTTTCTCCTGTTGGCTTGGTCGCGGTGGTGCGGATGGACCACAACACGGACTGCAGCTTGTCGAGCCAGCCCCTGCCACAGGCCTAGAGCTTCTTCTTGAAGGTACGGGTCTTGAGGCCCCTCAGGACTTCTGCGTTGGCCCTCTCAGCCTGCCCATTGCTCCGGAGTGCGCTACTGAGGCGTAGCACATCTGCATTCCAAGGTTAGCACAGTATGTTTTGAAAAGGTTGTTGTTTAACTGCGAGCCGTTTTCGGTGATGATGCGGTTGGGGACCCCAAACCGGCTCACGATTCCTTTGATGAACTTGACGGTCGATCCATCTGGGATGGTGCGCACGGCTTCTACCTCCACCCACTTGGTGAACTTGTCGATGGTAACATAGAGGTATCGGTAGACCCCTGGCGCCCGAGGGAACGGTCCCAAGATGTCCAGCCCCCAGACCACAAACGGCCACGTGGGCGGGATCGTCTGGAGGCCCTATGCGGGCTGGTGGATCTGCTTGGTGTGAAACTGGCATGCTTCACAAGAGTGCACCAACTCTGCAGCATCGTTGAGTGCGGTGGGCCAATAGAAGCTGCTGCGGAATGCCTTGCCCACCAGGGTGGGCGACGAGGAGTGACGCCCGCAGTCCCCACCATGTATCTCCGCCAGCAGCTCGAGCCCCTGTTCCCTAGAGATGCACCGCAATGAAACGTCATTGGGCCTCCTGCGATATAACTCACCATCCTTGATGCAGTATGCGGTGGCCTGACGGACCACGCGTTCGGTGTCCTCCTCCTTCTCCAGCAGGGTCCCTTGAAGCAAGTACGCCTAGAACTCTTCAATCCAGCACCCCTCCTGAGGCTCGAGCACGAGCAGCAGGCAGGTTACCGAGCGGTGACCACAGGCTGGGGTGCCCGTCTCGGGTGCCCGTGGCAAGTCCTCCTGAGGTGGTGCTGGAGTCATGACATGTGGGGTCGCAGATGGCTTGAAGAGTCGCTCCTCAAACAACCCTGGCTCCTGAGGGAGCCTGCAAGAGGCTCTTTTGGCGATGTCATCTGCTTCCTTGTTCGTCCCGCGCGGCACGTGCTGCAGCTCCATGCCCATGAACCGCTTCTCCATTTTGCGCACCTCCTCCAGGTACTCCTCCATGTGCTTGTCCTTAGGCGTGTACTCCTTGTTGGAGAAGTTGACGAGAAGCTGAGAGGTGCCCTTGATGGTGAGGCACTTCACTCCCAACGTGGCCGCGGCCCTAAGTCCGGTGAGCAAGCCTTTGAATTCTGCGATGTTGTTGCAGACCTTCTCTCCCTACTGAAAGTAGAGTTGCACTGCGTAACAGAGCTTGTCCTTGGTGGGTGAGATGAGGATGGCCCCCGCTCCTGCGCCTTGTCGCGCAAACGCCCCATCGAAGTACATGATCCATCCGTCCGACTCTTCGTCCCCTGGCAGGAGGGAGCAGTCCTCGCCTACTCTGTGGTCGGGGGTGTCAGTCCACTCAGATACAAAGTCCATGAGGGCCGCATCCTTGATGACCCTGGTGGTGCTGAACTCGAGATTGAATGCCTGAAGCTTGATGTTCCATTCAGCAACTTTCCCAGCGGCATTCGGGATCTGGAGCACCCTCTCCAGTGTGTATGCTGAAACAACCTTGATAGGGTGACCTTGAAAGTAGTGGCGCAGTTTCCTGGAGGCGACTAGAAGTGTGAGCAAGAGCTTCTGGGGCATGGGGTAGCGCGCCTGGGCCTTGCTCAGTACTGTGCTCATGAAGTAGATAGGGTGCTCGATGAGGGGGAAAGCATCAGCGGAATCTTGTTCTTCACAAGGGCACAGGTCCCTTATGGCCTCACGAGGCCCGTCGTCCGGAGCCTTGACAGCCACGGGGTCAACCATGGCTTCAGGAGGAATGTCGACCACTGCGCCGACGGAGACTTCAGATGCCTTGCCCTGGGGGTGCTGCGCCTTGCTTGACGGTTGTGCATCCTGCTACGGCTTCTTCATCAGGCACTCCTTCCTTAGCGCCACCAGGGAGGCGCTGTCTGAGTGAGGCATTGCTGCCAGATAGAGCACCAAGGGCTCGAGAGGGCGCGGTGCCACCATCACTGGCGGGCTGGTCAGATATCTCTTGATGTCCTGGAAGGCTGCGGCTGCCTCTGGGGTCCACTCGAATGGCTCCTTCCTCTTCATCAACTTGAAAAACGTGAGGGCGCGCTCCCCCAGCTTGGAAATGAAATGCCCAAGTGAGGTTACGCAGCCAGCCAGCTTCTGCATCTCCTTCAGGGTCTGTGGGGGGTTCATGTCCTCTATTGCCTTGACCTTCTCTAGGTTGGCCTCGATCCCTCTATGTGAAACCAAGAAGCCCAACAGCTTTCCGTAAGGGACCCCAAACACACACTTCTCGGGGTTAAGCCGAAGATCCACCTTGCGCAGGCTGGCGAACGTCTCCTCCAGATCTTCTATCAAATTCCTGGCCTCCCGAGACTTCACCACTATATCATCAACGTAGGCCTTTGCGTTCCTCCCGAGCTGCGAACCCAGGGCGATATGCATCAACCGCTAGAAGGTTGCCCAGGCATTACGCAGCCCGAAGGGCATGCAGGTGTAGCAGTACACCCCGCATGGGGTGAGGAATGCCGTCTTCTCCACATCCTCCACGGCCATCTTGATTTGGTGATAGCCGGAGAAGGCATCCAGGAAGCACAACAGGTCACACTCGGCGGTGGATTCGACGATCTGGTTGATGCAAGGGAGCGGGAAGGGGTCTTGCGGGCAGGCCTTGTTGAGGTTGGTGAAGTCGGCACACATGCGTTCCTTCCCTCCTTTCTTGGGGATGATGACGGGATTCGCCAGCCACTCTGGGTACCATACCTCTCTGATGACTCCTGCGGCTTGTAGCTTACGGGTTTCCTGGACGATGAAAGCCTACTGCTCGGTGGACTGGCGGCGAGCCTTCTGCTTTACTGGCTGCACATTTGGATATACCCTCAGGTGGTGCTCGATTATCCCCCTTGGGACCCCAGCCAGGTGTTTGGGTTCCCAGGCGAATACATCCTCGTTGGCTCGCAAAAAGTTGATCAATGCTTCCTCTTGATCCTGAGGGAAGCCAGCCCCTATGGTGAAGGTGGCGCTGGCCGTCCCATCCTCGCAGACCGGCACTTGCTTCGTCTCGGCTCGATCTTGGGAGAACAATTGCTTCTTCTTGACGGGCGCTACTTCTGGGGCCTCCTGATCCTTCTTCTTGCCGGGCAGCGTCGATGCGGCTGTCTTGAAGGCGAGCTTGAGGGCCTGTAGCGCACCTTTGGTGTCCCCCTCCATCATGAGGACATCGTTCCTGCCAGGCATCTTCATGAGGTTGTACGCGGGGTGGGTCGCAGCCATAAACCGGGCCAAGGCCGGGTATCCCAGAATAGCATTCTACGGCAGGTCGATCTTGGCAATGTCGAAATCGATGAGCTCTATGCGGTAGTTGCCGCGGGTCCCGAAGGTGATAGGGAGACGGATCTGCCCCAGGGGCCTGGTGGAGCTACCGCCGACCCTGCAGAAAGGCTTGGAGGGGCGGAGCCGGCTGGGCGGCACGTGGAGCAGGCCGAACGCCTCCAGGGAGAGCATGTTGAGGCCGGCTCCGCCATCGATGAGGGTCCTGGTGATCGCCATGTGGCAGACGGCAGGGGTGCAGAGTATTGGGAGCGCACCTGCTCCCATCATGGAGGCGGGGTGATCCTCGGGGCCGAAGGCGAGGTCAGCTTGGGGCGCCTCCCGGCCCGGGGGAGCCCCCGGGCTCGCCTGAGTGGTGCCTGCCCGTCGGTAGAACTGCTTGATGTGGAGGTCGGAAGGTGGTGCCTGCGAGCCACCTAGGAGAGTTACAATGACCGGGGGTGCCTGTGCCGCGTAGTGGACGAGGAAGAGGTCGCGCAGCTCCTCCCAGGAGGCCACAGAAGATGCCGGCAGGTTGAGCAACTAGGCGCGTGGCGCGCCTACAAGGGCCATGGGGAGCTAGTTGGCCTTCACCTTGTCGTCTCCGACGGCCGCCCAAACTGCCTCCTCGTATGCTTGAAGAAAGGGGGCTGGATCTGCCGTGCCATCATAGCGCGGCGGCATCTCCAGTCAGAACTTGGGTGGCCACGGCACCTGTCGCGGGGAGAGGGTGAAGTAGCACAGCCCCGGCGCTTCTTCGGGGAAGTGCGTTGACCGGGCCGACGGAGGAGCGCCCGCCATAGGAGTCAGTAGCACGATCTAGAGGTCGAGGAAGAAGATTTTGACACTCCCCTACTTGGCGCGCCAAATGTCGGATTTAGGGATCCGCAAACCCTTCAGAGGTTCAAACTCTACGGTGCGTGTGGAGATCTCAACCTGCCCGGCCTGCCTACTCGCGATCCTCGTAATCCTAGCACGTCGAGCTCAAAGATATACAAAGACACATTGATTTATACTGGTTTGGGCCACCATTGTGGAGTAATACCCTAATCTAGTTTGGTGTGGTGGATTGCCTCTAAGGGCTATGGATGAACTGTTATAGTGGATGAACAAGCCTCAGGAGGTGAGGTGTTCTTGGTGTGGTGTATGCTAGCTCTACTTGTTCTTATCTCGTCCCCGTCCTATGGTGGTGGCTAGTCCTATTTATAGTGTCCTTGGTCCTCTTCCCAAATATGAGCGGGAAGGGATCCCACAACGGCCGGATTTGAAAGGGGACAAGTAGTATAGTCTATCCTGACAAAAGTAGTCTTCACATGCGAAAAGCCTCTGGTCGTGACGCTGTGGTGGGCTCGTCGATGACCTCCGTCCTGCCGTCCTAGCGGTCTTGGTCTCATTGCACCAGAATGGCAACCTTTGGCTGATTCCTCGGGACTCCGCGCATACGCCATGCTTCCCTTCCACCGAAGATGAAACCTGCGCTCTGCACCCGCATGGCGCCCGCCTGGCCTTGTTCGTCATGGCTCACGTCAACTGAGCCTCATGAGGTAACCTACATAGAACTCTCCGCCCCTCAAGAGCCCTCCCGAGGAGGCCAATTCCTTCGGGGGTCTTGGCATTGCACGCCTCGCGAGGCTTGGCGCCTCGCGAGTGTCTTGCGGTGTTGGTGTTGAGGCTGGGCCGTACCAGGCCGTCGATGAAGCCACGTGGTCGGCCGCAGGCAGGCAGGGCCGGATACCCCCAAATCCAGGATGCCGACAGTGATTGTGGACAAGTGATGTCCCTGGTAGCCGACAGTGGGGTGGCGTCCAAGAGGACCACCTACCGCCTTCGGTCCACGGTGGCGGAGCAGGTGGGGGCCCTGTGGTCTACGGTGGGGTGTCGGCCACGGCGGTCGACAATGGGATGGCGGCCACGACGGCCGAGAATAGCTGCAGTCCTGCAGCAGCGACGGGGCGTATGGTGCATGGGGTGCGCACACCCAACAGGGCCACCATGTGCACTACACGCGGTTGCGGACTATGCCTTTGCCTCCCAGCTGGAGCTGTCCTCTGATGGTGGAGTGGCTCGGCGATGACGATGGACCGGTGCCATTGGCCATTGTGGGAGAGATAGACAAGATAATCTATGGGGTGGGAGGGGAAAATGTGATGCAGACTCGCCGGCCATGAGGGTTTATATAGCAGGCCGATAAGCATTAGGGTTTTGGGGGATTTCGTCGAGTCGGGCGGGAAGCTTGAGCGGTTGCGCGGGAATGGGCTAATCGATGATTCGTTCATGCCTCTTCGGGCCAACGTGTGACCATACGAAATGCGTGTGTGGTGCTCAAGCATGCACTCGAATCCTCCGGCGACTACGCGGTGACAAGACGTGCGAGAGAAGGACGAAATGACACGTACACATACGGTTAATAAAAAAATGTTTGCGATTTAATTACCTAGCAAACCATCGTTCTTTACGCAGCGTCGCAAACGATTGTTCGCCCATGGTATGATGTGAAATGCGATGTCATTTCATATCACGCCGTCGGCTCGCAACCGCCAGCCATCTTGTACACTGCCATTCCCTACGTGTTCAACTACTATATGTGTTTGGTTGCTTGTGGTTGAGGAAGTCGTGGCATGCTATGCTTGAGTCCCTCCGCTTGCGCGCTGTGACATCCCTAGCTTCTGGTGCTGCCTAGTGATTGCATCTTGCTTGCATCATGTCTAAATTTCTTTGAAATTTGAAATGGGGATTGTTCAAACCCTAGCATCAAAAGGAATTCAAATAGGTTCAACCAAAATATTTTTCAATGATTTCAAAATGCCCTTTAAAAATGTTCATCATTTCTGGATCAAGGTGGAAGCATCTACCAAAAATGGTTCACATTTTTGCAGGACATATTTGGACTTTGAATTAATCCAAACATATTTGAATTGGGGCTATTTAAATGCTATATATATTTTAGATGCTCCAAAAATGTTGGAAATTGTTGAGGGTCACTGGAATAATTCAGAAAGCACCCATAATTATTTCCAGGATTTTATGAAATGGTTTAGCATTATTACTAAACCAAAACAGAGAAACAAAATAGAAAAACAGAAAACAGAAGAGAGGGAGAACTTACCTGTAGCTTACCTGGCACAGCCCACCTGGCAGCCCACTGGCCGGCCCAGCACTGTGCTGGCCCGTGCCAGCCACCTGCTTCCTCTCGCCAGGCAGGCAGAGAGGAGTGCGCCCGCACACACCGAGCTGGCCACGCAGCTCCCTGGCTGCCTGCCCCACTTGGACAGCGTGGCGACGCCTCGAAGCCACTCCTCGGCACCGCCCAGACCCTGCACTTCTCCCCTCCCTCCCTGGAGCTCTCCCCCTCCTCTGGTTCTTCCTCCCTCGCCTTTTCCCCACCTCACCGAACCGCGCCGCCGCCACCGATGAGCACCACCGAGGCCACAGCCACTCCCTCGCTCCCTCTCCGCGTCCCCGAGCTCCGCATCGTCGCCCTCTTCGTCCACGCCGAGCCAAGAAACAAGGGAAGCACCGCGTCGCCGTCCTAGATGTCTTCTTCAACCTCAGTGCCAGCGATCCCCATCGTTGGTTCGCTGCAGCCAGATCGTCCCCGAGCCTCCCGTGCTGATCTTGAGGACCGCTGTGAGCTCCTGCTGCTTATCCCTTGCTCGCCCCCTCCGTTTCCGTCCCCTAGCCCCGTCCTCGGACCACGGCCGAGCTTGCCGCCGCCGTGCCATGTCGTTGCCGTGGCCACAGTCGCCCCCACCCGTTTTTGAGCATGCCTCCGTGCTCACCGAGCTCCCAGGAGCCGAACACAACCAACACCGGCCCCTGCCGTGCACCGTAGGTCCTTCTCCCCTCCCTCCGAGCTCCGACCGCCGCTGGCTCGATGTCGGCGTCATCTCCGGCCACCCCCGCACACACCGCCTGCACCACTCGATGCGCGAGTCCACCCGCAGCACGTAGCGCATCTCCGCCGTTGATTTGGTCGACGGAGGACCAAACCCGAAGCCCGCCACCGCATCTGGTCTCGCCGGCGGCTAAACGCCGGCGGGTTGACCGCTTTGACCAGTGGGGTTTGACCCCGTCTGCCCAGGGGTTTGACCCCTCTCTCTCGCTGACGAGTGGGCCCATGCCCTGTTTAATTAGTGTTAGTTTAATTAGTGTTAGTTAACTAGTTAATTAGATGATCCACTAACACGTGGGCCCCGCACTACTGGCAGCTTAGTTAGGGCTAGTTTAGCACTAATTATCTCAGTTAGTTAACTGAGTCACTGACCAGGGGGTCCCACAGGTCAGGTTGACCTGGCCGACCCAGTTGACCTGCTGACGTCACACCGACATCATGCTGACACAGTAATATGTTTTCTGGATTTTAAAGAAATCGAAAATGATTTATTTATTTCAGAAAATATCCAAAACTTCTAAAAATCGTATAAAATCAACCGTAACTCCAAATGAAACAAATTATATATGAAAAATGATCAGAAAAATCCAATCTATCCATCTGTGCCATTTTCATGCATGTTAAAACAACTTATCGCTGCTGTTTAGTACAAATCATATGAAGGGCATTTAAAACATCACATATGGAGTTTGAATTTGAATCGTTGATTCAAACCAACTTCATTTAACTTGCTGCTAGTTGCATTAGCTCAAACCACATCATATTGCCATGTCATGATCATGCATCATATTGTTGCATTGCATTGATTGTGTTCTTCCTTGTTTGCCGGTATTTGTTCCCTCTCGATAGACGTGTACCGACGACGAGTTCGATGACACCGATGAAGAACTATACTATCTTCAGAAGTGCCAGGAAAGCAAAACCCCCTTGTTCATTCCGATACAATCCCACTCTCTCGCTCCTGCTCTCTTTTACTGCATTAGGACAACAACGATTCAACTGTTACATGCTACGTTAGGTGAACCCCTTTCCTTTGCATGACCTGTCATTGCCACAGTAAATAGATGAAACCCACTAGCATGAGTAGGAGTTGTTTGAGCCCTGATGTGCCTACTCATTCATGCTTGTTTGTCATGCCTGCTACTGCTTAGAGTTGAGTCAGGTCTGATTCATCGGGGATGAATTGGAATGTGGTGAACATGTTCTACTGTTGAGAGCTAAGTGTGTGAACACGATTTGGTAAAGGTAGCGGTGAGAGGCCATGTAGGAGTACATGGTGGGTTGTCTCATTGCAGCCGTCCTTAGGAACTGAGTTCTGTGTTTGTGATCCATGAACAGTTACTACCACACATTGGGTTCCGGTAACTCGACCCCTCTCGGCTTATTAATCAACTTGATCTCTGTCCAGGAGTTGCAACTAGTTTCTGGTGTTTGTAGGTAGTGTTAGTAGTCTACCAAGTGGCACCCGGTATAGGTGGGCTTGGGACAGAGTAGGCACAGTGGCCCAGTGTACCAAGTGGCACCCGGATGGTGGGCTTGGGAACCCTGCACACATCGTTTGGGGCCGCGAGCGACACCCCGGCCGGATCTCCTTGCGGATGGAACCCGAATAGGCGATAAACCTGGACGAGAGACTTGTGTGGTTACTCAGGTCGTGGCCGACTCCCTCGCCAGGCTTCCGCTTGAAGGTTGCCGAGATACATGACGTGTACATGGCGATAAGTGGCGAGAGCGTGTGTGAAGAAGTACAGCCCTGCAGGGTTAACATTATCTATTCGAATAGCCGTGTCCACGGTAAAGGACTTCTGGGTTGCCTGTACAGTTCATAGACAAGTGAAAGTGGATACTCTAAAATGCGCAAGATAAGTGTGAGTGCTATGGATGGCGTTCTCGTAGGGAGACGGGAGCGGATCCATAGTGGTGTATTGATATGGTGAATATGTGACCTCGTGTGCGCCACCTCAAAAGAGTTACTTGCAGTCGTAGTTTAGGTTAGCCACCGAGTCAAAGCTGGCTTGCTGCAGTTAAACTCCACCACCCCCTTTGTTGATAATGATGCATATGTAGTTAGTTCTGATGTAAGTCTTGCTGGGTACATTTGTACTCACGTTTGCCTATTTTACGTTTTTGCAGAGAGACTTCAGTCTCGCTAGTAGTTCCACGTGGACTTCGACATTTAGCTGGTTACCTTAGCTACGATCTTGTGCCCTCGGCAGGATCTAGTAGATAGTTAGGCTTCTCAGCCTTTTTCATTTGTAGATGTCTGTACTCAGACATGTTAAGCTTACGCTTGTGCTTTGACTTGTATGCTCTGATTGTTCGGTCGTGGGACCCATGTTTGTAATATCTCGCTCCTTGGAGCCTATTGAATAAAATACTTGAGTTGTAGAGTCATGTTGTGATGCCATGTTGTATTTGCACATATCGAGCATATTGTGTGTATGTTATTGAAATGCTTGGTATGTGTGGGATCTGACTATCTAGTTGTTTATCCTTAGTAGCCTCTCTTACCGGGAAATGTCTCCTAGTGCTTCCACTGAGCCATGGTAGCTTTCTACTGCTCCAGAACACTTAGGCTGGCCGGCATGTGTCCTTCTTCGTTCCTGTGTCTGTCCCTTCGGGGAAATGTCACGCGATGAATATCGGAGTCCTGTTAGCCCGCTACAGCCCGGTTCACCCGGAGTCCTGCTAGCCCAGTGCTACAGCCTGGATTCACTCGCTGATGACCGACACATTCGATGCTGGGTCATGGATGCCTGTCCCTGTAAGTTTGTGCCACTTTGGGTTTACGACTAGCCATGTCAGCCCGGGCTCCTTATCATATGGATGCTAGCGACACTATCATATACGTGTGCCAAAAGGCGCAAACGGTCCCGGGCAAAGGTAAGGCGACACCCGTGGGAATACCGTGCGTGAGGCCGTAAAGTGATATGAGGTGTTACATGCTAGATCGATGTGGCATTGAGTCGGGGTCCTGACAGCTTTGGTATCAGAGCTTGACTGCCTATAGGATTGCCAATTCAAACTGGTCGAAGTTGATTCTAGAAATTCTTTAGTTATATGTAGGGGAATTGATTGTGGGATGGAACGTAAGGCTCTTTTTACTCCTTTATCTCATGCCCTCTGATCGGAGCCATCTTATCTTTCCTACGGGGTTAAGGAACTAGGTTTTCTCTTCTTTCTATCAGGATCACGTGTTACTAATCCGTAGACTTATAGGATTGACGGTTTTAAGTCTCACTTCAATTCCTACTATCTCCGTGTGTTGACAATTGATCTCGGAACCTTGATATTGTGATGCTAAGTGGTTATGCCACTATTTTACATGATGTCTCAAATCTTTTTTGAGCATTTACAGCCGTTATGTTGTCCGAGTCATCCCAGGTTTCTAAACAATCTGATGCATTTGCAAATCCTTTCCTTCCATTCTCGATGTTCCTTTAGGCCAGATTAACCACACTAATCGTCGAGTTGAGGTACTCCGATACCTCGTCGTATATGTTGGAGCTAGTATTATGACCCTAGATGTCTAGAGTACCACCTAGTAATCTAGCCATGTTCTGTGTCCCAGTGTGATGATTCTGGCCTTCATTCTCGAAAGCATCCCGTGATGCAACTTAGTAGTAGGTATTCTACTCCTGGGTATTGAACCTGATATTCACTCTACTCACCTCATGTTGATAGTGTTTGCTCGTTCCTTTAGGTTATTATTAACCTTTACATTAGTCCTTGAGGTCCATGGTATTTCCTTCTTCCAAATACTATGAACCACTTATGGCAGAAGTTTGTTGGATCAAAAGATCACAACAAGAGTGCTCTCGACGAGTTCTCCATTCTATATTGTATTCTGCCACTTCTACCTTTCTGCATGGGTTATCCGAAAGAAACCTGTTGAACTTGGTTCGACATATTAATCCGTGCATCCACAGATCAGAAAATCGTATGTTCTTTTGGGTTGTCCCTCTTTAGTTGGTTTCTGGCCCTCATCTATCAATTGATAGTCAGGAGTAGTTATGCACTCGCGTTCATTGATGCATATTATTCTTGTGGCATGTCAAGCCATTATAATCGGAATGACTAGGAGAAACAAACTCCAGTACCTCATCCATATCCAGGATTCGGTCAAAACAGTTGTGCTCCGCAGATCAAAATGCTAATCTAGCTCTTGTTCTGTTCTACCTTGGAGTATTACCATCATTATATCAAGAATATCATGAGAACTGCACCATCTCTCATGAATTCTTGACGTAGTGATACTTCTTGCCATCATTATTCATTCCCCGGTTCCGTGTTGTCGCAACCGAAATGCCGATAAGGAATCGTGATGTGTGAAATCTATACTCCTAGCAACCCTGTTGCTTGGTAGTTAATGGACAATAATTTCATTCTTAGCGTGTTGGTTCTTGAATCATCATTCTAAGATTGATCATGCTACCTAGTCCACTTTCCTGGTGCACTCCTTGATCAATGAGTTAGGATTGTGCCAGTCCCTCGCTCTTGTGATCATATCGTCTTGCCCTGAAAAGCAAGGTTGTTCTCGAGCTTAGTAACATATCGGTGGTTCGTGATGTTCCGAATATTTTCTCGGAAGTATCACCAGGTCGTCACTTGACCGCTATGTTGAGTTCGTGAGCAAGTTGGTTGCTTGTAACCACCCCTTCTCCAAGAATCCATGTTGGGTACCTTTGAGCTAGTTGGTTAAGCTGAACAACAACTTGGAGAGTTGGAAGATAGAAGCTTGTCCGATTTAGTTCATTATAAAGGATATCTTGTATGTGTGTTGAAGAAAGTTGATATTTTCATCGACTGAACCTCGCGATCAGTTAATGGACGTATCATTTTATCCAACCTTGATTTGAGTATGGGCTATTGTCAAATCAAATCAGAACCAACGATATTCGTAATGTTGTCTTACTCGTGGCTGACCCCTCGAGCATACACCATTATATCTTTGAGTCTGACCAATGCTATCACCTTGTTCACATGATTGTGGAACTCTAGCTATATGGACACCTGGATGAATTGTTGTTGAGCCCATCAGCAGCATTTAGTCTCCTCCATGATTCATGTTGAACATCAAGCTAGTGTTGGAAACTTGTAGAAGGCATTATCTTCATGTCCCGTCATGAAGTATATGTTGGATGAAAGAAGTGACTTCTTGATTCACATGCATCTGATGCAAGTTGCCGCCGTGAGCTTGAGAAAGATTGTTTTTGTTTCCTCTGGTACCATCCCAAGTCAGTCATGCACGTGCGAAGTATGCTATGGTTTGACAGGCTCGCTACCTCCACTCCATATGTGTCCCTAGCACACCAAGCCACTAATTGATTTGTTCAAGGAAGAGAAGTCTATGCTTGGGATCTAATCCATGGACTTGCGTAAAGACTTCGAAATCCTTGATGATGGTTCCCCATCTGAACTCGGTAGTGTTTTATTGTAAGACTACCATGGGATCATGTTTGTCTGGGACAACATTTTCACATGTTTATAGCAGAACCAGCTCATGTTTTGGAGCTTGCTATCGTAGTTCATTTCCCGAGAATCTCGCAATGTCATCTCGTCGGTTTGTGTTGCAAACTTCCATTTTTCTTTCTAGACTCGATGAGTCTAGATTATTCTGACACCAACCAGATCTGAATCTCAGGCAGATATGATGGTTGTAACGTTTCCGAAGAACTATAGTATCGGTCTCTCTGTAACCCGGTAAAGTGGATGTCGTGGCCAATACACCCAGCCGGAAGACCTATTATTGTAGTATCCTGATTGAGAAAGTTGGCCACCTCCACATAAGGACTTCGTAGGACTTACCTCCCTAGTCGTTCCTTATGGATTTTTGTGTTTCCGAAGTCCGACCTTTTACTTGATGTTCTAGATATCAAACCATATCTATGAATGGGATACACTAGCACATCAAGGAGAACATTAGAAGCGGAGTGCTAAATGTCTCTCGGTCGATTACCCAGATCTCGCGACCTTGGCATTGCTAAGGTGAAATCTGAGAAGGTGTTATCTTCCTTTGCATCTGCATCTTCCACTGGTATTCATCATGGTAGTATGATGTGTTTCCAGGATCCTTGACACTGATATTGGTAAAACTTGATGAATATGGAAATGCTCAAGTTCTTGAGAGCACACTCAGTCACTGGGTTATATTCATGATATCAATTGGAATGTTCCTTCCATTTGCCGGTTATTCTATAACCATAGTATCGTCTCCAATGGAGCATGCCATTTCTTCGAAATCCTTTAAATGATCGTTTGTGATTGCCTTAGGCTGGTATAAAGAGTTTCAATGATCTCTGAATCAAAAGTAATTCTTTTGCCACTTAAGGGAATATTTCTGCGAGTCACCTTCCTTAAGATGTCCCGCTATGGAGTCATGGCAATTAACTCCTTGCTATTTTGAAACCCATGAACCATATTATCTAAGCGTGGAATTGTTGTCTATCAATTAAACCTTTGTTATCGGTTTCTTTCCATCCGTCTTGATGTGTGTTTTGTGCCTCAACTCAAGAGATGTTTCCAATGTGTCACTCCATGAGTTGATCTTGAGTGCTCGATCTTTGAGAAGATCGTTTTCTATAGAGTTTCCTTCTGTCGTCATCATGTTGAATGAAGATCTCGAAAGCAAAGACGTCAAGATCGATTTGAAGCAATGAGTCAACATCTTCAAGAAGGGCAAATGGATCATGAAGATTGTGATAGTTTTGTGACCCCCTTTCCTTTTACCTCACGTCTTGAATCTCGGGACGAGATTCTTGTTTAGTGGAGGTGAGTTGTGACATCCCTAGCTTCTGGTGCTGCCTAGTGATTGCATCTTGCTTGCATCATGTCTAAATTTCTTTGAAATTTGAAATGGGGATTGTTCACACCCTAGCATCAAAAGGAATTCAAATAGGTTCAACCAAAATATTTTTCAATGATTTCAAAATGCCCTTTAAAAATGTTCATCATTTCTGGATCAAGGTGGAAGCATCTACCAAAAATGATTCACATTTTTGCAGGACATATTTGGACTTTGAATTAATCCAAACATATTTGAATTGGGGCTATTTAAATGCTATATATATTTTAGATGCTCCAAAAATGTTGGAAATTGTTGAGGGTCACTGGAATAATTCAGAAAGCACCCATAATTATTTCCAGGATTTTATGAAATGGTTTAGCATTATTACTAAACCAAAACAGAGAAACAAAATAGAAAAACAGAAAACAGAAGAGAGGGAGAGCTTACCTGTAGCTTACCTGGCACAGCCCACCTGGCAGCCCACTGGCCGGCCCAGCACTGTGCTGGCCCATGCCAGCCACCTACTTCCTCTCGCCAGGCAGGCAGAGAGGAGCACGCCCGCGCATGCCGAGCTCGCCACGCAGCTCCCTGGCTGCCTGCCCCGCTTGGACAGCGTGGCGACGCCTCGAAGCCACTCCTCGGCACCGCCCCGACCCTGCACTTCTCCCCTCCCTCCCTGGAGCTCTCCCCCTCCTCTAGTTCTTCCTCCCTCGCCTTTTCCCCACCTCACCGAACCGCGCCGCCGCCGCCGATGAGCACCACCGCGGCCACAGCCACTCCCTCGCTCCCTCTCCGCGTCCCCGAGCTCCGCATCGTCGCCCTCTTCGTCCACGCCGAGCCAAGAAACCGGGGAAGCACCGCGTCGCCATCCTGGATGTCTTCTTCAACCTCGGTGCCGGCGATCCCCATCGTCGGTTCGCTGTAGCCAGGTCGTCCCTGAGCCTCCCGTGTTGCTCTTCAGGACCGCTGTGAGCTCCTGCTGCTTATCCCTTGCTCGCCCCCTCCGTTTCCGTCCCCTAGCCCCGTCCTCGGACCACGGCCGAGCTTGCCGCCGCCGTGCCATGTCGTTGCCGTGGCCACAGTCGCCCCCACCCGTTTTTGAGCATGCCTCCGTGCTCACCGAGCTCCCAGGAGCAGAACACGACCAACACCGGCCCCTGCTGTGCACCGTAGGTCCTTCTCCCCTCCCTCCGAGCTCCGGCCGCCGCTGGCTCGACGCCGGCGTCATCTCCGGCCACCCCCGCACACACCGCCTGCACCACTCGATGCGCGAGTCCACCTGCAGCACGTAGCGCATCTCCGCCGTCGATTTGGTCGACGGAGGACCAAACCCGAAGCCCGCTGCCACATCTGGTCTCGCCGGCGGCTAAACGCCGGCGTGTTGACTGCTTTGATCTGCGGGGTTTGACCCCGTCTGCCCAGGGGTTTGACCCCTCTCTCTCGCTAACGAGTGGGCCCATGCCCTGTTTAATTAGTGTTAGTTTAATTAGTGTTAGTTAACTAGTTAATTAGATGATCCACTAACACGTGGGCCCCGCACTGCTGACAGCTTAGTTAGGGCTAGTTTAGCACTTATTATCTCAGTTAGTTAACTGAGTCACTGATCAGTGGGTCCCACAGGTCAGGTTGACCTGGCCGACCCAGTTGACCTGCTGACGTCACACCGACGTCATGCTGACGCAGTAATCTGTTTTCTGGATTTTAAATAAATTGAAAATGATTTATTTATTTCAGGAAATATCCAAAACTTCTAAAAATCATATAAAATCAACCGTAACTCCAAATGAAACAAATTATATATGAAAAATGATCAGAAAAATCCGATCTATCCATATGTGCCATTTTCGTGCATGTTAAAACAAGTTATAGATGCTGTTTAGTACAAATCATATGAAGGGCATTTAAAACATAACATATGGAGTTTGAATTTGAATCATTGATTCAAACCAACTTCATTTAACTTGCTGCTAGTTGCATTAGCTCAAACCACATCATATTGCCATGTCATGATCATGCATCATATTGTTGCATTGCATTGATTGTGTTCTTCCTTGTTTGCCGGTATTTGTTCCCTCTCGATAGACGTGTACCGACGACGAGTTCGATGACACCGATGAAGAACTATACTATCTTCAGAAGTGCCAGGAAAGCAAAACCCCCTTGTTCATTCCGATACAATCCCACTCTCTCGCTCCTGCTCTCTTTTACTGCATTAGGACAACAACGATTCAACTGTTACATGCTATGGTAGTTGAACCCCTTTCCTTTGCATGACCTGTCATTGCCACAGTAAATAGATGAAACCCACTAGCATGAGTAGGAGTTGTTTGAGCCCTGATGTGCCTACTCATTCATGCTTGTTTGTTATGCCTGCTACTGCTTAGAGTTGAGCCAGGTCTGATTCATCGGGGATGAATTGGAATGTGGTGAACATGTTCTACTGTTGAGAGCTAAGTGTGTGAACACGATTTGGTAAAGGTAGCGGTGAGAGGCCATGTAGGAGTACATGGTGGGTTGTCTCATTGCAGCCGTCCTTAGGAACTGAGTTCTGTGTTTGTGATCCATGAACAGTTACTACCACACATTGGGTTCCGGTAACTCGACCCCTCTTGGCTTATTAATCAACTTGATCTCTGTCCAGGAGTTGCAACTAGTTTCTGGTGTTTGTAGGTAGTGTTAGTAGTCTACCAAGTGGCACCCGGTACAGGTGGGCTTGGGACAGACTAGGCACAGTGGCCCGGTGTACCAAGTGGCACCCGGATGGTGGGCTTGGGAACCTTGCACACATCGTTTGGGGCCGCGAGCGACACCCCAGCCGGATCTCCTTGCGGATGGAACCCGAATAGGCGATAAACCTGGACAAGAGACTTGTGTGGTTAGTCAGGTCGTGGCCGACTCCCTCGCCAGGCTTCCGCTTGAAGGTTGCCGAGATACATGACGTGTACATGGCGATAAGTGGCGAGAGCGTGTGTGAAGAAGTACAGCCCTGCAGGGTTAACATTATCTGTTCGAATAGCCGTGTCCGCGGTAAAGGACTTCTGGGTTGCCTGTACAGTTCATAGACAAGTGAAAGTGGATACTCTAAAATGCGCAAGATAAGTGTGAGTGCTATGGATGGCGTTCTCGTAGGGAGACGGGAGCGGATCCATAGTGGTGAATTGATATGGTGAATATGTGGACTCGTGTGCGCCACCTCAAAAGAGTTACTTGCGATCGTAGTTTAGGTTAGCCACCGAGTCAAAGCTGGCTTGCTGCAGTTAAACTCCACCATCCCCTTTGTTGATAATGATGCATATGTAGTTAGTTCTGATGTAAGTCTTGCTGGGTACATTTGTACTCACGTTTGCCTATTTTACGTTTTTGCAGAGAGACTTCAGTCTCGCTAGTAGTTCCACGTGGATTTCGACGTTTAGCTGGTTACCTCAGCTACGATCTTGTTCCCTCGGCAGGATCTAGTAGATAGTTAGGCTTCTCAGCCTTTTTCATTTGTAGATGTTTGTACTCAGACATGTTAAGCTTCCGCTTGTGCTTTGACTTGTATGCTCTGATTGTTGGGTCGTGGGACCCATGTTTGTAATATCTCGCCCCTTGGAGCCTATTGAATAAAATACTTGAGTTGTAGAGTCATGTTGTGATGCCATGTTGTATTTGCACATATCGAGCATATTGTGTGTATGTTATTGAAATGCTTGGTATGTGTGGGATCTGACTATCTAGTTGTTTATCCTTAGTAGCCTCTCTTACCGGGAAATGTCTCCAAGTGCTTCCACTGAGCCATGGTAGCTTGCTCCTGCTCCGGAACACTTAGGCTGGCCGGCATGTGTCCTTCTTCATTCCTGTGTCTGTCCCTTCGGGGAAATGTCACGCGATGAATATCGGAGTCCTGTTAGCCCGCTACAGCCCGGTTCACCGGAGTCCTGCTAGCCCAGTGCTACAGCCTGGATTCACTCGCTGATGACCGACACGTTCGATGCTGGGTCATGGATGCCTGTCCCTGTAAGTTTGTGCCACTTTGGGTTTACGACTAGCCATGTCAGCCCGGGCTCCTTATCATATGGATGCTAGCGACACTATCATATACGTGTGCCAAAAGGCGCAAACAGTCCCGGGCAAAGGTAAGGCGACACCCGTGGGAATACCGTGCGTGAGGCCGCAAAGTGATATGAGGTGTTACATGCTAGATCGATGTGGCATTGAGTCGGGGTCCTGACACGCGCTCCCTGCGTCCCTCTGCGCTGCATGCACTCAGCTTGCGTCCTTTGGGTGTGCTGCTAGCAGTTGGGGACGGTGAACGATCACGTACATTTGGGGCGCCATAATCATGCGGTTGCGTCGGGCGCGGCGCCAAGATGCAGTTACGTGCAGCACCATGCAGTTACGTGCTGCAAAAATTGTCATGCAAATGTGCCGAGATTCCAGACCGTGCAACCCCCATTTATTCCCACAACCATTTACCTTAACCTCTCACGCACCACAAAAAAATAAGCACACCCACGATGACACAAACAGAGAGGATATCTAGCGGTGCTCCAGTGGCGCTCCCAGCGGATGACGATGATGACGAGTAGCAGTTCACCTCCATTGTTTAGTGGACACCCATGTGAGGAAGAAGGACCTCTCGGTGGTGTACACCAACGAGCCGGTCTGGGTGGAGATTTAAATCAACACAATGGAGCAATTGCTTGCTGAGGACAAGTACCAAGTGGTCAGTTTCGACCTCGAGTACATCGGTGATCATCCCGGGTATGATCAGAAGGTTGTCGTTGCCCAGTTGTGCATGCGCCGTCACATCCTTGTCTACCACTAATGCCTGGCCACAAGGCCTTGCGAGCGCTTCGCCAGGTTTGTCAATAGCCATGACTACAGGTTCGCTATGGTGGACACCATCAAAGATCTAAAGGTGCTCGAGACTTTGGGATTGGCCTGCCAGAAGCTTGTCGACATCCAAGGCCAGTACAGGTTCCGGGGCATCAAGAAGGAGAAGGACTCCCTGGCTGACCTCGCTATGTCCGTCATCGACCCCTACTACACGAGTCTGAAGGATGAGTGCAAGAATAACAATACCACCTGGCACAATGCCTGGGTGCAGAGACTGGATGAAGGACACGTCAAGTACGTGGCCAAGGATGCATACACAAGCTACGAGATGTACATGCAAACCATTAACATAGGAAGTGCCTTCGTCCTGCCCTAGGCGAGGGATCAAGCCACAAGCAAAGCAATGGCGGCAAGCGTTGATACGTCTCCATCGTATCCACTTTTCCAAACACTTTTGCTCTTGTTTTGGACTCTAATTTGCATGATTTGAACGGAACTAACACTTTTTTCAGCAGAATTGCCATGGTGTTGTTTTTGTGCAGAAACCAAAGTTCTCAGATTGACCTGAAAATTTATGGAGAACATTTTTGGAATATATAAATAATACTGGCAGAAAAAGATACCAAAGGGGGGCCACCCAGGAGCCACAAGCTCAAGGGGCGCGCCCACCCCCTAGGGCACGTCTAGTGAGCTTGTGGGCCCACTAGACCTCTGGCAACCCTAATTCCAACTCCATACATACCCATTCGCTAAGAAAAAAATCAGAGAGAAGGATTCATCGCGTTCTACAATATGAAGCTGCCGCCACCTCATGTTCTTCATCGGGAGGGCTGATCTGGAGTCCGTCCGGGGCTCCGGAGGGTGGAATCGATCATCGTCATCATCATCAAACTTCCTCCATCACCAATTTCATGATGCTCACTACCGGTAGTGAGTAATTCCTTCGTAGGCTTGCTAGACGGTGATGGGTTGGATGAGATCTATCATGTAATTGCGTTAGTTTTGTTAGGGCTTGATGCCTAGTATCCACTGTGTTCTGATATTGACGTTGCTATGAATTTGCTATGCTTAATGCTTGTCACTAGGTCCCAAGTGCCATCATTTCAGATCTGAACCTATTATGTTTTCATGAATATATGTGTGTTCTTGATCCTATCTTGCAAGTTATATGCACCTATTACTAGTTATGATCCGCATACCAAGGTGACAATAATTGAGATCCTTTTCGGTGATTACCGTAGTTTGAGGAGTTCATGTATTCACTAAGTGCTAATGCTTTGTTCAGGGTTTCTATTAAAAGTAGGCCTTAATATCCCTTAGTTTCCTTATGGACCCTGCTGCCACAGGAGCGTAGGACAAAAGATGTCATGCAAGTTCTTTTCCATAAGCATGTATGACTATATACGAAATACATGCCTACATTACATTGATGAATTGGAGCTATTTTTGTGTCGCCCTAGGTTATGACTGCTACATGATGAATATTATCCAACACAATTATCATCACCGCTCCAATGCCTACAAGCCTTTCACATATTTATCTTTGCTAAGTTACTTTCGCCATTAATACTATTACTATTTCCACTATTACTGTTACTATCATACTACTTTGCTACTGATCACCTTGCTGCAGATGTTAAGTCTTTCAGGTGTGGTTGAATTGACAACTCAACTGATAATACTTGTGAATATTCTTTGGCTCCCCTTGTATCGAATCAATAAATCTGGGTTGAATAATCTACCATCGAAAAGTGTTGTGATCCCCTATACTTGTGGGTTATCAAGCGTCACAAGAAGTAGATGATTTGATGAACTTGTCTCCTAGTTTATTATGCATGTAATTCTTTATTGAGGTGTGTGCAAATATGTAATTAGATATTTATTTTGGTTATGCAATCATGTTGATTTTCTGTAGATAGAGTATAGATGTTGTGTAGACAAAGAAAATCACATCGCATACGGATTAAACTATGGAACCCGTCGGTGATGATTTCATTAATCACTAACAATTTTTTACCAGTAAGCGTTTGCCCACAACATACACAGCTTATTATCATGAATTATTCGTGTTATTATCGGTCATCCCACACAATTCTAATGACTGACATGTTTGCCGGGTATCACACACATCTTGATAAGCTGAATTGTTTGTGTTCTTCTGGATCATCAAAAATAGTTCATCCGAGTGACATGTATCCCATTTATTTCACACATCTTGTCATGGGTAATCATTTGTGTACTTTTGGCTCATTGCAAATAATTTGTATGGCTCAACTGTATAGCACGATTCGCACATGCAACTCTAATCCGAGTCGTGCTTGATGGATCAGCCATCGCACGCAGTTCATTTAATCAGTGGCGATTTTATTTCCGTACCATTTGCGATTCATGCATTACACAAAGTTTGGTCGACTGGTCTCCTATACATGTGTCATGTTAGGACCTTCCTGCAGTAGTGCATGGAGAACTACATAAGACATATACTAGATAATAATTGATGTCATTACAATATTAACAAAAGCACTTGCATAAATAACAAGCATACTAGTAGAAACCTAACAGAACGACTTGAAATTAGTCCTCATCATCGTCGCTATCATCCTCATCACCGCTATCGTCATCGTCGTTGCCCCCATCCTTATCCTCGCCTCCCGTCCACCTCCTTGCCTTCATCGTCATCCTCGCTGGCATAGCGCGCTTCATTTGCAGCGTCTACTTCGGCGAATGCCTGGCGGAACATGTCTTCCAAATATGACATGGCCCCGGACATCCCGATGCCCGCCACCATGACAGCCTCATCGATGGTGCGTTCGGCCTCGCACATCATTTCCTCGGTGCGCGCTGTCGTGTTGGAGATATTTTATGCCGCCTGACCCGGCGCCGTCACTATAGAGTAAATATTAGCTCTTATCTGTGAATCATTGAGATGCATAGGAATCTTTGTTGTACTTATTATGGGAATGTTATGATTTGGTTGTGAATCTTGGAAGCTGTGAAACACGAGATGATGATGCAGAGGATAACAACCCTAGAAAAATGTTCAAACTTTGTATGGTCTGTGTGAAACTACGACAAATGAGTGGATCGCGTGCGTCCGGAGAATAATGCTAATTGTTTTGCCTATTGATATTATGGCAATGATACAAGGGGACAATGCTTTGCATGTTTTAAGAATAAAATTTAAGTGAAGTGGCCACACAACATTAATACTCGCAATTGCAGTTCCGAAGCAAAAATACGATAGGGAAGTATAAGTTATACATAACAAACATAATATCACTGGAAACTACATTCAACTATGAATCCAACAATATAATTATATATAGGTGACATGCACTAACATATTGCTAGTCCAGTATGTGGTCAAACTTTGGCCGAAAATACAATAGGGACAATAGTGGTATTACCTGACTGCTGCCGCCAACCCACTACGTACACTGACTATTGCAGTTTGAAAAAACATAATTGTTGTCGCCGCCTTCCCAATAAATTCACTAGCGATTGCAGTTCCCAATAGTGGAAAAACATAACTGTTGCCGCCGCCACCCACTACACACCAATCTGCATTGTAGTTAGGGAGCCCTCCCCTCTGCATATATCTCCATGTTCTTCATCTTCCACCATGCCAGAACCCCCCAAAACTGCGAACCACCACATCCAACTCTGGATGAGAATAGACTCCAATGGCATATCAAGGGGTGAGCCTGGATTTGGATTTCAGCAAGGAGTTCACCTTTGAGTTTGCTGTGCAGGCCCATGGAAACACCCTGGTGAATGCAATGTACACCAACGATTCAAACTCGGTGAACATTGTCTCGGCAAGTTCAAGCAGTACCTACAGGTGGAGAAGCACAAGGTCGCGGGACTAGACCTTGTGCCCACCCATCCATTTCCTGACTGGGACCACAACATCATCGTGGCCTAGGTATGCATGCACGACCAGGATCTTGTCTACCACTACTTTAGGGCCATGAGGGCTTGTGGAGAGTTTGCCACTTTCATCTGAAGGAAATATGCCCTAGAGGCATGAAAGTGCAACTATCCCTAGGTGGTTTTGGTAATTCATCACAACATATAGCTCATTGAGCTAATGCTATTCCAAGACTATTATTTCAGGAAAGCACAATGAATGGCATGGCATGGATGATGAAAGTGGACCCCTCAAAGTACTAATGACAAAGGATTGGCTCAATCTCAAAAGCTCAAGACTCTTCATTTTATATTTTAGTGATCCAAGATCACATTGAGTCTATAGGAAAAGACAATACTATCAAGGAGGGATGAGGTGTTGCTTAATGAGCCTCTTGCTTCATGTGCTTAGTGATATGCTCCAAAACCCTCAGCTACTTTCTCACATCCACAAATGACCTAAACCTAAAGCCAAAATTGGTCACACCGATTCTTTATATCCGGCGCCACCGAGTTTGTATGTCATAGCCACTGCCACAAGCCCTAGGCAAATCGGTCCTACCGATAGGGATCTCGGTCTCACTGAGATGGGATTGTAATCTCTCTGTTTCCCTTCGTAACATTTCGGTCTAACCGAAGTGAGCGATCGGTCCCACCGAGATTGCAATATAAATTCTCTGTTTCCCTTTTGTAACATTTCGGTCTCACCGAAAAGAGCAAATCGGTCCCACCGAGTTTACCAGACGAACTCTCTGAAAAGCTTATTACCAAAATCGGTCTCACCGAGTCTGTGGAATCGGTCTTACCGAGATTATGTTATGCCCTAACCCTAACCGAATTGGTCTTACCGAGTTGCATGTCAGTCCCATCGAAAATCCTAACGGTCACTAGATTTGCTAAATCGGTCTGACCGAGTCTGTTGAATCGGTCCCATCGAGTTTGGTAAATTGTGTGTAACGGTTAGATTTTGTGTGGAGGCTATATATACCCCTCCACCTCCTCTTCATTCGTGGAGAGAGCCATCAGAACAAACCTACACTTCCAACTTACCATTTTTGAGAGAGAACCACCTACTCATGTGTTGAGGCCAAGATATTCCATTCCTACCATATGAATCTTGATCTCTAGCCTTCCCCAAGTTGCTTTCCATTCAAATCTTCTTTCCACCAGATCCAAAACCTATGAGAGAGAGTTGAGTGTTGGGGAGACTATCATTTGAAGCACAAGAGCAAGGAGTTCATCATTAACGCACCATTTGTTACTTCTTGGAGAGTGGTGTCTCCTAGATTGGCTAGGTGTCACTTGGCATCCTCCGACAAGATTGTGGAGTTGAACCAAGGAGTTTGTAAGGGCAAGGAGATCGCCTACTTCGTGAAGATCTACCGCTAGTGAGGCAAGTCCTTCGTGGGCGACGGCCATGGTGGGATAGACAAGGTTGCTTCTTCGTGGACCCTTCGTGGGTGGATCCCTCCATGGACTCGCGCAACCATTACCCTTCGTGGGTTGAAGTCTCCATCAATGTGGATGTACGATAGCACCACCTATCGGAACCATGCCAAAAACATCCGTGTCTCCAATTGCGTTTGAATCCTCCAAACCCTTCCCTTTACTTTCTTGCAAGTTGCATGCTTTAATTTCCGCTGCCTATATACTCTTTGCATGCTTGCTTGAATTGCGTGATGATTGCTTGACTTGTCCTAAGATAGCTAAAATCTGCCAAACTCTAAAATTGGGAAAAGGTTAAGTTTTTAATTGGTCAAGTAGTCTAATCACCCCCCTCTAGACATACTTCAAGGTCCTACAAGTGGTATCAGAGCTTTGGTCTCCATTTGCTTTGATTTCCATAGCTTTTGGTGGTCATAGCCTTGGTTTCACAACCTAGGAGAGTATGGCGTCTAGCAAGGGAAATTATCACCATAGATGTCCTTACTTTGAAGGTACTAATTTTGCTAGTTGGAAGCATAAGATGAAAATGCATATTCTCGGACATAACCCCGCCGTTTGGGCAATTATTTGTATTGGCTTGCAATGTGAATTCTTTGATGGGAGAGAGCCGAACCGTGAAGCTAATGCAGAAGAATTGAATATGCTGCAATACAAAGCTCAAGCTTGTGATATCATCTTCAATGGATTGTGCCCCGAAGAATTCAACAAAATCAGCCGTCTTGAGAATGCAAAGGAAATTTGGGATACTTTGATTGATATGCATGAAGGTACCGACTCCGTCAAGGAATCCAAGTTGGATGTGCTCCAAAGTCAGCTTAACAAGTTCAAAATGAAGGATGGTGAAGGTGTCGCTGAAATGTACTCTAGGCTTGCACTTATCACAAATGAGATTGCCGGCTTAGGAAGTGAAGAGATGACCGACAGATTCATCATCAAGAAGATCCTAAAAGCATTGGATGGAAAGTATGATACCTTGTGCACATTGATCCAAATGATGCCAAACTACAAAGATCTCAAGCCAACAGAAGTCATTGGAAGAATTGTTGCTCATGAGATGTCACTCAAGGATAAGGAGGAACTTCACAACAAGTCAAGTGGTGCTTACAAAGCCTCAAGTGAAGCCCCCACATCATCAAGTGAGAAACAAACCTTCAATGAAGAATTGAGCTTAATGGTGAGGAACTTCAACAAATTCTACAAGAGTAGAAGCAAAGAAAGAAGCTCCAAGTCAAGGTCTTACAATGACAAGAGGTCTTCTAGTCGAGAGCGAAATTGCTACAATTGTGGGAGACCCGGACACTATTCCAATGAGTGTACGGCACCCTACAAGAGAAGAGAAGATTCTCCAAAAAGAAGAAGCAAAAGAGAAGAATCACCACCGAGAGAGAGGAGGAGTAGAGATGATCGTTAGGAACGAAGACCCTCAAGGAGAAGCAAGGATTCAGAAAGGAAGGACAAGTCATCAAGGAGCTACACAAAACAAAGACATCAATCTCATGTTGGTGAATGGGTATCCGGCTCCGACTCCGACAATCACTCCGAGAGAAGCTATCGCTCCGACTCCGAATATACTCAAGATGAAGGTGTTGCCGGTCTAGCACTTGTGTCAACCAACTCCTACGACATATTTGATTCACCAAATGAAGGAATTGGAAGATGCTTCATGGCCAAAGGTCCAAAGGTAACACATCCTGAGTATGTTGATTTCAATAGTGATGAAGATGACTTGCTTGTGGATGATGATTTACTTGTTGACAACTCTAGTGATGAATACTATGATGAAACGTCAATTAATCATGCTAATCAAGATAAAACGAATGATAATGATAAGGAGAAGATTGAGCTTCTAACTAAAGAACTAAACACTCTTAAGTTGGCTCATGAAACTATCTTCGAAGATCATCGAGAACTTTTAAGGGCTCATGAGAAGTTATGCTTTGAAAAGCTCAATCTTGAGCAAGAGCATGAGTTCTTAAAAGCAATCAATGATGATCTCCGTAAGAAAAGTTCTTCTTACATTGCCAAGCATTTACTCTTATCTACTTACATGACTCAAGTCAAGTCTAGTAACAAGTACAAGAAAGATCCTTCCTCTAGTAGTAACAATAACAATGTCAAATCCAATATTGTTGCTTCTAGTAGTTCTCTTGATTCCACTAATGATTCTCTTAACCAAGTTACACTTGAGCAAGAGAATAGCTTATTGAAGGGAATTATAGAGAAAGGTGTTTACAAGATCCTTGCCGGGAGTAAGCAATTTGAGGAAATTGTACGTAAGCAAGGAAGGCACCAGAAGAATCAAGGTGTTGGTTTTGAACGAAAGTTCAATGCCAATGGAGTTGAGTGGGAAGAAGATCAATACCCCAAGACAAAGTTTGTTCCTCAACAAGAGAAGTATGATCCTACTTCCTTCAAGGGAACACAAGCACAAGATGATCTTCCACCACAAGACCACAAGAACAAAGGCAAGGACAAGCTTCAAGAAGAGATTGATGCATTTGAAGAAGCACCTAAGGCCTCGTTCAAGTGGATTCCCAAGACTACATCAAGTTCTACTTCATCAAGTACAACTACAACTCCAAGGATTTCCATCAAGATGATGTGGATCCCGAAGAAGAAGAACTAAAAAGTTCTTGAGGGTGACTCCGCCTACATTCTTCACTCATATCATTATGGCAAGGACAAGTGCAATCAACTTCCACATCTTGCACTAGTTCAAGGAGTCACAAACCCTCATGTTGGTAAGGCAAGGGACAAGGTAACCTAATGATTTCCTGGACATCATCTTGTGTGTGCATCGCTCTATGTCTATGGATATTCTTGTTTGTTCCTTGTGGGACTAACCCATGTAGGTAAGTTGAAAGTGCAACTCACTCCAAAGGATTGCTCCAAATGATCTACATCAACATTGAGCATCCACATCTTCAACACCTACATGAAGTCATCATCGACAAAACCCAAGGTTAGTTCATCCCTCTAAAAAGGGATCTCACATCTAGGGGGGAGCTTAACTCTTAAGAATTGAGTCAAAGCAACTCTAATGGTGTGAACACATCAATGCATTATGTAAAAGTGGTAACCCCACTTGAGCTTAAACGATGAGTATGACCTATGATCAAATGTTTATCATTTGACTCCTAAGTCAATATACTCATATATAGATGACCTAGTCATCGCCAATTGTTTGATAGATGCTAGAATTGGTTGTGCATGTTTTGCCACATATTTCATTTGCCATCTTATTGTGTGAGCATGTTGGTGCATATTTTACTCATTCAAGGACATCCACTTGTTGTTTTGATTGATTGGCTTCTTTTTCTTTTTGCCAAGTGGATGGACAAGAATGCGTAATAACCTTCTCTAGCTATCTATGCTTTTCTCGTCTCAAACTCTATTCATGCTACATCAGAAAATTTGATCAAGTCAGATTCGAACCACTCTGTGTGAGGAGCAATCGGAGTCCCCGATTCGTCATAGACTTAAACTTCCAACACTTCTTTGTGACTCCCGGTCTGACCGATTCCACCATTTCGGTCCTACCGAGATCACTAAGTCGATCTAGTTTTTAAATCTCGTTGCAACCGATTTGAACTTTTCAGTCACACCGAGTTGCAGTAACTGTACACAGTTATGCATCTTGGTGCCACCGAGTTGTTCCCCTCGGTCACACTGATAGGGTCGGGCTCTATATAGTCATGGGCAAAAATTTGCAAATTTCTCCGAACCCCTTCGCCCGTGCAATAGCTCGCTCTGCCTCCAGGGTCTCCGGATCGTCTCCTCATCACCAGCCGCCTCCTGTCGCTGGTCTCCGCCACCGTCAACGGATTTTAACCCCGCCGTTGCCGCCGTAGCGAGTTCATCGCCAAGCTAGGGTATGGACTCGATCACTGTGCTATCCTCGTCCGATTCCTAGCACATTGTGTTCTTATTGATTCTAGCCACGATTGAAACACTCCTATCCAGTCAATGCAATCCATAGATTAGATGAGATTCGTAATTTTAGGGTTAGGTTTCTGCCGAAACCATCTCGGACCCACCGAGTTGAAAAACTCGGTCCCACCGATTTGGATAATGCCATTGCACTAGTAACTCTCGGTCTGACCGGGAATTGCTAATCGGTGAGACCGATTTTAGGACTTTGTGAAACCCTAGCAGTCTTGGTGCCACCGAACTAAGACTCGGTCCAACCGAGTTCATCAGTTTAGGTTCCAAAACTGCTTCGGTATCACCGAGTTTGAAAATTGGTTGATCCGAAATGCTTTCTGTGGAAAACTAAAACTGAATTTTTGAATCATTATTTTGCAAAAATCTCTGCATTTTGTGATGCTCATCCACTCTATCTCATCTATAACTCTTCACAGGGTCAGCAGTCAGTGTTTGTAGCATGTCAGACCAAAGTGACAGCCAGAACAGGGAAGAAGAGCAAATTCACATGAGTGAGGGCACTAGTCCCTCTAGCACTTCAGATGAAGGCAGCAGGAGCACCCCAAGCAACCTGCCTAAAGCTGCCACCAGACAAAGGAAGAAGAGAACCTCAGATTCTGAGGATGAGGATTATAGAGCAGAAGAGGATAATGCTACCTCCAAGAAGGTAGTGCTCAAAAAGGAGTATGGCTCAGCACATAGCACAAAGCCTGGACTGAATAAGAAGGTTCCTGCCAAGAGGACACCTATGCCCAAGGTCAGAAGGTCCACTCAAGTGCCAAAAAAATCTGAACCCATAGAGGCGCAAAGAGAGTCACAACTTCCAAACCCAAGAAAGTTCCCACTGGAGAAACTATGAAGTTTACCATTGAATCAGAGGATGAAGCTGCTCAGGATAAGAAGAAGAAGAGAGCCAAAACCACTACTGCCCAGGTTCTTGGAAAGCCCTCAATGAGGAGAGACTCTAAGGAGGAAGAAGAGGTTGCTGCACCAGCAACCAAGGCACCAAAGCTTATGGGTGATGCTATTAGATCAGGGGCTGCAACATCAAAGCCCAAGGAAGCAACCAAAGCTGCCCCCAAGGCCAAGCTTGCACCAAAAAGGAATACCATGAGTATTCCAGCTGCTGAGAAAAACAAGGCCCCAGGGCCTGACATTGATGATGATGAAGATGAAGAAGGATAAGTTCTGAGGAAGCTCAAGCCCAAGATACCAGACCACAATGATGCCCATCCTGTAGCTGAGGACATGAACATCAGAAGAGACTCGGGGTTGAGGCTATGGAGGTTGACAGATCCATATGCCACAAGGAGAAGGACTGCTGTTGATTACAGGTTCCATACAAAGGAACAGCATGACTTCTATGAGACAATCTTGTTGGATAAGAAGCCCATAGTGTGTGATATGAGGTGGGTCGACTGGACCTACATGAAAGACAATGAAGAGCACTATCCTGGAGTGCAAGACATCTTTGTTGCTTGTGGAGTTGCAGATTATGTTGGGAAAAATCTCACCAACTGGAATGATGAACTCATTATGCAATTCTACTCCACAACACACTTCTATCCAGATGGAAGGATAGTTTGGATGTCTGAAGGTACAAGGTACCAGTCAACTGTTGAGGAGTGGGCAAAACTGATCAATGCCCCAAAGGAGAGTGAAGATGACTTGGATGTCTATGCCAAGAAGAAGATGGACCACAATTCCATGGCACACATGTACAAGGAGATCCCAGACAAAGCCATTGAGACTTATAAGTTTGGATCAGTCCACTTTCTACTGTCAGGACTGCCAACTATCAACTGCATCCTAAGGCACACTCTGTTGCCTAAGTCTGGTGACCACAACATGATTAGAGGGCATGCAATCAACATGTTGCATTTGTTTGATGTGCCACAGAAATTCAAGGTCATGAGCCTTATGGTTGAGACCATTAAGAGGACTGCAGCAGACCAGAAGAGGAGTTGTGGATATGCCGCTCAGATGCAGGAGTTGATTAACTCAAAGATGGGCACAGGAAAATATCTATTGGATAAGGAACATTTTCCTCTCTATCCAGACTTTGAGGATAATCAGGTCATCATGAATGAGACTGAACCATCGTCAGTACAAGCTCAAGATAAGAAGGAGAAGGCAAGGAAGGAGAAGGCTGCCAAGATGCCAACTCAAGAGGAGACATCTGAGTACTTTTTGAAGAACAAGCAGGAGCAGCTTGGTTACTTGATAGCTGTTGGAAATATGCCCTAGAGGCAATAATAAAAGTATTACTATATTTCATTGTTCATGATAATTGTCTTTTATTCATGCTATAACTGTATTATTCGGAAATCGTAATACACGTGTGAATACATAGACCACAATATGTCCCTAGTGAGCCTCTAGTTGACTAGCTCGTTGTGATCAACAGATAGCCATGGTTTCCTGGATATGGACATTGGATGTCGTTGATAACGGGATCACATCATTAGGAGAATGATGTGATGGACAAGACCCAATCCTAAGCATAGCATAAGATCGTGTAGTTCGTTTGCTAGAGCTTTTCCAATGTCAAGTATCTCTTCCTTTGACCATGAGATCGTGTAACTCCCGGATACCGTAGGAGTGATTTGGGTGTATCAAACGTCACAACGTAACTGGGTGACTATAAAGGTGCACTAAAGGTATCTCCGAAAGTGTCTGTTGGGTTGACACGGATCGAGACTGGGATTTGTCACTCCGTATGACGGAGAGGTATCTCTGGGCCCACTCGGTAGTGCATCATCATAACGAGCTCAAAGTGACCAAGTGGTTGGTCAAGGGATCATGCATTACGGTACGAGTAAAGTGACTTGCCGGTAACGAGACTGAACAAGGTATTGGGATACCGACGATCGAGTCTCGGGCAAGTAACGTACCGATAGACAAAGGGAATTGTATACGGGGTTTGATCGAATCCTCGACATCGTGGTTCAACCGATGAAATCATCGAGGAGCATGTGGGAGCCAACATGGGTATCCAGATCCCACTGTTGGTTATTGCTCGAGAGTCCTCTCGGTCATGTATGCGTGTCTCCCGAACCCGTAGGGTCTACACACTTAATGTTCGGTGACGCTGGGGTTGTATGAATATGAGTATGCAGCATACCGAATGTTGTTCGGAGTCTCGGATGAGATCCCGGACGTCACGAGGAGTTTCGGAATGGTCCGGAGGTAAAGAATTATATATAGGAAGTGGTATTTCGGCCATCGGGAAAGTTTCGAGGTCACTCGGTAATGTACCGGGACCACCGGAAGGGTCCCGGGGGTCCACCGGGTGGGGCCACCCATCCCGGAGGGCCCCACGGGCTGAAGTGGGAGGGGAGCCAGCCCATAGTGGGCTGGTGCGCCCCCCTAGGCCCACCCCCTGCGCCTAGGGTTGCAACCCTAGGGTGGTGGGGGCGCACCACATGCCTTGGCGGGCACTCCTCCCCCCTTGGCCGCCGCCCCCTTGGGAGATTCAATCTCCGAGGGCCGGTGCCCCCCTGGGGGCCTATATAAAGGAGGGCAGGGGGGAGGGCAGCCGCACTCTTGTGCTTGGCGCCTCCCTTCCCCTGCTACACCTCATCCTCCTCCCATAGTCGCTTGGCGAAGCCCTGCTGGAGTTCTGCTGCATCCACCACCACGCCGTCGTGCTGCTGGATCATCATCAACCTCTCCTTTCCCCTTGCTGGATCAAGAAGGAGGAGACATCTCCCGTCCCGTACGTGTGTTGAACACGGAGGTGCTGTCCGTTCAGCACTTGGACATTGGTGATCTGAATCACGTCGAGTACGACTCCATCATCACCATCCCCTTGAAAGCTTCCGCACTCGATCTACAAGTGATATGTAGATGCAAACTCACTCCCTTGGCTCGTTGCTTAGATGAACTCATAGATGGATCTTGGTGAAACCGTAGGAAAAATTTTAATTTTCTGCAACGTTCCCCAACAGTGGCATCATGAGCTAGGTCTATGCGTAGTTCTCTAATGCACGAATAGAACACAATTTTGTTGTGAGCGTGGATCTTGTCAACTTGCTTGCCACTACTAGTATTTTCTTGCTTCAGCGGTATTGTGGGATGAAGCGGCCCGGACCAACCTTACACGTACGCTTACGTGAGACCGGTTCCACCGACTGACATGCACAAGTTGCATAAGGTGGCTGGCGGGTGTCTGTCTCTCCCACTTTAGTTGAAGCGGATTCGACGAAAAGGGTCCTTATGAAGGGTAAATAGAAGTTGACAAAATCACGTTGTGGTTATTCGTAGGTAAGAAAACGTTCTTGCTAGAACCCAATTGCAGCCACGTAAAAGATGAAACAACAATTAGAGGACGTCTAACTTGTTTTTGCAGCGATTGTTCATGTGATGTGATATGGCCAGAAGTTGTGATGAATGATGAATTGTGATGTATGAGATCATGTTCTTGTAATAGGATTCACGACTTGCATGTCGATGAGTATGACAACCGGTAGGAGCCATAGGAGTTGTCTTTATTTTTTGTATGACCTGCGTGTCATTGAAGAACGCCATGTAAACTACTTTACTTTATTGCTAAACGCGTTAGCCATAGAAGTAGAAGTAGTCGTTGGCGTGACAACTTCATGAAGGCACGATGATGGAGATCATGATGATGGAGATCATGGTGTCATGCCGGTGACAAGATGATCATGGAGCCCCGAAGATGGAGATCAATGGAGCTATATGATATTGGCCATATCATGTCACAACTATATAATTGCATGTGATGTTTATTATGTTTATGCATCTTGTTTACTTAGAATGACGGTAGTAAATAAGATGATCCCTTACAACAATTTCAAGAAGTGTTCTCCCCTAACTGTGCACCGTTCCTACAGTTCGTCGTTTTGAAGCACCACGTGATGATCGGGTGTGATAGATCCTTACGTTCACATACAACGGGTGTAAGACAGTTTTACACACGCAAAAACACTTAGGGTTAACTTGACGAGCCTAGCATGTACAGACATGGCCTCGGAAGACGGACACCGAAAGGTCGAACACGAGTCGTATGGAAGATACGATCAACATGAAGATGTTCACCGACGATGACTAGTCCGTCTCACATGATGATCGGACACGGCCTAGTCGACTCGGATCGTGTAACACTTAGATGACTAGAGGGATGTCTAATCTGAGTGGGAGTTCATTATAATAATTTGATTAGATGAACTTAATTATCATGAACTTAGTCTAAAACCTTTGCAAATATGTCTTGTAGATCAAATGGCCAACGCTCATGTCAACATGAACTTCAACACGTTCCTAGAGAAAACCAAGCTGAAAGATGATGGCAGCAACTATACGGACTGGGTCCGGAACCTGAGGATCATCCTCATAGCTGCCAGGAAACAATATGTCCTAGAAGGACCGCTAGGTGACGCTCCTGTCCTAGAGAACCAAGATGTTATGAACGCTTCGCAGTATCGTGCTGATGATTACTCCCTCGTTCAGTGCGGCATGCTTTACAGCTTAGAACCGGGGCTCCAAAAGCGTTTTGAGCATCACGGAGCATATGAGATGTTCGAAGAGCTGAAACTGGTTTTCCAAGCTCATGCCCGGGTCGAGAGATATGATGTCTCCGACAAGTTCTACAGTTGTAAGATGGAGGAAAACAGTTCTGTCAGTGAGCACACACTCAAGATGTCTGGGTTGCACAACCGTATGACCCAGCTGAACATTAACCTCCCAGATGAGGCGGTCATTAACGGAATCCTCCAGTCGCTCCCACCAAGCTACAAGAGCTTTGTGATGAACTACAACATGCAGGGGATGCTGAAGACCATTCCTGAAGTGTTTTCAATGCTCAATATAGCAGAGGTTGAAATCAAGAAAGAACATCAAGTGTTGATGGTCAATAAGACCACTAAGTTCAAGAAGGGCAAGGGCAAGAAGAACTTCAATAAGGACGGCAAGGATGTTGCCGCGCCCGGTAAGCCAGTTACCGGGAAGAAGTCAAAGAATGGACCCAAGCCTGAGACTGAGTGCTTTTATTGCAAGGGGAAGGGTCACTGGAAGCGGAACTTCCCCAAATACTTAGCGGATAAGAAGGCCGGCAACACCAAAGGTATATTTGATACACATGTAATTGATGTGTACCTTACCAGTACTCGTAGTAACTCCTAGGTATTTGATACCGGTGCCGTTGCTCATATTTGTAACTCACATCAAGAGCTGCGGAATAAACGGAGACTGGCGAAGGACGAGGTGACAATGCGCGTCGGGAATGGTTCTAGAGTCGATGTGATCGCCGTCGGCACGCTGCCTCTACATTTACCTATGGGATTAGTTTTGAACCTTAATAATTGTTATTTAGTGCCAAGTTTGAGCATGAACATTGTATCAGGATCTCGTTTAATACGAGATGGCTACTCATTTAAATCCGAGAATAATGGTTGTTCTATTTATATGAGAGATATGTTTTATGGTCATGCTCCGATGGTCAATGGTTTATTCTTAATGAATCTCGAGCGTAATATTACACATATTCATAGTGTGAATGCCAAAAGATGTAAAGTTGATAACGATAGTCCCACATACTTGTGGCACTGCCTCCTTGGTCACATTGGTGTCAAGCGCATGAAGAAGCTCCATGCTGATGGACTTTTAGAGTCTCTTGATTATGAATCGTTTGACACATGCGAACCATGCCTCATGGGAAAAATGACCAAGACTCCATTCTCCGGAACAATGGAGCGAGCAACCAACTTCTTGGAAATCATACATACCAATGTGTGCGGTCCAATGAGCGTTGAGGCTCGCGGAGGATATCATTATGTTCTCACTCTCACTGATGACTTGAGTAGATATGGGTATGTCTACTTAATGAAACACAAGTCTGAGACCTTTGAAAAGTTCAAGGAATTTCAGAATGAGGTAGAGAATCAACGTGACCGAAAAATAAAGTTCCTACGATTAGATCGTGGAGGAGAATATTTAAGTCACGAATTTGGCACACACTTAAGGAAATATGGAATCGTTTCACAACTCATGCCGCCTGGAACACCTCAGCGTAACGGTGTGTCCGAACGTCGTAATCGCACTCTATTGGATATGGTGCGGTCTATGATGTCTCTTACCGATTCACCGCTATCATTTTAGGGATACGCTCTAGAGACAACTACATTCACTTTAAATAGGGCACCATCTAAATCCGTTGAGACGACACCGTATGAATTATGGTTTGGAAAGAAACCTAAGCTGTCGTTTCTAAAAGTTTGGGGATGCGATGCTTATGTCAAGAAACTTCAACCTGAAAAGCTCGAACCCAAGTCTGAAAAATGCGTCTTCATAGGATACCCTAAGGAAACCATTGGGTATACCTTCTACTTAAGATCCGAGGGCAAGATCTTTGTTTCCAAGAACGGATGCTTACTGGAAAAAGAGTTTCTCTCGAAAGAAGTAAGTGGGAGGAAAGTAGAACTCGATGAAGTACTACCTCTCGAACGGGAAAGTGGTGCAGCTCAGGAAAATGTTCCTGTGATGCCTACACCAACTGAAGAGGAAAATAATAATGATGATCAAGGTACTTCGGATCAAGTTACTACTGAACTTCGTAGGTCCACAAGGACACGTTCCGCACCAGAGTGGTACGGCAACCCTGTCCTGGAAATCATGTTGTTGGACAATGGTGAACCTTTGAACTATGAAGAAGCGATGGCGGGCCCAGATTCCAACAAATGGCTTGAAGCCATGAAATCCGAGATAGAATCCATGTATGAAAACAAAGTATGGACTTTGACAGACTTGCCCGATGATCGGCGAGCAATAGAAAACAAATGGATTTTTAAGAAGTAGACGGACGCAGATGGTAATGTTACCATTTATAAAGCTCGACTTGTCGCTAAGGGTTATCGACAAGTTCAAGGGATTGACTACGACGAGACTTTCTCTCCCGTAGCGAAGCTGAAGTCCGTCCGAATCATGTTAGCAATTGCCGCATACTATGATTATGAGATATGGCAGATGGATGTCAAAACGGCATTCCTTAATGGACATCTTAAGGAAGAGCTGTATATGATGTAGCCGGAAGGTTTTGTCGATCCTAAGAATGCTAACAAAGTATGCAAGCTCCAGCAATCCATTTATGGACTGGTGCAAGCATCTCGGAGTTGGAACATTCGCTTTGATGAGATGATCAAAGCGTTTGGGTTTATGCAAACTTATGGAGAAGCCTGCGTTTACAAGAAAGTGAGTGGGAGCTCTGTAGCATTTCTCATATTATATGTAGATGACATACTCTTGATGGGAAATGATATAGAACTTCTGGACAGCATTAAGGCCTACTTGAATAAGTGTTTTTCAATGAAGGACCTTGGAGAAGCTGCTTATATATTAGGCATCAAGATCTATAGAGATAGATCGAGACGCCTCATAGGTCTTTCACAAAGCACATACCTTGATAAGATTTTGAAGAGGTTCAAAATGGATCAGTCCAAGAAAGGGTTCTTGCCTATGTTATAAGGTGTGAGATTGAGCTCGGCTCAGTCCCCGACCACGGCAAAAGATAAAGAAGAGATGAGTATCATCCCCTATGCTTCAGCCATAGGATCTATTATGTATGCCATGCTGTGTACCAGACCTGATGTAAACCTTGCCGTAAGTTTGGTAGCAAGGTACCAAAGTAATCCTGGCAAGGAATACTGGACAGCGATCAAGAATATCCTGAAGTACCTAAAAAGGACAAAGGACATGTTTCTCGTTTATGGAGGTGACGAAGAGCTTGTCGTAAAGGGTTACGTCGATGCTAGCTTCGACTCGGATCTGGATGACTCTAAGTCACAAACCGGATACGTGTATATGTTGAATGGTGGGGCAGTAAGCTGGTGCAGCTGCAAGCAGAGCGTCGTGCAGGATCTACATGTGAAGCGGAGTACATGGCAGCCTCAGACGCAGCGCATGAAGCGATTTGGGTGAAGGAGTTCATCACCGACCTACGAGTCATAGCCAATGCGTCGGGGCCGATCAAACTCTTCTGTGACAACACTGGAGCTATTGCACTTGCCAAGGAGCCCAGGTTTCACAAGAAGACCAGGCACATCAAGCGTCATTTCAAATCCATCCGTGAAAATGTTCAAGATGGAGAAATAGATATTTGCAAAGTACATACGGATCTGAATGTCGCAGATCCGTTGACTAAACCTCTCTCGCGAGCAAAACATGATCAACACCAGAACTCTATGGGTGTTCGATTCATCACAATGTAACTAGATTAGTGACTCTAGTGCAAGTGGGAGACTGTTGGAAATATGCCCTAGAGGCAATAATAAAAGTATTATTATATTTCATTGTTCATGATAATTTTCTTTTATTCATGCTATAACTGTATTATCCGGAAATCGTAATACATGTGTGAATACATAGACCACAATATGTCCCTAGTGAGCCTCTAGTTGACTAGCTCGTTGTGATCAACAGATAGCCATGGTTTCCTGGCTATGGACATTGGATGTCGTTGATAACGGGATCACATCATTAGGAGAATGATGTGATGGAGAAGACCCAATCCTAAGCATAGCATAAGATCGTGTAGTTCGTTTGCTAGAGCTTTTCCAATGTCAAGTATCTCTTCCTTTGACCATGAGATCGTGTAACTCCCGGATACCGTAGGAGTGCTTTGGGTGTATCAAACGTCACAACATAACTAGGTGACTATAAAGGTGCACTACAGGTATCTCCGAAAGTGTCTTTTGGGTTGACACGGATCGAGACTGGGATTTGTCACTCCGTATGACAGAGAGGTATCTCCGGGCCCACTCGGTAATGCATCATCATAACGAGCTCAAAGTGACCAAGTGGTTGGTCACGGGATCATGCATTACGGTACGAGTAAAGTGACTTGCCGGTAACGAGACTGAACAAGGTACTGGGATACCGACGATCGAGTCTCGGGCAAGTAACGTACCGATTGACAAAGGGAATTGTATACGGGGTTTGATCGAATCCTCGACATCGTGGTTCAACTGATGAAATCATCGAGGAGCATGTGGGAGCCAACATGGGTATCCAGATCCCGCTGTTGGTTATTGCTCGAGAGTCTTCTCGGTCATGTCTGCGTGTCTCCCGAACCCGTAGGGTCTACACACTTAAGGTTCGGTGACGCTAGGGTTGTATGAATATGAGTATGCAGCATACCGAATGTTGTTCGGAGTCCCGGATGAGATCCCGGACGTCACGAGGAGTTTCAGAATGGTCCGGAGGTAAAGAATTATATATAGGAAGTGGTATTTCGGCCATCAGGAAAGTTTCGGGGTCACCCGGTAATGTACCGGGACCACCGGAAGGGTCACGGGGGTCCACCAGGTGGGGCCACCCATCCCGGAGGGCCCCACGGGCTGAAGTGGGAGGGGAGCCAGCCCATAGTGGGCTGGTGCGCACCCTAGGCCCACCCCCTGCGCCTAGGGTTGAAACCCTAGGGTGGGGGGGCGCACCACATGCCTTGGGGGGGCACTCCTCCCCCCTTGGCCGCCGCCCCCTTGGGAGATTCAATCTCCCAGGGCCAGCGCCCCCCTGGGGGCCTATATAAAGGAGGGCAGGGGGGAGGGCAGCCGCACCCTTGTGCTTGGTGCCTCCCTTCCCCTCCTACACCTCATCCTCCTCCCGTAGTCGCTTGGCGAAGCCCTGCTGGATTTCTGCTGCATCCACCACCACGCCGTCGTGCTGCTGGATCATCATCAACCTCTCCTTTCCCCTTGCTGGATCAAGAAGGAGGAGACGTCTCCCGTCCCGTACGTGTGTTGAACACGGAGGTGCTGTCCGTTCAGCACTTGGACATCGGTGATCTGAATCACGTCGAGTACGACTCCATCATCACCATCCCCTTGAAAGCTTCCGCACTCGATATACAAGTGGTATGTAGATGCAAACTCACTCCCTTGGCTCGTTGCTTAGATGAACTCATAGATGGATCTTGGTGAAACCGTAGGAAAATTTTTAATTTTCTGCAACGTTCCCTAACAATAGTATCATCTCTGAGGATTGAGAAGGGATTGGCCACCCTCACTCAAAATCAGGAGAGCTTGGAAAGAATCGTGGAACTAAAATTCCATGATCTAGATGTCAAAGTAACTAAGATTCAGTCAGTTGTGGAGTAGCTACAGGATGACATGCAGGAGAGGCAGGGCAAGACTACCACTAATGTATTTGCCAGAGTGCCTAGAGCTCAGAGGTTAGCTACAGTTCCTGGAAAGACACCAGAGCCACATCATCTGCACCAGCTACAGCTCCTATAGCTCCAGTGCAACCAGCTCCAACATCAACTCCAGCTCCATCTACTTCAACTGAAGCCTTCGTCCTTGGAGTTATCCGGACACCACCACCTGAAGATCAAGCCTGAGAGTCGATCTAGCACTATGCATTTTCTATGAACTTTTTGGTAACTTGTTGCCAAAAGGGGAGAAAAATGTATAGATCATAGGCTTCGAGAGAGAGAGTGTTGCTTTTGTTCTCTCTTGCTTTGATTTGGTGGTTAAACTTATTTGCTTTTGATTGCTTGAGATACTATGTTGTGAGACATTGATGATCATGTGTTTGATCATAAGCTACACTTATGCATGTTTGATCATACTATCTTATCTATCCATATTTGATCATTCACTTTGCTTGGTGATGAGTGCATGTATTCAATCTTTATCATTTTGAGCGCTCCACCAAGATGTATGTGACATGGAAGAGTAACCCATGAGCCTAATTCCTTGTGCATTTGCATTCCAAAGCAAATCTTAAACTATGCACAAATTTAGGGGGAGCTCTTGCTTATCACATACTTCTCAAAGCGACGATGTTGTTGAATCTTATTATCTTTTGTCGAAGCTTTGATCTATATGTTGTCATCAATTACCAATGGGGGAGATTGAAAGTGCAACTATCCCTAGGTGGTTTTGGTAATTCATAACAACATATAGCTCATTGAGCTAATGCTATTCCAAGACTATTATTTCAGGAAAGCTCAATGAATGGCATGGCATGGATGATGAAAGTGGATCCCTCAAAGTACTAATGACAAAGGATTGGCTCAAGATCAAAAGCTCAAGACTCTTCATTTTATATTTTAGTGATCCAAGATCACATTGAGTCTATAGGAAAAGCCAATACTATCAAGGAGGGATGAGGTGTTGCTTAATGAGCCTCTTGCTTCATGTTCTTAGTGATATGCTCCAAAACCCTGAGCTACTTTCTCACACTCACAAATGACCTAAACCTAAAGACAAAATCGGTCACACCGATTCTTTATATCCGGCACCACCGAGTTTGTATGTCATAGCCACTGCCACGAACCCTAGGCAAATCGGTCCTACCGATAGGGATCTCTGTCTCACCGAGATGGGATTGTAATCTCTTTGTTTCCCTTCATAACGTTTCGGTCTAACCGTCTAATCGAAGTGAGCGATCGGTCCCACCGAGATTGCAATGTAAATTCTCTGTTTCCCTTTTGTAACATTTCGGTCTCACCGAAAAGAGCAAATCGGTCCCACCGAGTTTACCTGACCAACTCTCTGGAAAGCTTATTACCAAAATCGGTCTCACCGAGTTTGTGTAATTGGTCTTACCGAGATTACGTTATGCCCTAACCCTAACTGAATCAGTCTTACCGAGTTGCATGTCAGTTCCACCTAAAATCCTAACGGTCACTAGGTTTGCTAAATCGGTCTGACCGAGTCTGTTGAATCGGTCCCACCGAGTTTGGTAAATTGTGTGTAACGGTTAGATTTTGTGTGGAGGCTATATATACCCCTCCACCTCCTCTTCATTCGTCGAGAGAGCCATCAGAACAAACCTACACTTCCAACTTGCCATTTCTGAGAGAGAACCACCTACTCATGTGTTGAGGCCAAGATATTCCGTTCCTACCATATGAATCTTGATCTCTAGCCTTCCCCAAGTTGCTTTCCACTCAAATCTTCTTTCCACCAGATCCAAAACCTATGAGAGAGAGTTGAGTGTTGGGGAGACTATCATTTGAAGCACAAGAGCAAGGAGTTCATCATCAATGCACCATTTGTTAATTCTTGGAGAGTGGTGTCTCCTAGATTGGCTAGGTGTCACTTGGGAGCCTCCGACAAGATTGTGGAGTTGAACCAAGGAGTTTGTAAGGGCAAGGAGATCGCCTACTTCGTGAAGATCTACCGCTAGTGAGGCAAGTCCTTCGTGGGCGACGGCCATGGTGGGATAGACAAGGTTGCTTCTTCATGGACCCTTCGTGGGTGGAGCCCTCCGTGGACTCGCGCAACCATTCCCCTTCGTGGGTTGAAGTCTCCATCAGCGTGGATGTACGATAGCACCACCTATCGGAACCACGCCAAAAACATCTGTGTCTCCAATTGCGTTTGAATCCTCCAAACCCTTCCCTTTACTTTCTTGCAAGTTGCATGCTTTAATTTCCGCTGCCTATATACTCTTTGCATGCTTGCTTGAATTGCGTGATGATTGCTTGACTTGTCCTAAGATAGCTAAAATCTGCCAAACCCTAAAATTGGGAAAAGGTTAAGCTTTTAATTGGTCAAGTAGTCTAATCACCCCCCCTCTAGACATACTTCGAGGTCCTACAAGGCAATAATAAAGTTGTTATTTATATTTCCTTATATCATGATAAATGTTTATTATTCATGCTAGAATTGTATTGGCCAGAAACTTAGTACATGTGTGAATACATAGACAATACATAGTGTCCCTAGTATGCCTCTACTTGACTAGCTCATTAATCAAAGATGGTTATGTTTCCTAATCATAGACATGTGTTGTCATTTGATGAACGGGATCACATCACTTGCGAATGATGTGATGGACAAGACCCATCAGTTAGCTTAGCATTAAGATTGTTATAGTTTTATTGCTATTGCTTTCTTCATGACTTATACATGTCCCTCTGACTATGAGATTATGCAACTCCCGAATACCGTAGGAACACCTTGTGTGCTATCAAACGTCACAATGTAATTGGATGATTATAAAGATTCTCTACAGGTGTCTCCAAAGGTGTTTGTTGGGTTGGCATAGATAGAGATTAGGAGTTGTCACTCCGTGTATTGGAGAGGTATCTCTAGGCCCTCTCGGTAATGCTCATCACTATAAGCCTCGCAAGAAATGTGACTAATGAGTTAGTTGCAGGATGTAGCATCCCGGAACAAGTAAAGAGACTTGCCGAAAACGATATTGAACTAGCTATGATGATACCGACGGTCGAATTTCGGCAAGTAACATACCGATGACAAAGGGAACAACGTATGTTGTTGTGCGGTTTGACCGATAAAGATCTTCGTAGAATATGTAGGAGCCAATATGAGCATCCAGGTTCTGCTATTGGTTAATGATCAGAGATGTGTCTAGATCATGTCTACATAGTTCTCGAACCCGTAGGGTCCGCACGCTTAACGTTTGATGTCGGGCTTATGATTTGTTTTATGAGTTATGTGTTTTTGATGACTGAAGTTTGTTCGGAGTCCCGGATGAGATCACGGACATGACGAGGAATATTTAAATGTTCGAGAGGTAAAGATTGATATATTGGAAGGTTATATACGGACACCGGAATGGTTCCGAAGAAGATCGAAGATTTTTCGGACTACTGGGAGGTTACCGGACCCCCCTGGAAAGTTATTGGGCCTATTGGGCCGTAGTGGAGGAGAGGAGGCAAGCCACGGGAGGTGTCACACGCCCCCCTTGCCCCAATCTAAATTTGACAAGGGGAGGGGCGTGCCCCCCTCTTTCCTTCTCCCTCTCTCCCTTCCCCTTTCCCCACTCCGTTGGTTGGAAGGAGGGGGACCGACTCCTACTTGGACTAGGAGTCCAAGTAGGACTCCCCCCTTGGCGCGCCCTCCTTGGCCGCCGGACTCCTCCTCCCCATCCTTTATATATGTGGCCAGGGGGCACCCCAAAGCACACCAAGATTTCTCTTAGCATGTGCGGTGCTCCCTTCCATAGTTTACTCATCCAGTCATAGCGTCGATGTAGTGCTTAGGCGAAGCCATGCGCGGATCACATCATCAACACTGTCACCACGCCGTCATGCTGACGGAATTCTCCCTTAACCCTCTATGGGATCAAGAGTTCAAGGGGCGTCATCGAGCTGAACGTGTGCTGAACACAGAGGTGTCGTACGTTCGGTAATTGGATTGGTTGGATCATGAAGACGTTCGACTACATCAACCGCGTTAACTAACGCTTCCTCTTTCGGTCTACGAGGGTACATGGACACACTCTCCCCCTCTCGTTGCTATGCATCTCCTAGATAGATCTTGCGTGATCGTAGGAATTTTTTTGAAATTGCATGCTACGTTCCCCCTCAATGGCATCCGAGCCAGGTCTATGCGTAGATGCCATGCACAAGTAGAACACAAAGAGTTGTGGGCAATAATAGTCATACTGCTTACCACCAATGTCTTACTTTGATTCGACGATATTGTTGCATGAAGCGGCCTAGACCGACATTACATGACTGCGTTCATGAGACTAGTTCTACCGACGTGCTTTGCACACAGGTGGCTGGCGGGTGTCTATTTTTCCAACTTTAGTTGAATCGAGTTTGACTATGGCTGGTCCTTGTTGAAGGTTATAACAACACACTTGATGAAAAATCGTTGTGGTTTTGATGCGTAGGTAAGAACGGTTCTTGCTAGAAGCCCTTAGCAGCCACGTAAAACTTGCAACAACAAAGTAGAGGACGTCTAACTTGTTTTTGCAGGGCTTGTTGTGATGTGATATGGTCAAGACATGATGTGATATAAATTGTTGTATGAGATGATCATGTTTTGTAATAGAGTTATCGGCAACTGGCAGGAGCCATATGGTTGTCGCTTTATTGTATGAAATGCAATCGCCATGTAATTGCTTTACTTTATCACTAAGCGGTAGCGATAGTCATAGTAGCAATAGTTGGCGAGATGACAATGATGCTACAATGGAGATCAAGGTGTCAAGCCGGTGATGATGGAGATCATGAGGGTGCTTTGGAGATGGAGATCAGAGGCACAAGATGATGATGGCCATATCATGTCACCTATTTTGATTGCATGTGATGTTTATCTTTTGTGCATCTTATTTTGCTTAGTACAGTGGTAGCATTATAAGATGATCCCTCACTAAATTTCAAGGTATAAGTGTTCTCCCTGTGTATGCGTCGTTGCTACAATTCATCGTGCCGAGACACCATGTGATGATCGGGTGTGATAAGCTCTACGTTCACATACAACGGGTGCAAGCCAGTTTTGCACGTGCAGAATACTCGGGTTAAATTTGACGAGCCTACATATGCAGATATGGCCTTGGAACACTGAGACCGAAAGGTCGAACGTGAATCATATAGTAGATATGATCAACATAGAGATGTTCACCATTGAAAATTACTCCATCTCACATGATGATCGGACATGGTTTAGTTGATATGGATCACGTGATCATTTAGATGACTAGAGGGATGTCTATCAAAGTAGGAGTTCTTAAGTAATATGATTAATTGAACTTTAATTTATGTCTATGTTGTTGTAGATCAATGGTTTTTTATCTATGTTGTTGTAGATCAATGGCCCATGCTACTGTTCCCTTGAATTATAATGCGTTCCTAGATAAAGCTAAGTTGAAAGATGATGGTAGCAATTATACGGACTAGGTCCGTAACTTGAGGATTATCTTCATTGTTGCACAGAAGAATTACGTCCTGGAAGCACCGCTAGGTGCAAGGCCTACTGCAGGAGCAGATGCTGACATTATGAACGTCTGGCAGACTCGATCAAATGAATACTTGACGGTTCAGTGTGCCATGTTTTATGGCTTAGAATTGGGACTTCAAAGACATTTTGAACTTCATGGAGCATATGAGATGTTCCAAGAGTTGAAGTTAATATTTCAAGCAAATGCCCGATTTGAGAGATATGAAGTCTCCAACAAGTTCTATAGCTGCAAAATGGAGGAGAATAGTTCTGTCGGTGAACACATACTCAGAATGTCTGGGTACCATAACCACTTGACTCAGCTGGGAGTTAATCTTCCTGATGATAGTCTCATTGACAGAGTTCTTCAATCACTGCCACCAAGCTATAAAGGCTTCATGAAGAACTACAATATGCAAGGTATGGAAAAGACTATTCCCGAGCTCTTAGCAATGCTAAAGGCTACGGAGGTAGAAATCAAGAAGGAGCATCAAGTGTTGATGGTTAAAAAGACCACTAGTTTCAAGAAAAAAGGCAAAGGGAAGAAGGGGAACTTCAAGAAGAATAGCAAGCAAGTTGCTACTCCCGGGAAGAAGCCCAAGTCTGACCTAAGCCTAAAACTGAGTGCTTCTACTACAAAGAGACTGGTCACTGGAAGCAGAACTGCCACAAGTATTTGGCGGATAAGAAGGATGGCAAAGTGAAAGGTATATTTGATATACATGTTATTGATGTGTAACTTACTAATGCTTGTAGTAGCGCATGGGTATTTGATACTGGTTCTGTTGCTCATACTTGCAACTCGAAACAGGGGCTACATATTGAACGGAGATTGGCTAAGGACGAGGTGATGATGCGCGTCAGAAATTGTTCCAAGGTCGATGTGATCACCGCCGGCACTCTACCTCTACATCTACCTTCAGGATTAGTCTTAGACCTGAATAATTGTTATTTGGTGCCAGCGTTAGGCATGAACATTATATTTGGATCTTGTTTGATGCGAGACAGTTATTCGTTTAAATCAGAGAATAATGGTTGTTCTATTTATATGAGTAATATCTTTTATGGTCATGCACCCTTTTTGAGAGGTCTATTTTTGTTGAATCTCGATCATGGTGATACACATGTTCACAATATTGAAGCCAAAATATGCAAAGTTGATAATGATAGTGCAACTTATTTGTGACACTACCGTTTAGGTCATATTGGTGTAAAGCGCATGAAGAAACTCCATGCTGATGGGCTTTTGGAATCACTTGATTATGAATCACTTGGTGCTTGCGAACCACGCCTCATGGGCAAGATGACTAAAACTCCGTTCTCCGGAACAATGGAACGCGCTACTGACATATTGGAAATAATACATACCGATGTATGCGGTCCAATGAGTGTTGAGGCTGGTGGCGGGTATTGCTATTTTCTAACCTTCACAGATGATTTGAGCAGATATGAGTATATCTACTTAATGAAACATAAGTCTGAAATGTTTGAAAAGTTCAAAGATTTTCAGAGTGAAGTGGAAAATCATCATAACAAGAAAATAAAGTTTCTACGATCTGATCGTGGAGGCGAATATTTGAGCTACGAGTTTGGTCTTCATTTGAAACAATGTGGAATAGTTTCGCAACTCACGCCATCTGGAACACCACAGCATAATGGTGTGTCCGAACGTTGTAACCATACTTTATTGGATATGGTGTGATCTATGATGTCTCTTACTGATTTACCGCTATCGTTTTGGGGTTATTCTTTAGAGACGGTTGCTTTCACATTAAATAGGGCACCATCGAAATCCGTTGAGACGACACCATATGAATTGTGGTTTAGCAAGAAAACCAAGTTTTCATTTCTTAAAGTTTGGGGTTGCGATTCTTATGTGAAAAAGATTCAACCTGATAAGATCAAACCCAAATCGGAGAAGTGCGTCTTCATAGGATACATAAAGGAAACTGTTGGGTACACCTTCTATCACAGATCCGAAGGAAAGATATTCGTTGCTAAGAATGGATCCTTTCTAGAGAAGGAGTTTGTCTCGAAAGAAGTGAGTGTGAGGAAAGTAGAACTTGGTGAGGTAATTGTACCTTCTCCCGAATTGGAAAAATAGTTCATCACAGAAATTAGTTCCAGTGATTCCTACACCAATTAGTGAGGAAGCTAATGATGATGATCATGAAATTTCAGATAAAGTTACTACCAAACCTCGTAGGTCAACCAGAGTATGATTTGCACCAGAGTGATATGATAATCCTATTCTGGAAGTCATGTTACTAGATAATGATGAACCTACGAACTATGAGGAAGCGATGATGAGCCCAGATTCCGCAAGATGGCTTGAGGCCATGAAATCTGAGATGGTATCCATGTATGAGAACAAAGTGTGGACATTGTTGGACTTGCCCGATGTTCGGCAAGCCATAGAAAATAAATGGATCTTCAAGAAGAAGACTGACACTAACGGTAATTAATGTTACTGTCTACAAAAGCTTGACTTATTGCGAAAGATTTTCGACAAGTTCAATGAGTTGACTACGATGAGACCTTCTCACGCGTAGCGATGCTTAAGTCTATCTGAATCATGTTAGCAATTGCCGCATATTATGATTATGAAATTTGGCAAATGGATGTCAAAACTGCATTCCTTAATGGATTTCTTAAAGAAGAGTTGTATATGATGCAACCAGAAGGTATTGTCGATCCAAAAGGTGCTAACGAAGTGTGCAAGCTCCAGTGATCCATTTATGGACTGGTGTAAGCCTCTCTGAGTTGGAGTATACGCTTTGATAATGTGATCAAAGCGTATGGTTTTATACAGACTTTTGGAGAAGCCTGTATTTACAAGAAAGTGAGTGGGAGCTCTGTAGCATTTCTAACATTATATTCGGATGAGATATTGTTGATTGGAAATAATACAGAATTTCCGAATAGCATAAAAGGATACTTGAATAAGAATTTTTCAATGAAAGACCTCAGTGAAGCTGCTTACATATTGGGCATCAAGATCTATAGAGATAGATCAAGACGCTTAATTGGACTTTCACAAAGCACATACCTTGATAAAGTTTTGAAGAAGTTTAAAATGGATCAGTCAAATAAAGGGTTCTTGCATGTGTTACGAGGTGTGAAGTTGAGTCAGACTCACTACCCGACCACTGCAGAAGATAGAGAGAAAATGAAAGTCATTCCCTATGCTTCAGCCATAGGTTCTATCATGTATGCTGATACGTCCATTTTGCATCATGCTTTTATATCGGTATTTATTGCATTATGGGCTGTTATTTCACGTTATGTCACAATACTTATGGCTATTCTCTCTTATTTTACAAGGTTTACATGAAGAGGGAGAATGTCGGCAGCTGGAATTCTGGGCTGGAAAAGGAGCAAATATTGAAGGACTATTCTGCGCAACTCCAAAAGTCCTGAAACTCCACGGAATACCTTAAAATAAATAAAGAAAAATCGTCGCCAAAGTTGAAGGCCAGGGGGCCCACACCCTGCTCACAAGGGTGGGGGGCGCCCCCCTGGGCGCGCCCCCTACCTCGTGGGCCCCTGGTGGCTCTCTGACGCCCGTCTTCTCCCATATGAAGTCTTTCAATGAGAAAAAAATAGGAGAGAACCTTTCGGGACGAGACTCCGCCGCCATGAGGTGGAACCTTGGCGGAACCAATCTAGGGCTCCGGCAGAGCTGTTCTTCCGGGGACACTTCCCTCCGGGAGGGGGAAATCATCACCATCGTCATCACCAACGCTCCTCTCATCGGGAGAGGGCAATCTCCATCAACATCTTCACCAGCACCATCTCATCTCCAAACCCTAGTTCATCTCTTGTATCCAATTCTTGTCTCCAAGTTCGGGATTGGTGCTAGTAGGTTGCTAGTAGTGTTCATTACTCCTTGTAGTTGATGCTAGTTGGTTTATTTGGTGGAAGATCATATGTTCAGATCCTTTATGCACATTATATCCCCTCTGATTATGAACATGAATATGCTTTGTGAGTAGTTACGTTTGTTCCTGAGGATAAGGGAGAAGTCTTGCTATTAGTAGTCATGTGAATTTGGTATTCGTTCCATATTTTGATAATATGTATGTTATCTAACCTCCAGTGGTGTTATGTGAACATCGACTACATAACACTTCACCATTATTTGGGCCTAGAGGAAGGCATTGGGAAGTAATAAGTAGATGATGGGTTGCTAGAGTGACAGAATCTTAAACCCTAGTTTATGCGTTGCTTCGTAAGGGGCTGATTTGGATCCATATGTTTCATGCTATGGTTAGGTTTACCTTAATACTTTTGTTGTAGTTGCGGATGCTTGCAATAGAGGTTAATCAGAAGTGGGATGCTTCTCCAAGTAAGGGCAGTACCCAAGCACCGATCCACCCACATATCAAATTATCAAAGTACCGAACGCGAATCATATGAGCGTGATGAAAACTAGCTTGAAGATATTTCCATGTGTCCTCGGGAGCGCTTTTCCTATTATAAGAGTTTGTCCAGGCTTGTCCTTTGCTACAAAAAGGATTGGGCCACATTGCTGCACTTTATTTACTTTTGTTACTTGTTGCTCATTACCATTTATCTTATCACAAAACTATCTGTTACCACTTATTTCAGTACTTGCAGAGAATACCTTGCTAAAAACCGCTTATCATTTCCTTATGCTCCTCGTTGGGTTCGACACTCTTACTTATCGGAAGGACTACGATAGATCCCCTATACTTGTGGGTCATCATATGCAATGATGTGTACCAGACCTGATGTGTGCCTTGCTATAAGTATAGCAGGGAGGTACCAAAGTAATCCAGGAGTGGATCACGGGACAGCGGTCAAGAACATCCTGAAATACCTAAAAAGGACTAAGGATATGTTTCTCGTTTATGGAGGTGACAAAGAGCTTTTCGTAAATGGTTACGTCGATGCAAGCTTTGACACTAATCCGAATGACTCTTAGTAACAAACCGGATACATATTTATATTGACTGGTGGAGTTGTCAGTTGGTGCAAATCCAAGCAGAGCGTCGTGGCGGGATCTACGTGTGAAGCGGAGTACATAGTTGCTTCGGAAGAAGCAAAGGAAGGAGTCTGGATGATGGAGTTCATATCCGATCTAGGTGTAATACCTAGTGCATCAGGTCCAATGAAAATCTTTTGTGACAATACTGGAGTAATTGCCTTGGCAAAGGAATCCAGATTTCACAAGAGAACCAAACACATCAAGAGACGCTTAAATTCCATCCGCCATCAAGTCAAGGTGGGAGACATAGAGATTTGCAAGATACACACCAATCTGAATGTTGCAGACCCGTTGACTAAGCCTCTTCCACGAGAAAAACATGATCACCACCAAGACTCCATGGGTGTTAGAATCATTACTTTGTATTATTTATTGACTCTAGTGCAAGTGGCAGACTGAAAGAAATATGCCCTAGAGGCAATAATAAAGTTGTTATTTATATTTCCTTATATCATGATAAATGTTTATTATTCATGCTAGAATTGTATTAACCGGAAACTTAGTATATGTGTGAATACATAGACAATACATAGTGTCCCTAGTATGCCTCTACTTGACTAGCCGATTAATCAAAGATGGTTATGTTTCCTAACCATAGGCATGTGTTATCATTTGATGAACGGGATCACATCATTAGAGAATGATGTGATGGACAAGACCCATCCGTTAGCTTAGCATTATGATCGTTACAGTTTTATTCCTATTGCTTTCTTCATGACTTATACATGTACCTCTGACTATGAGATTGTGCAACTCCCGAATATCGGAGGAACACCTTGTGTGCTATCAAACATCACAAAGTAATTGGGTGATTGTAAAGATTCTCTACAGGTGTCTCCAAAGGTGTTTGTTGGGTTGGCATAGATCAAGATTAGGATTTGTCACTCCGTGTATCGGAGAGGTACCTATGGGCCCTCTCGGTAACGCTCATCACTATAAGCCTTGCAAGCAATCTGACTAATGAGTTAGTTGCAGGATGTAGCATTATGGAATGAGTAAAGAGACTTGCCAATAACGAGATTGAACTAGGTATGATGATACCGACGATCGAATCTCGGGCAACTAACATACCGATGACAAAGGGAACAACGTATGTTGTTGTGCGGTTTGACCGATAAAGATCTTCATAGAATATGTAGGAGCTAATATGAGCATCTAGGTTCCGCTATTGTTTATTGATCAGGGATGTGTCTCGATCATGTCTACATAGTTCTCGAATCCGTAGGGTCCGCACACTTAACGTTTGATGACGATTTGTATTATGAGTTATGTGTTTTTATGACCGAAGTTTGTTCGGAGTCCCGGATGAGATCACAGACATGACGAGGAGTCTCGAAATGGTCAAGAGGTAAAGATTGATATATTGGAAGGTTATATATGGACAACCGAATGGTTCCGATGAAGATCGGGGATTTTTTGGAGTACCGGGAGGTTACGGGACCCCCGGGAAAGTTATTGGGCCTATTGGGCCATAGTGAAGGAGAGGAGGCAGGCCACAGGAGGAAAGAGGTTCAAATACCACAGCATGTAACAGATGAATCGTTTTTGTCCTAATGCAGTATAAGAGAGGAGGAGCGAGAGAGTGGGATTGTATCGAAATGAACAAAGGGTTTTTGCTTGCCTGGCACTCCTGAAGATAGTATAGTTCTTCATCAGTGTCATCAATATCATTGTCGGAACCACGTCTACCGAGAGGGGACAATTACAGGCAACAGAAAAGGAACACAATCAATGCAATGCAACTATATGATGCATGATCATGACATGGCAAAATGTTGTTATTTGAGCTAATGCAACTAGCAAAAGGTTAAATGAAGTTGGTTTAAACCCTAGGTTCACATTCAAACTCCATATGTTAATATTCAAATGCCCTTTATTTGTTTTGTCCAATTCAGCAGCTATAAGTCACTACAAGGGAAAACCCTAGTAGTAGCGCGGGTTTTGAGGCTAGCAGTAGCGCGGGTGGCTGCGCTACTAATAAGGCGCTACAGCTAACTCATAGTAGTAGCGCGGCCCTAACCCGCGCTACTACTATTGACGATATCAGCAGCACTTTCTAGGAACGCGCTACTATTAACTAGCTGTAGCGATTTCGCCATCCCTCGCTACTGCTATATCTTTCATCATTTTCCCATTACCCCTTTCCCTCTTAGTTTCCCTTTCAGATACTAGATACTAGGTACTGCTAGTAGATATCAAATTCATAAACCATTACTAGGTAGTACTCCCTTCGTTCCAAATTACTCGTCGTGGTTTTAGTTCAAACCACAACGAGTAATTTGGAACGAAGGGAGTACTAGATAACAATTTCATGCATAGTCAACATGCATCCTCAAGCAGTACAAGGTCATATCAACAGCCATCATCATATGTAGTTCTAGATGATATCGACGACGATCATCATATGTAGTTCTAGATGATATAGCCACACACACATATGTAGTTCTAGATGATATAGCCACACACACACATATGTAGTTCTAGATGATATCGAAGACAATCATCATCCTCAAGCATGGGCGGTTGGTGTTCCTGATAGTAATTAGGATGGCCTGTCCAACACGAAGATTCTTGCAATCGAGGAATTTCTTCCACCCAACCGAGTTTAAGTTTGTGCGACCGTCCGTGTCCACGCGGTAAGTACAGGTTGTGACGGAGCCCCTTGCAGTAAGGTGTAGTCCAGCTGAGCCTTCTTCCTCAGGCTTGATACCATTACTCACAGATATGCTCTTTGCCAATTTCTGAATAAGAAAAACATATCAATTAATAAATAGCCTCGCAAATAAGTACATATGGATTATCTACACTATTAATAGTTTCCTTAGATTCTACACTAATAAGCATGTGATCGAACTCTACACTAAAACATATCATCGACTAGATTCCACACAACATACCATATCATTGGACTGTACACTAAGTAATTCATTGGATAATTTGCATTTGTAAGTATAACATACCATATTATGTCGATCAACCATGGTATTTGTCAACCGGGTCACGAATGGCACCCCGACAAAGTCAGCACGTGGCGGAATTATGTCCCACAGGTTGGACACCTCCTCCTCACTCAGCCTTGTTCTTTGAGCTACGATGGCTTCATGAAGTGGGTCCTCATCATCTTCATCGAGTGGGTCCTCATTATCTTCATCATCTTCATCATCTTCGTCATCTTCATCATCTTCCACCAGGTTGAGATAAATGACAGCTAGCTTGGGTCTTTCTGCTCGAAAGGAGAAGCTGATCAACTCACCACCAGTAAGACGCATGCGAGCGACGAAACGGGCCCATCCATCTCCTCCAATCTGCAACATATTGCGTCCTTTCTCGACCTCCATAGTGTACGGCCCCCCAGGAGCCTCAAATGTCACGGTGTCTCCTGTCAGCTTGTTGAATTTCAACCTCACATTGCATGGGACGACCTGTGTAAAATAAGAAAAATGACACAATGCAGTAATGCCAACACTAAAAATAAAATAGTTATTACATTTCATCTAATTTCTTACCGCCGCATGACGAAAACTTGGTTGGAAGTAGATGCCGAACAGCTTGCCAGTTGCAAGGCTGCTAGCGCATCTTGACTTGCACAGTCGACATAGTGGTGGTGGTGGTGGTGCCATTTTTCCTAAAGCAATATGAGCAAAGGATTAATGATCAACTAAATCAAAATGTTCATATCAACTAAATCAAAATGTTGCATATGAACTAGCCTACTAAATCAACTAAATCAAAATGTTCTAAGTCAACTAAATCAACTAGCCTACTAAATCAACTAAATCAAAATGTTCTAAATCAACTAAATCAACTAGCCTACTAAATCAACTAAATCAAAATGTTCTAAATCAACTAAATGAACTAGCCTACTAAACCAACTAAATCAAAATGTTCTAAGTCAACTAAATCAACTAAATGAATTAGCCTACTAAATCAACTGAATCAAAATGTTCTAAGTCAACTAAATCAAATAGCCTACTAAATCTACTAAATTATATCAACTAAATCAAAATATTGCATATGAGTTGGAGGGAGAAGGAGGGGCGACTCGAGGAGGGAGAAGAGAGTAGGATGGAGGAGGAAGGCGGAGCGAGGAGGGGCCGGCTGGCACGGCCAGTTGAGGGAGGACGGAGGAGGAAGGAGGAGCGAGGAGGGGCTGGCCGGCGCGGCCAGTTAAGGAAGGACGGAGGATAAAGGCGGAGCGAGGAGGGGCCGGCCAGCGGCGAGTGGAGAGGGAGGATGGAGGAGGAGGCCGGTACCGAGTCCAACAAGGAGGAGGAGGTGACGGCGCGCGGCGCAGACGGAGGAGGGGCGACAGGGGTGGACCGGCGCGCGACGCAGGCGGAGAGGATTGAGTGGTTGTGTGAGTGGATCGGATAGAGGAGATGGGGAGATGAATGGCTTAGCAGTAGCACGCTTTAGGAAAAGACGCTAGTGCTAAGCTATCTAGCAGCAGCGCCTTTCACAATAAAGCACTACTCTACGGGTCAGCATGTAAAAATAGACTTTGTTCAATATATCAAAAATACATTGATCATCAACGATCTTTTTGTGTACAATCTGATTTGTCAATATGAGTCCTCACCGGTTTAGGAACAGGTGAAGACTCATATTGCAGCCACAAATTCTACACATAGAGTTCAATGAAGATCAATTGCTTGCCAAAGTTTGAGAAGTAACATATTTAAGGTGGGACTAAATTTTTGTAGGAAACTTAGCAGTAGCGCTTATCTGAGAAAAGTGCTGCTACTATGCTAAGTAGCAGTAGCGCGCGTCGCTATAACGCGTTGCTGCTATAACTAGCCTCGCGGCAGCCTCGTGGGAATTATAGCAGCAGCGCATCTTTGAGAGGATGCGCTACTGCTATATTTGTTTCAGCAGCGAGTTTCGTCTGGGCGCGCTACTGCTAGTTAGCAGTAGCGAGTTATTTTGAAGCGCGCTGCTGATAAGATTCTGTGTATAGGCTTTTCCCTAGTAGTGAGTTGCTCCAACATGCATGAAAATGGTACAAATGGATAGATTGGGTTTTTCTGATCATTTTTCATATATAAATTATTTCATTTGGAGTTATAGATTAATTTCTAAGATTTTTGAAGTTTATAACAATTTCTGGAATTTTCTGAATTAAGTTTAATTCAGAAAATACTTTACTGCACCAGCACTGTGTCACTGTCACGTCAGCAGGTCAACAGACCGGTCCAGGTCAAACCTGATGTGTGGGGCCCACACGTCAGTGACTCAGTTAGTTAACTAAGTAATTAGGGTTAATTAGAAACTAATATTAACCTTGACCAGGGGCTGGGCCCACATGTCAGCGACCCAGGGGGTCAAACCCTGGTCAACTAGGTCAAATCACCAGCATTTAGGCGCCGGCAACGTCTACACACGGCGGAGCGGCGCGAGAATCATGCTCCGGCGACCAAACGGATGGCGGAGGCCATCTACGTGAAGCTGGGAGCGAGCGGCATCCAGTGGTGGTGGTGGTTGGACTCGGGGTGGCCGGAAACAACGACGGCGATGACTTTGGTGGCTGCCGGAGCTCGGGCGAGCTCGGAGTCGTTGCTAGGATGGGCGTGGAGGCGTGGGGTTGGCCCCTACATGCTCTACGCGACGCGGTGAGCAGAACGTACATGTCAGCTAAGTCGTTGCGTGGCCGGAGTCACGTCGGTCGTGAGCACAGGTGGCGGTGCGTGTGGTTGAGATCAGTGTGGTGTGTGTGGTTTGTGGCAGCGAGAACGGAGAGGGGGAGAATGCGAAGCAGCTCACAGTGGTCACGATGAGCGGGTCGGCGAGGTCGGGTGGGAACTGGGGTGGTCGGGGCGGCGAAAGGGATCTCCAGCAACGCGAGGTCCGAGACAGCTCACTAGAGGCTGTGCAGGGCGAGCGAGCGCTCGGGGCTCGGTCGAGGCGAAGCAGCAGACGAGGCGAAGCGCGTAGACACGGCGAGCCGATGAGAAGGCGGCGGTGGCTGCGTTTATTTCGATGGCGCGGGGCGCGGCTGCGTCGACCATGGTGGGAGAGAGCGATGGAGAGGACCAGGGGGGAAGTGAGGTGTCGGGGAGGTCGGGGCGACACTGAGGAGGTCCTTCGCGGCGTCGAAGTGGTGTCCAGGCAAGCAAACGAGCAGGGTGGTGGCATGGCGAACTCGGGCGCGCGGGCGCGCACCTCCCTGCCTGCCTGGTGAGAGGAAGCAAGTGACTGGCACGGGCCAGCACAGTGCTGGGCCGACCAGTGGGTGATAACCCATAAGTGTAGGGGATCGCAACAGCTTTTGAGGGTAAAATATGCAACCCAAATTTATTGATTCGAGACAAGGGGAGCCAAAGAATATTATTGAGTATTAGCAGTTGAGTTGTCAATTCAACCACACCCGGATAACTTAGTATCTGCAGCAAAGTATTTAGTAGCAAAGTGATATGATAATAAAGGTAACAGTGGCAAAAGTAAAGATAATAGTTTTGTAATAGTTGTAACAGTAGCAACGGAAAAGTAAATAAGTGAAGCACACTATGTGAAAAGCTCTTAGGCATTGGATCAGTGATGGATAATTATGTCGGATGTGATTCCTCATGTAATAGCTATATGATAGGGTGACACAGAACTAGCTCCAGTTCATCAATGTAATGTAGGCATGTATTCCGAATATAGCCATACGTGCTTATGGAAAAGAACTTGCATGACATCTTTTTTCCTACCCTCCCGTGGCAGCGGGGTCCTAGCGGAAACTAAGGGATATTAAGGCCTCCTTTTAATAGAGAACCGGAACAAAGCATTAATACATAGTGAATACATGAACTCCTCAAACAACGGTCATCACCGAGAAGTATCCCGATTATTGTCACTTCGGGGGTGTCGGATCATAACACATAATAGGTGACTATAGACTTGCAAGATAGGATCAAGAACACACATATATTCATGAAAACATAATAGGTTCAGACCTGAAATCATGGTACTCGGGCCCTAGTGACAATCATTAAGCATAGCAAAGTCATAGCAACATCAATCTCAGAACATAGTGGATACTAGGGATCAAACACTAACAAAACTAACTTGATTACATGGTAAATCTCATCCAACCCATCAGCGTCCAGCAAGCCTACGATGGAATTACTCACGCACGGCGGTGAGCATCATGAAATTGGTGATGGAGGATGGTTGATGATGACGATGGCAACGAGTCCCCCTCTCCGGAGCCCCGAACGGACTCCAGATCAGCCCTCCCGAGAGAAATTAGGGCTTGGCGGCGGCTCCATATCATAAAACATGATGAAATGTTCTCTCTGATTTTTTCTCTGCGAAACAGAATATAAGGAGTTGGAGTTGAGGTCGGTGGAGCGTCAGGGGGCCCACGAGACAGGGGGGCGCGGCCCCCACCCTCATGGACAGGGCGTGGGCCCCCTGGTCTTGATTCTTTCGCCAGTATTTTTTATATTTTCCAAAACGTGCCTCCGTGGATTTTCAGGTCATTCCGAGAACTTTTGTTTTCTACACATAAAACGACATCATGGCAGTTCTGCTGAAAACAGCGTCAGTCCGGGTTAATTTCATTCAAATCATGCAAGTTAGAGTCCAAAACAAGGGCAAAAGTGTTTGGAAAAGTAGATACGTTGGAGACGTATCAACTCCCCAAGCTTAAACCTTTGCTTGTCCTCAAGAAATTCAGTTGATAAACTGAAAGTGATAAAGAAAAACTTTTACAAACTCTGTTTGCTCTTGTTGTTGTAAACATGTAAAGCCAGCATTCAGATTTCAGCAAATATTATGAACTAACCATATTCACAATAACACCTAGGTCTCACAATTACTCATATCAATAGCATAATCAGCTAGCGAGCCATAATAATAAAACTCAGATGACAACACTTTCTCAAAACAATCATAACATGATATAACAAAATGGTATCTCGCTAGCCCTTTCTGAGACCGCAAAACATAAATGCAGAGAACCTTTAAAGATCAAGGACTGCCTAAACATTGTAATACGTGGTAAAAGAGATCCAGTCAAGTCATACCCAATATAAACCAATAGTAATGAATGCAAATGACAGTGTGCTCTCCAGCGGGTGCTTTCTAATAAGAGGGATGATGGCTCAACATAAAAGTAAACAGGTAGGCCCTTCACAGAGGGAATCAGGGATTTGTAGAGGTGCCAGAGCTCAATTTTAAAATTGAGATTAAATAACATTTTGAGCGGCATACTTTCGCTGTCAACGCAACAACTATGAGATGGTTGTATGTTCCATACTACATGCATTATAGGCAGTTCCCAAACAGAATGGTAAAAGTTTATACTCCCCCAGCACCAACAAGTATCAATCCATGGCTTGCTCGAAACAATGAGTGCCTCCAACTAACAACAGCCCTGGGGGAGTTTTGTTTAATTATATTGATTTGCTTTGTTCTTTTTGGATCATGGGACTGGGCATCCCGGTTACCGGCCCTTTCTCGTGAATGAGGAGCGGAGTCCACTCCTCTTGAGAATAAGCCACCTAGCATGGAAGATATAGGCATCCCTAGTTGAAACATGAGCTGCTCGAGCATACAAAACATAATTTCATTTGAAAGTTTGGAGTTTGGCACATACAAATTTACTTGGAACGACAGGTAGATACCGCATATAGGAAGGTATGGTGGACTCATATGGAACAACTTTGGGGTTTAAGGAGTTTGGATGCACAAGCAGTATTCCCGCTAAGTACAGGTCAAGGCTAGCAGAAGACTGGGAAGCGACCAACTGAGAGAGCGACAACAGTCATAAACATGCATTAAAATTAATTCACACCGAGTACAAGCGTGAGTAGGATATAATCCACCATGAACATAAATATCAAGAAGGCTATGTTGATTTATTTCAACTACATGTGCGAACATGTGCCAAGTTGAGTCACTCAATTCATTCAAAGGAGGATACCATCCCATCATACCACATCATAATCATTCTAATAGCATGTTGGCACACAAGGTAAACCATTATAACTCATAGAAAATCAAGCATGGCACAAGCGACTATAATCTCTAAATGTCATTGCAAATATGTTTACTTCATAATAAGCTAAATCAGGAATGATGAACTTATCATATTTACAAAAACAAGAGAGATCGAGTTCATACCAGTTTCTCCCATATCAACCAGTCCATCATATATCGTCATTATTGCCTTTCACTTGCACGACCGAACGAGGTGTATAATAATAATAGTGCACGTGTATTGGACTAAGCTGGAATCTGCAAGCATTCAACTCAAGAGAGAAGACAAAGTGATATGGGCTCTAAGTTAAATAAACAATCATGCATATGAGAGTCACTAAACATTTTCAATATGGTCTTCTACTCTCGACCCCCAAAGGAAAGAAAAGAAAATAAAATTGTTTACACGGGAAAGCTCCCAACAAGTAAGAAGAATAACGAGAAATCTTTTTGGGTTTTTTTATTTTAATTTCTACTACAAACATGGAAATTAAAGTAACTATTTTTTTTGGTTTTCCTTAAGGTTTATCAAACACACAAGAAGAAAGCTAGAAAAAGAAATTTAAACTAGCATGGATAATACAATGAAAGAGTATGAGCACCGACGACTAGAATAGTGTGTGAACATCAATGTAAAGTTTGTGAGAAATATGTACCCCCCAAGCTTAGGCTTTTGGCCTAAGTTGGCCTAGTGCCAAGGACCGCTGCTACTCTCCCCGGTGTACTGGGAGGTGTAATCAGGATACCACTAGCTGGCCATCTCCGGGTCCCGCTGGTAAGATGATGCACGGTAAGGGTCGAGTGCAGGTTTCGGCTTAGGCTCAGGTTCTGGAGTGGATGCTTGGCCTCAATGAGCGTACACCGCTTCCAACGTGACAAGAAAATTATCTGTAGTCAAATCAAACAACAGAGGCGCATGCAAAATAATAGTCTCATTGTGTTTCTTATTAAATCTCAGGTTATACAAGAGCATCTTATCTTTGTTGTCAACAATGAACTCGTGTGCTACCATGCTCTTGTAATCTAAAATGTAAGGAGGCAATTTTGTCTCCTCTTTCTCATGGTGCCTAATAGGTATCTCAAAATATCTAGCAAGACGTGCAACATAGATACCTCCAAAGATGGGGCCTTTTGTACAATTCAGGCTTAGCCGTTTAGCAATGACGGCCCCCATACTAAACTATTATCTCCAAACAAGGCATGGTGAAGAATGATAATATCAGGAACATTGAAGTTTCCACTATTTCCACGACCAATCAAGCATCTACTAGCAAATATGGCAAAGTAGCATAAAACAGGAAAGTGTATGCTAGAGATTCTCGCATCGGAACCCTTCTTTGGATTCCCTACAGTGATAGTGTTGACAAAGCCATTCACATCTTTACGATGGGGTTCCTCTAATTTTCCCTCAAAGTGTATCCTACATACCGCGCAAAAATTACGTAAAGACATTTCCTTGAATTCATCATATAAATGAAATGATACTAAAGGCAGTGACTTCTTAGGATAATAATAAAAGTTTTGCATGGATAATTCAGAAAACAGACGGATAATACTATTTTTGCTTTAGTTATTCTAAATAACAGAAAGTAAAAAGAGGGTACAAAAGGTTGTACCTTCTAGTTTCATCCATCTCATGATCATCAAAATGAATCCACTAACAAGGTTGATCAAGTCTTGTTAACAAACTCATTCCGAATAACACGGAACCGGAGAAATTTCAAATAACACTAAGTTACCTCAACGGGGATATGAACATCCCCAATAATAAGAATATCATACTTTTTCTTGACAGTAGGGAGAGGAAATTCAAAACCTCCAATAATAATAGTCAGAACTTTTCCATAGAATTGATGCTATGAACTTGAGATGTTTTCCTCGGAAAGTGTACCGTATGCTCATTACCATTAACATGAAAAGTGACATTTGCAACCACAACAGGCACATCCTCACAAATACCGATAGGTATAGCAGTTGATTTATCAGCCATTTGCAAAGATATTTTAGTAGGTGTCAACTTATTCAATTCAAGGCTATGATATAAAGAGAGAGGCATAACACTGACACCGGCTCCAAGATCACATAAAGCAGTTCTAACATAATATCTTTTAATGGAGCATGGTATAGTTGGTACCCCCGATCTCCAAGTTTCTTTGGTATTCTACCCTTAAAAGTGTAATTAGCGAGCATGGTGGAAATTTCAGCTTCCAGTATCTTTCTTTTGTTTGTAATGATATCCTTCATATATTTAGCATAAGGATTTACTTTAAGCATATCAGTTAAGCGCATACGTAAGAAGATAGGTCTAATAAATTCAGCAAAGCGCTCAAAATCCTCATCATCCTTTGTCTTGGATGGTTTAGGAGGGAAGGGCATGGGTTTCTGAACCCACGGTTCTCTTTCTCTACCATGCTTCCTAGCTACAAAATCTCTTTTATCATAACATTGATTCTTTGATTGTGGGTTATCAAGATCAACAGAAGGTTCAATCTCTACTTCATTGTTTTTTCTAGGTTGAGCATCAACATGAACATTTTCATTAACATTATCACTAGGTTCATGTTCATCACCTGATTGTGTTTCAGCATCAGAGATAGAAATATCATTGGGATTCTCAGGTGTGTCTATAACAGGTTCACTAGAAGCATGCAAAGTCCTATCGTTTTTCTTTTTCTTCTTTTTAGAAGAACTAGGTGCCTCTAAATTGTTTCTCTGAGAATCTTGCTTGATCCCCTTAGTGTGGCCTTCAAGATACAAAGGTTCCTGAGTCATTCTACCAGTTCTAGTAGCCACTCTAACAGCAAAGTCAGGTTTATTATTTAATTCATCAAGCAAAACATTTTTGAGCTTTAAATACTTGCTCAGCTTGAGTAGCAACCATAGAAGCATATTTGCTAACGAGTTTAAGTTCACCTTCAACTCTAGCCATATAATCACTCAAGTGTCCTATCTCGAAAGCGTTATTCTTTAATTCTCTACCAACATAAGCATTAAAACTTTCTTGTCTAGCCATAAAGTCATCAAATTCATCTAAGCATGGGCTATGAAATTGAGTAGAGGGAATTTCAACTTTATCATATCTATAGAGAGAATTTACCTTTACTACCTGTGTCGGGTTATCAAGACAATGTGATTCTTCAACAGGCGGTATATTAAGACCATGTATTTCTTCAATAGGTGGTAAATTCTTAACATCTTCAGCTTTTATACCTTTTTCTTTCATTAATTTCTTTGCCTCTTGCATATCTTCAGGACTGAGAAATAAAACATCTCTCTTCTTCGGAGTGGGTTTAGGAATAGGCTCAAGAGTTGGCTCAATTGGTTCAGGAATTGCCTCAGGGATTGGCTCAGGAAGAGTCCAATTATTTTCATTAGTCAACATATTATTCAATAGTAATTCAGCTTCGTCGACTATTCTTTCCCTGAAAACACAACTAGCACAACTATCCAAGTAGTCCTTGGAAGCATCGGTTAGTCCATTGTAAAAGATATCAAGTATTTCATTTTTGTTAAGAGGATTATCAGGCGAAGCATTAAGTAATCGAAGAAGCCTCCCCCAAGATTGTGGGAGACTCTCTTCTTTGATTTGCACAAAATTATATATTTCCCGCAAGGCAGCTTGTTTCTTATGAGCAGGGAAATATTTAGCAGAGAAGTAATAAATCATATCCTGGGGACTACACACACAACCAGGATTAAGAGAATTAAACCAAGTCTTAGCATCACCTTTTAATCAGAATGGAAATATCTTAAGGATATAATAGTAGCAAGACTTCTCATCATTAGTAAACAGGGTGGCTATATTATTTAACTTTGTAAGATGTGCCACAACAGTTTCAGATTCAAGGCCATAAAAAGGATCAGATTCAACTAAAGTAATGATTTCAGGATCAACAGAGAATTCATAATCCTTATCAGTAACACAGATAGGTGAAGTAGCAAAAGCAGAGTCAGGTTTCATTCTAGCATTAAGAGATTGCTGCTTTCATTTAGCTAATAATTTTTTAAGATCATATCTATCTTTACAAGCAAAGATAGCTCTAGCAGCTTCCTCTTCCATAACATAACCCTCAGGAACAACAGGTAATTCATAATCAGGGGAGAACTTTCATCATCATTATCATCAATAATAGCATCTTCAATAATTTCATTCTCTCTAACCCTAGCAACTTTTTCATCAAGAAATTCACCTAATGGCAAAGTAGTATCACGCACAGAAGTAGTTTCATCACAAGTATCATGCATAGCAGAAGTGGCATCATCAATAACATGCGACATATCAGAATTCAAGCAGTAGCAGGTTTAGGTGTTGCAAGCTTACTAATAACAGAAGGAGAATCTAGTGCAGAGCTAGATGGCAATTCCTTACCTCCCCTCGTAGTTGAGGGTAAAATCTTGGTTCTTTCGTCTTTCAAGTTCCTCATAGTGATCAACTGATATAAATCCCAAGTGACTCAAAGAATAGAGCTATGCTCCCCGGCAACGGCGCCAAAAATTAGTATTGATAACCCACAAGTGTAGGGGATCACAAGAGCTTTCGAGGGTAAAGTATTCAACCCAAATTTATTGATTCGACACAAGGGAAGCCAAAGAATATTATTGACTATTAGCAGTTGAGTTGTCAATTAAACCACACCTGGATAACTTAGTATCTGCAGCAAAGTATTTAGTGGCATAGTGGTATGATAATAAAGGTAACAGTGGCAAAAGTAAAGATAATAGTTTTGTAATAGTTGTAACAGTAGCAATGGAAAATTAAATAAGCGAAGCACAATATGTGAAAAGCTCGTAGGCATTGGATCAGTGATGGATAATTATGTCGGATGCGATTCCTCATGTAATAGCTATAACATAGGGTGACACAGAACTAGCTCCAATTCATTAATGTAATGTAGGCATGTATTCCGAATATAGTCATACACTACGAGAAACAGGGAATTTGCCATCAGCCAGCTCTTTGCCATATGCGAGCTGATGGCAAAGAACGTCTTTGCCATCTGCTTATAAAAAACAGATGGCAAAGAACTGACAGATGGCAAAGAACATGGTAGCCATCAGCCAATTATTTGCCATCTGCTAGTGGATGGCAAATAATCTTTGCCATGTGCCAGTAGATGGCAAAGAGGTTGGCAAATCCTATGGCCGTCAAGAGTCTGACGGCGTACCAGCCCCACCTCTTTGCCATCTGCCAACAGACGGCAAAGATTCTTTGCCATCTGCTGGCAGATGGCAAAGAGATGAGGTTATTTTTTCTAGGTAAAAATAATTGTGGGGTTATCCCCTCCCTCTCTCCCCACCCATGCAGGTAAAAAAACACAGGTTCGCATCTCATCCACACACCCCGAATAGCCCATCGATGGCGCTCTAGGCTCGCCGGCCGCCTCACTCCCCCGCCCCGTCGCCGGCCCTCCCCCGCCCCATCGCCGGCCGCCTCACTCCCCCGCCCCGTCGTTGGCCCTCCCCCGCCACCCTGTCACCGGCCCCGTCGCTCCC
>NC_041389.1:251357521-251372083 GCF_002162155.2 Triticum dicoccoides
CCTGTCACCGGCCGCATCGCTCCCCCGCCCCGTCGCCGGCCCTCCCCCGTCCACGTCCTACCTGACTGCACCAGCTCTGCCCCATCTCCTTCCTATGAGGAGAAAAGGTCAGTCCCATCTCCTTCCTGTGAGGAGAAAAGGTCAGTCCCATCTCCTTCCTCTTGACATATACTGAACTAGAGGGATACACGCGCTGGGTTTTTATGTCTAGCTGGGTTTTCCTGGGTTTGGTTCTTGGTTCATCCGGTTTGGTCTTGCAATTTTCAAAAAACATAAACAGCGCCTCAATCCTCTTCTGAGTGGATCTATGGATAAGAGAGTCTGTAAACAAACAACTCATTAAAGAGAAGTTAGCATTACACTGGTGAACCAATAGAATCCATGTTTACATTAAAGAAAAGTTTGCATTAAACAACTCATATTTTTGCTACTTTGCTGGACTACACAGTAGCCTCGTGGACAACTGCATGGTTGCCCAGCGAACACTGTGTTTCCTGTTGTTTGACAGAGTACAGCCACAAAGAAACTTGAGTAACCGGTGAACTTTTCTCTCAAAATATGATATAACATGCATCTCTGCCAAAGCAAACCGATTAAAAGCATGATCATAATAAGACGAAATCTTTAACTACAACGCAATAAGGCAAATCTCTGAGCACCTCTTTCAGAAGATAAGGCTTGAGAATATCTGCCTCAAACTTGACACACTTAGCTTTTAAATACCACTCATAGCTGCAAGTTCATCTGAACCAACCAAACCTGCCATCTCTGACCCATACAGATAAATTCCGCTCCATGGAGGATCACACCGAAGGGTAAAAAAAATTCCAGAATCTATAAACATCCATGAGGGCCAGCTTTGACCCACCTTTACGCCACTCTGCCACATAGAAACAATGTTGTGTGGTCCGTTTCTTTTACTGAACTGGATCACAGTGAGGCCTACAAAAATAGGATTAACCAAAGAACATGTGCACCTGCCAGCGATGCAGAGATCTTTAACATAGCTGCCGGTAAAGCAGGTTGTTTTAAGAGGGCCAGCCTTACCATGGAGGTACTAACGCCAACAGAGATTTCCTGATATTAAGAAGATGCAACTTTATAAGAACCTTTGCTTTCTTCCTACTAAACACCAACGTAAAAAACACCCATTTATAAAGCAAGTCATACTAAATCAATACAGATTGCTTGGTCTAGAAACCTAAAATAAACACGGTTTACTAGATGACACAATACCATCTACCTGGAGCCAAAGTAGCAGGTGGAAAGGGCACAATGAATAATCCATGAAATGTAGGCTGCCTACCTTGTAGCAGCATAAATTAAACATTTTATTATGACAATAGGGAGGACTGAAATTAAATCAAAGCCTCATTATTTGCCCATATAATATATATTTTTTCTCCCAGAGTCCTAAAAGATACAAAGAATGCATCTGAATGAACAGACTCGCACAAACCAATACTAACCAGCATCCTTTGGAGCAGTGCACATAGCGGCAGCTGTGTATGTTTCGCAAAAAAAAAGCGGCAGCTGCTTATCACTTCCCCTCTCTTTCAGATTCCATGGACAACGAAAGAATCACCTGGGCACTACCAGCACCACCACCGCCTCACCCAAATCGAAAGGGGAACCAACTGAACGCAACCCCAGCAGTAAAACGAAACAAAGCACCAACACATTAGGAAGGACACGTACCAAGGCGCCACACATACACGCGAGCAGACCGACAGGCTGAGACAAATGAACAAGAAACTTACAGGGAGGACCCACCCTGCAGGCCACACCCCCACGATCAACCAGGAGCCTCCCCTCTCTAGGGAGCTTCACTTTTATAGAATTAGATAGCCAGTATAAACCAACTCTATGGTGTAGTTTGTCTTGGTAAAACATCATTGTACAGGCATGTTTCGGTGTTGCGGCCAGGCGAACAATCTGGTACGTGGGCACCTGCTAATTAATTCCGTCATTAGCCCTCGTGAATGGTGCGGTTGATGGTGGACACCCCACGAACATGTCCACTTGCATCTTGACTTCCTCTGCACCCATCATCATGACTTCTGACATGGTTTCGTCTACATGATGAAATTAGATGCTACTCCTTGCGTTTCAAAATAGTTGACAGTCGAGGGTAGAAAGAACTCACAGACATGATCTATATTGACAACTTTAGTTTGGACAGAGATGAAGTAATCAATTTTGGAAATGTGGATGGAATTCAAATATGTCGGTTGCCAAACTGAATCAAGAAGGCCACAACACATAAAAATTGTAAACTATGGCAAGCAGTTTGTAATATCTGCTTATTTGGATGAACAAACCGGTGTCTCCACGACACACAGACACGACACCCCCGACACCCGACACCTCTTCGGCCTCCTGTTGACCGAAAAGGTGCTCTTCGGCCTTCCAGAGGCCGACGGGGTCATATATTTGTGAATTATGAGTTAGGTCATATATTTTCCAAATTTTTTATGAAAAACATCATATATATTTGCGTTGATCGGGTGGATTTAAATGTGCAGTTGTTTCATCGCTGTGAGGGTCTGGTGTTCAACGACCTCCCCGTGCGTTCAACGAGCTCCGCCCCTGCGTTCGTGGGTGAGCACAAATGACATCTCCTCCTCTCCCCCTTCATTTGCTCTGTTCCGGTCTTCGTGCCGATGAAACTTGCTTGCTATAGGTGTATTCAATCATCAGTATGCGTGACCACTATGCGCCTCCCGTTCGAAAGGGTTACATCTATAAATATGCATTCATTTGCATATTTATAATCGTAATTCTTTCGAATTGTCCAACGTTATCCATGGACAGCCCGAGTATGTGTAGATTGGGTTCGTTTTCCCATATGTTGTGCTCCGGATCTGATGCAGAATTTCGTCAGTGCCTCTTTATTGTTCTCCGGGTACACATCCTCTCTGCTTATTGCCGAGACGTGTATCAGGAGAACAGTGGGGAGGTGCTGCCCAAATTTTGTGTCGGATCCGGAGCAGAGCATGGGAAAACGAACCCAATCTACACATACTCGGGTGGGATTAGGACCTATCTTTACCTATTAGCGTCTAGGTTGCATGGACGTAATAAAACCGAGAAACTCTATTAACTGATGAATATGGTTTGTTGAGTTATGTATGTATTTCTTGTGTGTCCAGTAGCTAGGCAAGATGAGTGATCGTGCGTGGATGTACACCGGTCACCCTAGTCAGAAAGACATGACCCCTGAATGGATGACAAAAACCAAGGGGTTTATCAGAGCCGCATTTGCAAATGGACAGAAAACAACCTGGTGCCCCTATGTCGAGTGCGACAACAATCATAAGATGTTAGAGTTTGAAATGATCAAACACCTGCAGAAGTGGGGTTTTACGCCCGGTTATACGATGTGGACATTTCATGGTGAGTCTGCCCAACGTTCCATAGCTGAGGAGGGCCGTCGTCGCACCGACGAGCATGGTACCGGGATGGAAGACATGGTGCAAGACTTTGATGATGATCGGGATTCGGACGATGAGATGGAGGAATCTGCAAAGGCCTTCAATGATATGTTGGAGTCTTCGAAGCATCCTCTCCACGAGCACACTGAGCTTTGTTAGCTGGATGCCATCGCACAAGTAATGGCTCTGAAGGCTCAATTCAACTTGGGCAGAGAATGCTATGATGCGATAGTGACACTATTTGGACGCTTTCTACCCAAAGGCCATATAATGCCTGCAAACCTGTACCAGTCGGACAAAATCCTCTGTGTACTTAAGATGCCCTATGAGAACATAGATGCCTGTAAGAATGAATGTGCCTTATTTAGGCTCCAGTATGCAGACTTGAACTATTGTCCCATTTGCAAGTCTTCCAGGTATGTTGAGGTAGACAACGGTATGGGTGAGAAGAGTCAGACCAAAATCCCCATTAACGTTCTTCGGTATATGCCAATCATACCAAGACTTCAACGTCTATTCATGGTCGAAGAGACGGCCAGACAGATGACATGGCACAAATTGGGCAAAAGAACCGAACGGGATGCAGATGGGAATCTGATGATGGTACACACATCGGATGGTGCTGCATGGAAACACTTCGATGCATTGCATGATGAAAAAGTGGCAGATCCAAGGAATCCTCGAGTAGACATCAGCACGGATGGGTTCAATGTGTTTGGTATGATGGCAGCCCAATACAGTTGTTGGCATATATTTGTCATTCCACTCAATCTCCCCCCCGGACAGATTATGCAAAGAAAGAACATTTTCCCGACATTGATAATTCCGGGGCCCAACTATCCGGGGAAGAATATGAATGTGTACATGCAGCCGCTTAAGGATGAACTGCAAGAAGCTTGGGATAATGGGATCAAGACATACGACGCCGCTACAAAAAAACTTCCTAATGCGTGTGTGGTACATGTACTCGATGCATGACTTGCCGGCGTATGCGCTATTCGTTGGCTGGTGTGTGCATGGAAGGTTCCCGTGCCCCACATGCAAGGCAGCTCTTGAGTTTCGTCGGCTGCAGGCGGGTGGCAAGTTTTCTTGCTTCGACATGCATAGACAGTTCCTGGATCCTCACCATAAGTTCAGAAAAGACAAGAAGAACTTCATCAAAGGTAGAGATGTCAAAAACTTTGCACCAAAAAACCTGCATTGACAGGCCAACAGACCCTGGATCAGTTAAACGCTCACGAGCCGGATCCAAAGCGTCCAGGGTATTTCAAGGGGTATAATACGGAACACGCCTGGACCCACAAGATATGCTTGTGGGATCTGCCGCACTTCAAAGACCTCCTTTGCCCACACAACATCAATGTGATGCACACTGAAAAGAATGTCGGCGAGGCCCTCTTTGGTACATTGTTCGGCACTGAGGGGAAAACGAAGGATAATCCTAAGGCCAGAGTCGATCAGGAGGCTCTATGTGATAGACCGCTACAAAACATGAAACAACCAAAAGGAAAGAAGAACTGGACGAAGCCAAAGGCATGGTTCAATCTTGGAAGGCCGGTTATGAGGGAAATACTCCTGTGGGTGAAAAAGGAGTTGATGTTCCCCGATGGGTATGCATCGAATCTAAAGAGGGGAGCGAGCCTTGAAAAATTGAAAATATTTGGTCTCAAGAGTCATGATTGGCACATATGGCTTGAGCGGGTAATGCCGGTGATGTTGCGTGGCTTTATCCCTGAGGATGAATGGCTAGTACTGGCAGAGCTGAGCTATTTCTTCTGCATTCTATGTGCGAAAGAATTATCGCCTGGCTTGCTAGAAGAAATGGAAGAGTTGGCGCCGGAGTTGATCTGCAAGTTGGAGAAGATCTTTCCACCTGGCTTCTTTAATCAAATGCAGCATTTGATTTTGCATCTCCCGACCGAGGCACGATTGGGGGGGGGGGCGTGCAGAATCGTTGGTGCTACGCAACTGAGAGGATGCAGAAGACGCTTCGAGCAAAATGTAAAAATAAACGTCGAATTGAAGCATCGATGGCCGAGGCATTCATTACTGAGGAGGCGACAAACTTCGTGACAGCACACTACAAAGCCAAAAATTGTCATTTGCATAATCCGAAGCCTCGGTACAATGTTGGCGACCCTAAAAAGGGTGGATCCAACCTCAGCCTATTCAAAGGGAAGCTCGCACCAGCCGGTGCTTATACTCCCTTATTGTTGGATAACGACGGATGGCGGACCATTACGTTGTATATCTTGAACAATCTAACAGAAGTGCGGCCGTACATCGAGTAAGTTCCCGGTACATTGTTTCGCAACCTCTACTTCATTTGAACTGCTCTTATTCCTGCATATTTGCTACAGTCGACACGTCGCCAAATTCTCATATGGAGCGGTTATCCAAAAGGATTTCGTCGAAGAGTATGAGCTTCTAGCAATGCATGGAGGCGGCTATCCCAGTTTCATCTCTTGGTTCAAACAAACGGTAATTTCCATTAGACCATTTCATTTCTTCTTCTAATTTCTGGCTAATGCAACAATCCTTTCGTATTAAACTTCTAGGCTAGTTCAGAGTCTATGGACGCCGAATTGAGACAAGTCACTAATGGTTTTGACTATAAGGTCCATTCATTTGACAAATACGACATCAATGGGTATCGCTTTCGTACCTATGGCAAAGAGCTATCTATGGCCGACCAAAAGTCTACAAATTGTTGTGTCTCTGCTATCGGCGAAGGAGATACCGAGTATTATGGAAGAGTTGAAGCAATTTATGAACTTCTATTCTATGGTGCAAACCCACCGAACGTCGTAGTCTTCAAATGTCATTGGTTCCAGCCGAAAGAGACTAGAAGGACTCATGAACATCTAGGGCTAGTCGAAATCAAACAAAGCACCCATTTGGATGTTCCCGATGTCTATATTACGGCTCAACAGGCAACCCAAGTTTTCTATCTACCGTGGGCCTGCCAAAGTGATCCAAATCTCGAAGGTTGGGATGTCGTTTATGAAGTGCCGCCATGTGTTAGACCACCTCCCCCCAATGAAGAGGATTATGAACCTCACGTTAATCCAGACACATATGAAGGAGAATTGTTCCAAGAAACACGTCTTTCCAAAAAAACGTTTCAAGAACCGCTCACCTCATAACATTCAAGTAGACAGCGGCAGCGAATCCGAGCCTGAGCAGGAACAAGAAGAGCCGGAACAAGAAGAGGTTACTGCTGCGGATGACCTGTCAATGCTTGACCGAGTACATGCAGGAGGCCTTCTAGATGTTGATGAATTTATTGATGATGATGATGATGAGCACGTCATTACTGATAGTGATGAGGCTGATGCATTTATTGACCCCGAAGCATATATAGACGATGATGATGCATTTATTAACGATGACGATGAAGATTAATATTATAGTTCATGTCAGGTATTCCATTATTATTATATACATATATATTATTAATTAGTTCAAGTTTTAACCTAGCTAGCTCTAAAATGAGCTATACTTAGCATTTGTTCCTCCAAAATGAATTTGTATGCTTAGCTAGCTCAAAAATGACATAACAACCTTAATTAGCTCAAAAATGACCTTAACCTAGGATAGCTCTAAAATGAGCTATACTTCGCATTTATTCCTCCAAAATGAATTTGTATGCTTAGCTAGCTCAAAAATGACATAACAACCTTAATTAGCTCAAAAATGACTTTAACCTAGGATAGCTCTAAAATGAGCTATACTTAGCATTTATTCCTCCAAAATGAATTTGTATGCTTAGCTAGCTCAAAAATGACATAACAACCTTAATTAGCTCAAAAATGACTTTAACCTAGGATAGCTCTAAAATGAGCTATACTTAGCATTTATTCCTCTAAAATGAATTTATATACATATTATTATTCATGTCAGGTATTCATTTTTTTATGTTGTACTAATTTCGTTTACTCTTTGTCATTCCAGGTGTTGACAGACAGTGGGCGCGGGTCGAGAGCCCTCCGAGGCTCCTACCTCGGCGCGTGGTGGGAGGGGTAGTTCCATTCCCCCCCCCATAGCCCCCGGAGAGCGCTAGATCTCAGTTTGTAGAGTCCAGCGACAGTTGCTTCTTCTTCGGCCGGGAGAGGTCAGGGGTAAGAAGAAGGAGAAGGCTGCTAGAGGTGGACGTGGCGTCAGGAGAGGTAGGAAGGCTGCTACACCTTCCTCGCCGCCACCCCCAGCTGAGTCACCCGACCACAGGGATGCTCCATCTGAGATCAAGCCATTTGAGGTGGACCCGTCTCGGACTCCACTCCACGAGCCTTCGGCCAACGAGCCTATGGCAGACGCGCCTACGGCCGACGAGCCTCGGGCCGACGACGAGCCTCGGGCCGCCAAGTCTTCGCCCCACGAGACTCCGGAGCTCAGACATGGTCACGCTGAGTCGGAGCCGAGCCCATGGGAGGACTGGACGGAGTCGAGTGCACATGGTTGTGTTCAGGGTGGAGACTATAGTCCTGATAGCTATAGCGAGGGTGAGTTGGTTGAGGGGCGCAAAGTCTACCAGCATGGTCGTACAAAAGCTCCCGCCCACCCCGGCGACCCCCGACCAGAGGTGGTTGATTGCGCCTAACGGGGAGAAGTAAGTGCATTTACTCTTTTTTTAACCTTTTGCCTTGACGTTTCTTCGAATATCTAATGCGTTGGCCTTGTCATACTGCAGTTCTTGGACACACGAAGATGGTGTCCGCAGGCCCAACATTGTCCTTGGTGTGATTTGTTGCCAGTGCTTCCCGGGGTGGGTCATGTTGCCTGGTGAGGGCCGGGTTCCAGAGCTAGGAATGACCTGGGAGCACTACTTGGTTGCCCCGGCCCTGCCGGAGCATAGGGTCGGCGATGTTGAGTGCGACACGGTGGCCGACATTGTGATCACCATGTTTTGGGTAATTTCTCCTTTGCCATTTACGTTGTGTTTTCTTCTTTGATTGCATACCTTCTAATGTGTTTTCTTGTTTGATTGCAGACCTTCTAATCCGTGTTTTCTTGTTTGATTGCAGACCTTCTACAGGTGTGCTGAGGGACAGGAGGAGGCCGCGGCTCGGTTTATCGACGCCGAGTGCAGGCGCCTACTTGGAAACTTTCGGCACGAGGCTCGGACGCAGGCTGTTCGAGACTACTTAGAACAAACTGGTATTAGGAGGAGAAAAGAGAAGTTCCGGGACAAGTATCTGAGTAAGGAGAAGTACATGAAGGTAATTACCTATTCTTAAGGTCCTGTACTTAGTTTCCTTGATTTGATTTGTAGGCGTAGCGCTCAAATTTCTCTTGCTTAACTTAGGTGCCCCCGAGATGGTGTGCGGACAAGATGGACTGCTGGGAGGTGTTGGTGGATGAGTGGTGCTCTCCCCAATGGCGCGTCGCCCACAACATAGCAAAGGAGAAGCGTTTCAAAATGAAAGGTGTGCCACACCATCTAGGCAGCGTCAACCTACATGGGTATGGGAAAAACTGGGTATGTGCGATTTGCTTCATGATTCATGCAAATTCGTTCTTTGTGCTATCTTGAGTCATTAACTAATACTCTGTTCCTCTCTTTTAGTCAAAACACAACAAGGCTCCAGTGCCAGAGCTGTTCGACCTCTATGGCATGTCCAATATTGCACCGTACAAGAAGGACAAGGCATTCTCTGAATCTGACCTCGAAAATGCAAAGAACTTCAGCAACGAGGCCTCCCACCACAAGATGGTGCAGTACGTTAAGGAGGGGAAGGCGAGGAAAGGGCCGGACTTTAACCCGAGCCAGCCTCTTGATCCAGAGCTGGTGATGATATCTGGTGGCGGGAGGTCCCATGGCTCGTTAGCCATTGGTAATGGACTGATACGTTGTAGTAGCACTCTCCCGCAGATCAAGAAGCGCCAGACCAGCTCCGATCCTGAGATACTGCCTCGTTTACGACCAGTGGAAATCAAATTCCAGGTTTGTTATAGTAGCCTTTCCTCCATTACATTGTGTTTGCGGCCATCGATGATTACAATGCTAACGAGTGGTGCTGCAGGCTGCTATTGAGGCAGAGAGAGCGAAGACCCAGGCTGCTTTTGAGGAGAGGGACCGGCAGTTGGCGGAGAGGGACCGACAGGTGGCGGAGAGGGATAGGGAGAATGAGGAGAGGACAGCTAGGCTATTGGAGGAGGAGAGGAACCGGAACGACTCGGCTAACCGGGCCATGTACGATCTCTTCGTGGTAAGTTTCTTTTGCATATTAGCTAAATCATGCACGCAATGTTCCTTTCATTAGTAACTAATATGACTGACTCATCAAAACCAAATGTGCAGTCCATGTGCGAGAAGAACGGCCAGACCCCTCCGCCGATGCCTGTCATTGCTCCGGCGGGCACGGTGAGTTTCATTTGAACGGTCATTAGTTACTAGTCTTCACATTTGAGTTGCATCATGCTAACGATACACTGGAAATAATCTTTGGCGGAGCGTAACTCCCGACAAGCATCGACCGATCCTTCTCCGTGTGCCACTGGCGCGACCGGTCCTACACCTACACCTACACCTACACCTCCGTGATGACGGTAAGTTTCCCAAGTGTTTTGCTTAATAGAGTTTTGTTGTGATGCCATGTTGTATCTACACATATCGTGCATAATGTGTGTATGTTTGAAATGCATTGTATGTGTGGGATTCGACACCTAGTCATGTGCCTTTGGTAGCCTTCCATACAAGGAAATGCCTCCTAGTGCTTCCACTGAGCCATGGTAGATCGCTACTACTCCGGAACACATGGATTGACCGGCATGTGTCCTTCTTTGCTCCTGTGTCTGTCCCTACGGGGAAATGTCACGCGGTGTATCACCGAAGTCCTTGTAGCTTGCTACGACTTGGTTGCACTCGCTGATGACCGACACGTGCATTGCTGGGTCATGTATGCATGTCCCTGTACGTTTGTGCCACCTTGGTTCTATGACTAGTCATGTCGGCCCGGGTTCTCTGCCATATGGATACTAGCGACATAATCATATAGTTAGCATTTTTCCTCCAAAATGACTCAATATGCTTAGCTAGATCAAAAATGACATAATAAGCTTAATTAGCTCCAAAATGACATATTTAACCTAGGATAGCTCTAAAATGACCTATACTTAGCATTTTTCCTCCAAAATGACTTAATATGCTTAGCTAGCTTAAAAATGTCATATTTAACCTAGGATAGCTCTAAAATGACCTATACTTAGCATCTTTTCCTCCAAAATGACTTAATATGCTTAGCTAGCTCTAAAATGGTATAATATGCTTAAGAAATGACATATTTTAGGTCCTAAATGACTTCATATGCTTAGCTAGCTCCAAAATGACATAATAACCTTACTTAGCTTCAAAATGACCTATTCAACCTAGGCTAGGTGTAAAATGACCTATACTTAGCATTTTTTCGTCCAAAATGACTTAATATGCTTACCTAGCTCAAAAATTACATAATAAGCTTAATTAGCTCCAAAATGACCTATTTAACCTACGATATCACTAAAATGACCTATACTTAGCATTTATTCCTCCAAAATGACTTAATATGCTTAGCTAGCTTCAAAATGACCTATTTAACCTAGGGTAGCTCTAAAATGACCTATACTTAGAATCTTTTCCTCCAAAATTACTTAATATGCTTAACTAGCTCTAAAATGACATAATATGCTTAAGAAATGACATAGTTTAGCTCCTAAATGACTTCACGTGCTTAGCTAGCTCCAAAATGACATAATAACCTTACTTAGCTCCAAAATGACCTATTTAACCTAGGATAGCTCTAAAATGACCTATACTTAGCATTTTTTCCTCCAAAATGACTCAATATGCTTAGCTAGCTCAAAAATTACGTAATAAGCTTAATTAGCTCCAAAATGACCTATTTAACCTAGATAGCTCTAAAATGACCTATACTTAGCATTTTTCCTCCGAAATGACTTAATATGCTTAGCTAGCTTAAAAATGACCTATTTAACCTAGGATAGCTCTAAAATGACCTATACTTAGCATATTTTTCTCCAAAATGACTTAATATGCTTAGCTAACTCTAAAATGACATAATATGCTTAAGAAATGACATATTTTAGCTCCTAAATGACTTCACATGCTTAGCTAGCTCCAAAATGACATAATAACCTTACTTAGCTCTAGAATGACCTTAGCATGTTTTACACCAAAATGACTTAGTATGCTTAGCTAGCTCAAAAATGACATAATAACCATACTTAGCTCCAAAATGACCTATTTTACAGATATAAGTTGTATCATAATAATCTTAACATTTTAGTTGCATCATAATAATCTTCTTCTTCTAGTCTTCTTCTAACTTTCTTCTAACTTTCTTCTTTCCCATTTTACAAATTTGCTTAAGATTACGGAAGCTTGGGTTGATGGAGTGCTTGTATTTAGTTTTTGTTTTGACCTTGTGAAACTTGCTACCTATGGATGAAACTGTGTAATATTGATGAAACTATGTATATGTACGAATGATACTTGCTACTATTGGTAACATGTGTTGGATACATATGTGTTCATGACTATTGGTAATATGTGTTGAATATGCTATTTTGGTCATATAAATATATTTGTGTTTGATTTCTGTAAAAATGAATTGATATAAGAAAAAACAAAATTAAATGGGGCAATATAGTCACTTTGCTATCTGCTGGCAGATGGCAAAGAGCTTTGCCATCAGCTGGCAGATGGCAAAGAGCTTTGCCATCAGCTGGCAGATGGCAAAGAGGCCACGTGTCATCTACATGTAAAATTTGGGCTAGCCTATTTGGGCTCTTTGCCATCTGACAGCAGATGGCTTTGCCATCTCCTGGCAGACGGCAGAGCATGCAGCCTTTGCCATCTGCTGGCAGACGGCAAACAGCCTGCAGCCTTTGCCATCCGCTGGCAGATGGCAAAGAGCCTGCAGCCTTTGCCATCTGCTGGCAGATGGCAAAGAGCCTGCAGCCTTTGCCATCTGCTTGCAGATGGCAAAGTATGCCATTAGCCTTCTAACGGGGCTAACCCTGTTAAGAGGCTTTGCCATCAGCCAGCAGATGGCAAAGCCACAGGCTCTTTGCCGTCAGCCAGCAGACGGCAAAGAAGCCTCTTCCAGCAAGGTTTCGGACGAACTGTTTGCCATCTGCTGGCAGATCACTACTAGGGAAAAGGCTAGCAGCAGTGCGGGTTTTTAGGCTAGCAGCAGCGCGGGTGGCCGCGCTACTAATAAGGCGCTACAGCTAACTCATAGTAGTAGCGCGGCCCTAACCCGCGCTACTACTGTTGACGATATCAACAGCGCTTTTTGTGAACGCGCTACTATTAACTAGCTGTAGCGATTTCGCCATCCCTCACTACTGCTTTATCTTTCATCATTTTCCTACTGCCCCATTCCCTTTTAGTTCTCCTTTCAGATACTAGATACTAGGTACTGCTAGTAGATATCAAATTCATAAACCATTACTAGGTACGGTAGTACTCCCTTCGTTCCAAATTACTCGTCGTGGTTTTAGTTCAAACCACGACTAGTAATTTGGAACGAAGGGAGTACTAGATAACAATTTCATGCATAGCCAACATGCATCCTCAAGCAGTACAAGGTCATATCAACAGCCATCATCATATGTAGTTCTAGATGATATCGACGACGATCATCATATGTAGTTCTAGATGATATAGCCACACACACATATGTAGTTCTAGATGATATAGCCACACACACATATGTAGTTCTAGATGATATTGAAGACAATCATCATCCTCAAGCCTGGGCGGTTGGTGTTCCTGATAGTAATTAGGATGGCATGTCCAACACGAAGATTCTTGCCATCGAGGAATTTTTTCCACCCAACCGAGTTTAAGTGTGTGCGACCGTCTGTGTCCACGCGGTAAGTACAGGTTGTGACGGAGCCCCTTGCAGTAAGGCGTAGTCCAGCTGAGCCTTCTTCATCAGGCTCGATACCATAACTCACAGATATGCTCTTTGCCAATTTCTGAATAAGAAAAACATATCAATTAATAAGCATGTGATCGAACTCTACACTAAAACATATATATCATCGACTAGATTCCACACAACATACCATATCATTGGACAGTACACTAAGTAATTCACACTATTAATTTGCATTTGTAAGTATAACATACCATATCATGTCGATCAACCATGGTATTTGTCAAGCTGGTCACGAATGGCACCCCGACAAAGTCAGCACGTGGCGGAATTATGTCCCACAGGTTGGACACCTCCTCCTCACTCAGCCTTGTTCTTTGAGCTACAATGGCTTCATGAAGTGGGTCCTCATCATCTTCATCGAGTGGGTCCTCATTATCTTCATCATCTTCACCATCTTCGTCATCTTCATCATCTTCCACCAGGTTGAGATAAATGACAGCTAGCTTGGGTCTTTCTGCTCGGAAGTTGAAGCTGATCAACTCACCACCAGTAAGATGCATGCGAGCGACAAAATGGGCCCATCCATCTCCTCCAATCTGCGACATATTGCGTCCTTTCTCGACCTCCATAGTGTACGGCCCCCAGGAGCCTCAAATGTCACAGTGTCTCCTGTCAGCTTGTTGAATTTCAACCTCACATTGCATGGGACGATCTGTGTAAAATAAGCAAAATGACACAATGCAGTAATGCCAACACTAAAAATGAAATAGTTATTACATTTCATCTAATTTCTTACACCCGCATGACGAAAACTCGGCTGGAAGTAGATGCCGAATAGCTTGCCAGTTGCAAGGCTGCTGGCGCATCTTGACTTGCACAGTTGACATAGTGGTGGTGGTGGTGGCGCCATTCTAAGTGAACTAAATCAACTAGCCTACTAAATCAACTAAATCAAAATGTTCTAAGTCAACTAAATCAACTAGCCTACTAAATCAACTAAATCAAAATGTTCTAAGTGAACTAAACCAACTAGCCTACTAAATCAACTAAATCAAAATGTTCTAAGTGAACTAAATCAACTAGCCTACTAAATAAACTAAATCAAAATGTTCTAAGTCAACTAAATCAACTAGCCTACTAAATCAACTAAATCAAAATGTTCTAAGTGAACTAAATCAACTAGCCTACTAAATCAACTAAATCAAAATGTTCTAAGTCAACTAAATCAACTAGCCTACTAA
>NC_041389.1:251372664-251400861 GCF_002162155.2 Triticum dicoccoides
AAAATATTCTAAGTCAACTAAATCAACTAGCCTACTAAATCAACTAAATCAAAATGTTCTAAGTCAACTAAATCAACTAGCCTACTAAATCAACTAAATCAAAATGTTCTAAGTCAACTAAATCAACTAGCCTACTAAATCAACTAAATCAATATGTTCTAAGTCAACTAAATCAACTAGCCTACTAAATCAACTAAATCAAAATGTTCTAAGTCAACTAAATCAACTAGCCTACTAAGTCAACTTTATTATATCAACTAAATCAAAATGTTGCATATGAGCAGGAGGGAGAAGGAGGGGCGACTCGAGGAGGGAGAAGAGAGTAGGATGGAGGAGGAAGGTGGAGCAAGGAGGGGCCGGCCGGCGCGGCCAGTTGATGGAGGACGGAGGAGGAAGGCGGAGCGAGGATGGGCCGGCCGGCGCGGCCAGTTGAGGGAGGACGGAGGAGGAAGGCGGAGCGAGGAGGGGCCGGCCAGCAGCGAGTGGAGAGGGAGGACGGAGGAGGAGGCCGGTACTGAGTCCAGCAAGGAGGAGGAGGTGACGGCGCACGACGCAGACGGAGGAGGGGCGACGGGGGCGCGCGGCACAGACGGATCGGAGAGGATTGAGTGGCTGTGTGTGTGAGTGGATCGGAATGGAAGAGATGGGGGAGATGAATGGCTTAGCAGTAGCGCTCTTCAGGAAAAGATGCTACTGCTAAGCTATCTAGCAGCAGCACCTTTCACAATAAAGCGCTACTGCTATGTGTCAGCATGCAAAAATAGACTTTGTTCAATATATCAAAAACACATTGATCATCAACGATCTTTTTGTGTACAATCTGATTTGACAATATGAGTCCTCACCGGTTTAGGAACAGGTGAAGACTCATATTGCAGCCACAAATTCTACACATAGAGTTCAATGAAGATCAAGGGCTTGTCAAAGTGTGAGAAGTAACATATTTAAGGTGGTAGAAACTCTCTTCATGGAGCGAGGTGGGACTAAATTTTTGTCGGAAACTGAGCAATAGCGCTAATCTGAGAAATGCGCTGCTACTATGCTACGTAGCAGTAGCGCGCATCACTTTAACGCGTTGCTGCTATAACTAGCCTCGCGGCGGCCTCGTAGGAATTATTGCAGCAGCGCGTCTTTGGGAGGACGCGCTCCTGCTATATTTGTCTCAGCAGCGAGTTTCGTCTGTCCGCGCTACTGCTAGTTAGCAGCAGCGAGTTATTTTGAAGCGTGCTGCTGATAAGATTCTGTGTATAGGCTTTTCCCTAGTGGATGGCAAATCCTTTGCCATCTGCCGACCATGCCTTTGCCATCTGTCATGGCAGATGACAAATTCCCTGTTTCCAGTAGTGATACTGTCACGACCGGTTTTCCGGGTAATAAATTTCCAGAAAAGACCGTCGTGCTCATCAGCCCCAGGATTACTGTTAGCTGATGAGGCTCCAACTTGATACAGAAATTCCAAGAAGAAAATAAAATATGTAGTACAAGACCGTTTTGGCCTGTGAGTACAACAAATGGTTTCTAGTGGTTGATGGCGGAAGCGGTTTGTGGACCATCAGTGTCTATGGGACTCCAATTCCCACAGGAACAGCTGACCAGGTTAACTCCTATCTTCGCGAGGCTGCGATCTCCATTGTGGGGGTTCCGGGGCTGGCATCGCGTCGCTCCTCTCCGTGCAAGAAAATCTGGCCAAGACAATAGCCAGGGACAAGCCAGTCAGTACTTTGAATGTACTCGCAAACATTATGAACACAAGTATAATATAACAATGATGTGCTGAAAATATTTTATGCTCATGACATCAGTCAAAAATAGTAAATAAAATTCTGATGCGTGTAGGCGGTTAGTTATAAAGATGCAATAACCTTGTAGTATTAAAATTTATGAAATAAATAACAAGCAATGCCACAGTCGGGCGTCTGAGCGACACCACATAAAGGGCTTTAAAAGAAATGCCATAGTCGGGCGTCTGAGCGACACCACATAAAGGGCTTTAAAAGAAATGCCACAGTCGGGCGTCTGAGCGACACCACATAAAGGGCTTTAAAAGAAATGCCACAGTCGGGCGTCTGAGCGACACCACATAAAGGGCTTTAAAAGAAATGCCACAGTCGGGCGTCTGAGCGACAGCACATAAAGGGCTTTAAAAGAAATGCCACAGTCGGGCGTCTGAGCGACACCACATAAAGGGCTTTAAAAGAAATGCCACAGTCGGGCGTCTGAGCGACACCACATAAAGGGCTTTAAAAGAAATGCCACAGTCGGGCGTCTGAGCGACACCACATAAAGGGCTTTAAAAGAAATGATCACCTCCGAAGACCGACACTAAGACCGACACCTGACCGTCCCAGACTGTAGTCCTTAACCATGGACACGGCTATTCGAATAGGTTTAATCTCTGCAGAGGGTGTACTCTTTACCCACGAGTAACAGATTTCTTTAGTCCATCGGGACTAATTCCGTCTACGGTCTTTTTGTTGAAAACACGCCTAACTTGCACACACCAGCTTAACTCACACGTGTCTCGAATCACCCACGACACCTGTCAAGCAACTCTAAGTGGGGAGGCTACAACCTCGCGTAGCATGGGATCAAATTTATACCGCGCGCTCTAAGGGGTGGCCTCCCCTCTCGGTCCCAACCGGAAACACCCATGCCCCCGGACCAGGTGGCCTGCCTACCAGCTACAACCGGTATCTTCCACCATGGCCTCTCTGTAGGGTGTGTGCTAGAAAGAGGTTGACAACTTACTGAACCGTACTCTACTTGCTGTAGAGACGAGTGGTAGTACGAAAACAAGTATGGGGGTTACTAGAACAAGACTCGATCTACGGTCGACTCAGGAGGTTTAAGTATTCCCTGCATGATTAGTATAACGAATATATTTCATCCAACAGAGTCACCGCTCATATCACCTTACCATGCCATACCAGACATAACCGTCCCGACGGAGACCGGCGACAAACTCATGCCTACCCAAGGCAGAGGTTTTCCCGGGTTTCTTCCGGTATGCATGCTAGGCACATGAGGATGATTATCATCACAAGTGTGTTCATTTCCAACAACATGGAAATCACTAATATGCACTCATGCATATGATCATACTACATGAAATAACAAGTCCTTCGAAATGCGGTGGTGTCATAAATGCATCAACGATCACACCAAAAATATTATGCCGGGATTCAGAATGCTTGCCTTCAATGTGTGGAAAGGCAGGGTGCACTCCAAAACTTGAAACAATTCTCCTCTCTTCAAAAATCCTATTTTAGCAATATAAAAGAATTAACACACAAAATAAAAACAGCACCAAAAGTTGTTCTGAATTTTTTTCAAATAAATCTTAAAATAAACTAGGTGAAATTTGAGAGAGGTAGGAAAAAGAATCATTTCATTTGGACTTATATTTAAAAAGTTATAGCCAGTCAAAGATTTGGTCAAAATCTGTTTTTAATAATAAAACATAAAAGAAAATGTTTCGGCAGAATACGTCTTCGAAGCGGGAGAAACGTACTGCGTTGGATTACGCCTTCACTTAAACACGTGGATGGCGCGGGGTGTCACTGACAGTGGGCCCGCCTGGCCCACTGGTCAGGTTTGACCAGTCGCCGCGCGTCGTCTCCCTCCTCTGCCCGAGTGGGGCGGGGCTCCGGCGATCGTCGCCGGCGTTTGGCTGCTCCTCGCGGGGCCCCGAGGGTAGGGATGGATCCGCACGACTGGGGCGGTTCTCCCGGTGGTCGTAGGGTCGCCGGGGGAGGAGTAAATCGCCGGCGGCAAGTTCCGCGACGGGGGAAAGCTTCGGTGGCGGAGTGGTTTTGGGGTGGCAGTGGTTCCCGATCCAAATTCAGTAGGGGGAGGAGTTCACAGGAGGATGAGGAAGTTTCTGGCGAAGAGAATGGAGAGGGGGAGGCCCTGGAGGTGCCGGATTGGCCGGGGCGGTGGCGGCGGCAGGAGTTGCCGGAGATGAGGAAGGAGGCCTTCCCGGGTTGAATGCGAGCTAGGGGAGTGCCATTAGGGTGGCCTGGGGTTGCCTGCGTGCTCAGAGGGGCTCGGGGTCCCTTTTATAGCGCGACGAGGTCGGTTCCGCGGCGGCCGTGGATAAGCTTCCGGCGAACCAACGTTCTGTAGCAGCAGGGCACCGTGGCGGCGACGAGCGCTAGAGGACATGGCTGCGGATGAGCACGCACTGCTCCAGGAGGCAGGTGGCGAGCGGAGGAAGGTTCGGCGGCACCGACATGGGCAGAGGCTGTCGGGCGGCTGCGGCGGCTAGCTCTTGGCCTGCCGGGCATGGCGAGGGGCGGCTTGGCGCGTAGCTGAGAGAAGGGAAGCGCGTGGCGTGATGCTGTCGTGTGGGCCAAAGCCAGGGGGCCAGCGTGTCGGCTCGGGCGCGCGGCTGCAATTTGCGCGCTCTGGGCGCGCCCAGCGCACGCCCACCAGATGCTCGGCGAAATGCCATGGCACTCCAGAGTGCTTGGGTGGAGCTGGGATTTAGCAGGGTGGGGTTATAATCTAAGGCAAAACTATTTGACATGCTGGTTTGGCTAGGGGATCAAGTCCATAGTGCAAACAAGGACTCATGTCAAAATTGATCATGCCCGAAAGGTGTTTGACAAAATGCCAAGGGCACTTAGGCGTTCTTGGAGTGGCCAAAATCTCCAGTTCAGTGTCTCTGTGGATGAAAGAGAGGGTGGATGATGTTAGTTGGTGAAATGCACAAACTTGTTAGTGCAAGTTTTACAAAACTTCAATTCTGGACAGGAAATAAATAGCATTATTTCATGAACCAAAATTAATCCAATGGGCGCATGCTCCTGGACTTAGGAGTTTGGTAGGGCTGTCTACAAGTAGGAGAAAACACAAGATCTTTGGAGCAAAAGTAAATAGGGTTGCAGTAGAAATCACAGGGCTGGACCAGAATGAAGATGAGGTTGTTTCACTCAAAGTTTTCAAAGAACATCACTGGATTTTTGCATATAATGGGATTATATGCTCCTACTGACATCCCATAGTTTTGGTGGAGGCTAGAAAGAAATATTTAAATGGGTTGTAGTGCAAAATGCACTCTGGACCAGGGAAGGAAAAATTGATGCAGAGCTCAAATTATTACATAAATAAAAGATATTTTTGCATAAAAGTGATTTAAAAACATCACATGACATCTCCAAATTTTTGTGGGAATTTTAAGTGAATCTATCAAATGGTTGTAGTTCAAATATGGCCATTTAACCTTAAAAATCCATTTTTAAGAAAGTAAGGGTCAAGCAACTTAATTATTTAATTAGTTATATTAAATAAGGGAAAGTTTCTCTTGACAGATTAAATAAGTCCAATGACCTATTTGGAAAGTTTTCTCTTTGGGAAAAACTCATCATAACAGGGAAGGAAATGATTTAAAAATCGAAATGGAGCTCAGAAATCCAAAGTTTTAATTCCTGGCAAAAAATTTAATTCATTAAAACAAGGCCAAATTTTTGGGGTGTCACAACACTATCACCCTTAAGAAAAATCTCGTCCTCGAGATTTGTTAAAAGTTGTGTTAAGAAAATATTACGCAATAAAGATGTGGCTACAGTGAGAGGGCAATAAGTGGTGAAAAACCATAGTGTGAAAACTGGTGCTGCGTGGAAAAGTCTACAGTTCGGGGCAAAAACGTGAGATTTCTATGCTGGATATAAATTTAGAATAACTTCTAAATTTAAGAAAAAACGTTGGTCGTACCCGAGAGTACAGTGCTCTCTCTGGCTGACAGGTGGACCCAGGGTCCACTGTCAGTTTCTTCTTCTCCCTCTGGCTCTTCCTTCTTCCTCTTTCCCGCGCGCTTTCTCCACTGGCGATGCCTAGTGTGTAGGGCATCTAGGCCGTACCATGGTAGTGCGCGGCGTGCTAGCTGCCGGTGCAGCGTGCACTCACCTCGCGGGCCAGTGCGCTGTCGGCACTGCTCGCGGATTCGACTCCGAACACCGGCGATCGGCGACGAGCGGCGTTGGTGGACTTTGCCCACCGTACACCGAGCTCGAGCTATAAAACGGCCGGGGTGCCCCTCTCTTCTTCCTCACATCTGGCCTCACTTCTCCTCCTCCTCCCTCCATTACTGCTTACAAAAGCTCGGGTTAGGCTCTAATGGCGGAGGTGATGCCGGACTGGTCTGCGGTCCTGATATGCGGAGGGCTGGCGACACTGCTGGGGCTCCCTGTGCTCCTGTGCGCGATGATCCTCGACGATCGTCGCGACGCTGCTGCTCGGGTGTTGGCTCTCCGCGATGGTGGTGGTCACGAGGAGTAGATGGGGTGTGCCGGGTGCTAACTATTGTTAGGGGGGGTGATGAGCTGGATGTAACACCGTTGCAAAGTTTTGCAAACCGTGTGGGTGTTCGAATGGTAATGGTTGTGAGTCTGCTGCCTGGTGCTGTGTGAAGTTAATAAATCCACGCAGTGAGAAAGTGTAGATGTATCAACTCAGGGAAAAGAAATCTCACTCCAGAATTTTTGCAAGGAAAAACAGTTAATTTAAAGGAGTATAAACCACAACAAAAACTACATATATTAGTAGAAGCCAAATATTTGACTCGTCGTACAAATTTGGGGTACCATGCATAAGATACACGCAAATATAAATGCTGCAAAAACGAATACAGTAGTGAACTCTAAAATGAAAACGGTAACTGGACGGGGTCCTGATAAAATGTCTCTTGTAAAGGGATACACTCCTCTTCTACCGGAGGAAGTGGATTGACCAGTCGACGTATGCGTCTCTCCGGGTCGGGCCTCAGTGGTCTGCCGATGGCAATCTGAGGATTTAAATCTGCGAGGCTCTGGAGATAATCCATCACTCGTTGGTTCAAATGCTCTTGAGCGATGATGTACTGGATAAGGTTGGCCAGAACCGGGTCTCTCTCAATGCGTCCACTAGGAAAAGACGTAACTTCTCCGGGTGCTGCACGGCTCGGAAAGTAATAATATCCTCGTTCGTGGGCATAGGGTACAGCGGATCGAAGGCGAGCAATCACTTCCTTCGCAGCTGCTTCTATGGCCAAGTGTGGGGTTGGCATAGATTTCCCCACGAAGGAAACTTCCGTTGGATCTTGGTTGGGGTCTATAGGAGGAATGTGTACTGCTGCCCAATATTCCGAGGTGGATGGGGTGATCCTTGATTTGAACAGCTCGTACTGAGGTGGCTGGGTAGAACCCATGGTACTGCGGGTAAAATCCCACAATATTTTGACAAAGCTACCTGGGGTTGCATCTGGGGTTCTCAGATGAATGCTGGGGCTCGGCATGACAGGAAAAAGTTGTGAGTGTGGTGCACAAGGTGAGGGTTGCTGGGTAAGGTCACAAGGTGGCCTTTATATAGCAAAGGAGCCGGATCGTTTTACCGTGGTGAAAGGTAATAAATTTTCCAGCTTAGCTCCAAAGGTCAGGTCAGTGTCAGAGATACACATATCTCATAAAGAGACGTGTTACTGTGGTTGTCATCGGGTTGGTTTTGGTAGTTGTGCCCAGAAAAATATGCAACTATGTGCTGACCAAATATGCAAGGCTACTATTAAAACAGAGGCACAACGACAGGTTGCGTTAACATACACGGTCGCACGATTACAAAGTGAGGATACACTGAGACTCGGTACTACTCATACAGCTTAGTCTACCTCGTTTATGTCTAAACGGGCGTGCCTGGAGGATGTCGAGGCTTCTCCACGTGTCTCACTGCCGGGATTAGTCGGAGATGGCGGAGGAACTGCAGGGTCGGGGTAGTGATGATGACCATCGCGGGGATTGTTAGCCACAACCCCGTTGGAGTGTGCTCCCAAAAGGCGACGAAGCACTTCTAGGGTCATCAAAGCATCTCGGCTGATGGCTGGACCTGATCTCGGGGTCTCGATCGGTTGTCCAAACAGCACGACTGGGGTGTCGGCGCTGGGCTCGTTTTCTCTCGCCGGGGCTCGACGAACCAGCTCTCCACGAGCTGCAATTAAATCAATAGTGATCTGGTCGAACAGTGCCTCTAGTGCACTTACATAGCGCACTAGGTGCAACAATGCGGGGTCCGTCTCGTGATCTCCGTTGGCAACTTGGGGTGGTCTACCATACCCTTCGCGTCTGGGGTAGTAGTGGAACGAGCGACAGTTAACTCTGGGCGACAAGTGCCTGAGATGAACTATAGCCTCTCGAGCGGCTAGTTGGATGGCTTGCGGCTCAAAGGAAGTTGTTCTTCCGGTGAACCTGTAGGGGCGCTCGGGTGCTAGACCCCTACCGTAGATGTGTACAGTGGCCCAAAATTGACGGTCTTCACCGCTCATGGGTCCTTGGTACACAACATATTCTGGTGGCTCTTCTAACGCATAGGCACGACGGGTGAGGTTTGCGAGTATGGTCACAAAACCTCCAAGGTTGGTTGCGGTGGTTTCATTGTGCACGACAGGGCCAGGCATTGTGGCTGGGTTCGAGGAAGAGACTGTGCTGTGCTGAGTTGAGGCTAGCGTGCCCCTTTTATAGGAAAAAGGGGATGGAGTCTTCCTTCGCACGCTTGCGAGAAAGGACTATTTAGGGGCCGGTCACTGGCGCATGAGCAATAGGTTAGGTTGATAGGTTGGGCACCGACTGCCAAAAGGTGTTGGGTCACTATGTGGCTATCTTGCACGAGAAGCTTGGCTGGGGTTTGGTTATGGTTTGGTGGGTTGGTTTGCCTAAATTTATTGACCTGGCTAAGATAGGATTAGCCAATGGTCAGCCTGGCTCTGATACCAAGTCTGTCACGACCGGTTTTCCGGGTAATAAATTTCCAAAAAAGACCATCGTGCTCATCAGCCCCAGGATTACTGTTAGCTGATGAGGCTCCAACTTGATACAGAAATTCCAAGCAGAAAATAAAATATGTAGTACAAGACCGTTCTGGCCTGTGAGTACAACAAATGGTTTCTAGTGGTTGATGGCGGAAGTGGTTTGTGGATCATCAGTGTCTATGGGACTCCAATTCCCACAGGAACAGCTGACCAGGTTAACTCCTATCTTCGTGAGGCTGCGATCTCCATTGTGGGGGTTCCGGGGCTGGCATCGCATCGCTCCTCTCCGTGCAAGAAAATCTGGCCAAGACAATAGCCAGGGACAAGCCAGTGAGTACTTTGAATGTACTCGCAAACATTATGAACACAAGTATAATATAACAATGATGTGCTGAAAATATTTTATGCTCATGACGTCAGTCAAAAATAGTAAATAAAATTCTGATGCGTGCAGGCGGTTAGTTATAAAGATGCAATAACCTAGTAGTATTAAAATTTATGAAATAAATAACAAGCAATGCCATAGTTGGGCGTCTGAGCGACACCACATAAAGGGCTTTAAAAGAAGTGCCACAGTCGGGCGTCTGAGCGACACCACATAAAGGGCTTTAAAAGAAATGCCACAGTCGGGCATCTGAGCGACACCACATAAAGGGCTTTAAAAGAAATGCCACAGTCGGGCGTCTGAGCGACACCACATAAAGGGCTTTAAAAGAAATGCCACAGTCGGGCGTCTGAGCGACACCACATAAAGGGCTTTTAAAATAAACAATCATAGTGAATATCCCGGAGGTAGAACCATCCCAGAGATACTCGATAATAACAATAATATCACGGGTTAGTTCACAATAATAATAATCATAATTATCACAAGTCACCAGTAGTATTCCAGTTCTGATTTAACAGTTATCACCTCCGAAGACCGACACTAAGACCGACACCTGACCATCCCAGACTGTAGTCCTTAACCATGGACACGGCTATTCGAATAGGTTTAATCTCTGTAGAGGGTGTACTCTTTACCCACGAGTAACGGATTTCTTTAGTCCATCGGGACTAATTCCATCTACGGTCTTTTTGTTGAAAACACGCCTAACTTGCACACACCAGCTTAACTCACACGTGTCTGGAATCACCCACGACACCTGTCAAGCAACTCTAAGTGGGGAGGCTACAACCTCGCGTAGCATGGGATCAAATTTATATCGCGCGCTCTAAGGGGTGGCCTCCCCTCTCGGTCCCAACCGGAAACACCCATGCCCCCGGACCAGGTGGCCTGCCTACCAGCTACAACCGGTATCTTCCACCATGGCCTCTCTGTACGGTGTGTGCTAGAAAGAGGTTGACAACTTACTGAACCATACTCTACTTGCTGTAGAGACGAGTGGTAGTACGAAAACAAGTATGGGGGTTACTGGAACAAGACTCGATCTACGGTCGACTCAGGAGGTTTAAGTATTCCCTGCATGATTAGTATAACGAATATATTTCATCCAACAGAGTCACCGCTCATATCACCTTACCATGCCATACCAGACATAACCGTCCCGACGGAGACCGGCGACAAACTCATGCCTACCCAAGGCAGAGGTTTTCCCGGGTTTCTTCCGGTATGCATGCTAGGCACATGAGGATGATTATCATCACAAGTGTGTTCATTTCCAACAGCATGGAAATCACTAATATGCACTCATGCATATGATCATACTACATGAAATAACAAGTCCTTCGAAATGCGGTGGTGTCATAAATGCATCAACGATCACACCAAAAATATTATGTCGGGATTCAGAATGCTTGCCTTCAATGTGTGGAAAGGCAGGGTGCACTCCAAAACTTGAAACAATTCTCCTCTCTTCAAAAATCCTATTTTAGCAATATAAAAGAATTAACACACAAAATAAAAACAGCACCAAAAGTTGTTCTGAAATTTTTTCAAATAAATCTTAAAATAAACTAGGTGAAATTTGAGAGAGGTAGGAAAAAGAATCATTTCATTTGGACTTATATTTAAAAAGTTATAGCCAGTCAAAGATTTGGTCAAAATCTGTTTTTAATAATAAAACAGAAAAGAAAACGTTTCGGCAGAATACGTCTTCGAAGCGGGAGAAACGTACTGCGTTGGATTACGCCTTCACTTAAACACGTGGACGGCGCGGGGTGTCACTGACAGTGGGCCCGCCTGGCCCACTGGTCAGGTTTGACCAGTCGCCGCGCGTCGTCTCCCTCCTCTGCCCGAGCGGGGCGGGGCTCCGGCGATCGTCGCCGGCGTTTGGCTGCTCCTCGCGGGCCCCCGAGGGTAGGGATGGATCCGCACGGCTGGGGCGGTTCTCCCGGTGGTCGTAGGGTCGCCGGGGGAGGAGTAAATCACCGGCGGCGAGTTCCGCGGCGGGGGAAAGCTTCGGTGGCGGAGTGGTTTTGGGGTGGCGGTGGTTCCCGATCCAAATTGAGCAGGGGGAGGAGTTCACAGGAGGATGAGGAAGTTTCTGGCGAAGAGAATGGAGAGGGGGAGGCCCTGGAGGTGCCGGATTGGCCGGGGCGGTGGCGGCGGCAGGAGTTGCTGGAGATGAGGAAGGAGGCCTTCCCGGGTCGAATGCGAGCTAGGGGAGTGCCATTAGGGTGGCCTGGGGTTGCCATCGTGCTCAGAGGGGCTCGGGGTCCCTTTTATAGCGCGACGAGGTCGGTTCCGCGGCGGCCGTGGATAAGCTTCCGGCGAACCGACATTCTGTAGCAGCAGGGCACCGTGGCGGCGACGAGCGCTAGAGGACATGGCTGCGGATGAGCACGCACTGCTCCAGGAGGCAGGTGGCGAGCGGAGGAAGGTTCGACGGCGCCGACATGGGTAGAGGCTGTCGGGCGGCCGCGGCGGCTAGCTCTTGGCCTGCCGGGCGTGGCGAGGGGCGGCTTGGCGCGTAGCTGAGAGAAGGGGAGCGCGTGGCGTGATGCTGCCGTGTTGCCCAAAGCCAGGGGGGCCAGCGTGTCGGCTCGGGCGCGCGGCTGCAATTTGCGCGCTCTGGGCATGCCCAGCGCACGCCCACCAGATGCTCGGCGAAATGCCATGTCACTCCAGAGTGCTTGGTTGGAGCTGTGATTTAGCAGGGTGGGGTTATAATCTAAGGCAAAACTATTTGACATGCTGGTTTGGCCAGGGGATCAAGTCCATAGTGCAAACAAGGACTCATGTCAAAACTGATCATGCCCGAAAGGTGTTTGACAAAATGCCAAGGGCACTTAGGCGTTTCTTGGAGTGGCCAAAATCTCCAGATCAGTGTCTCTGTGGATGAAAGAGAGGGTGGTGATGTTAGTTGGTGAAATGCACAAACTTGTTAGTGCAAGTTTTACAAAACTTCAATTCTGGACAGGAAATAAATAGCATTATTTCATGAACCAAAATTAATCCAATGGGCGCATGCTCCTGGACTTAGGAGTTTGGTAGGGCTGTCTACAAGTAGGAGAAAACACAAGATCTTTGGAGCAAAAGTAAATAGGGTTGCAGTAGAAATCACAGGGCTGGACCAGAATGAAGATGAGGTTGTTTCACTCAAAGTTTTCAAAGAACATCACTGGAGTTTTGCATATAATGGGATTATATGCTCCTACTGACATCCCATAGTTTTGGTGGAGCCTAGAAAGAAATATTTAAATGGGTTGTAGTGCAAAATGCACTCTGGACCAGGGAAGGAAAAATTGATGCAGAGCTCAAATTATTACATAAATAAAAGATATTTTTGCATAAAAGTGATTTAAAAACATCACATGACATCTCCAAATTTTTGTGGGAATTTTAAGTGAATCTATCAAATGGTTGTAGTTCAAATATGGCCATTTAACCTTAAAAATCCATTTTTAAGAAAGTAAGGGTCAAGCAACTTAATTATTTAATTAGTTATATTAAATAAGGGGAAGTTTCTCTTGACAGATTAAATAAGTCCAATGACATATTTGGAAAGTTTTCTCTTTGGGAAAAACTCATCATAACAGGGAAGGAAATGATTTAAAAATCAAAATGGAGCTCAGAAATCCAAAGTTTTAATTCCTGGCAAAATTTTTAATTCATTAAAACAAGGCCAAATTTTTGGGGTGTCACAGATACGTGCTTATGGAAAAGAACTTGCATGACATCTTTTGTCCTACCCTCCCGTGGTAGCGGGGTCCTAGCAGAAACTAAGGGATATTAAGGCCTCCTTTTAATAGAGAACCAAAACAAAGCATTAACACATAGTGAATACATGAACTCCTCAAACTACGGTCATCACCGAGAAGTATCCCTATTATTGTCACTTCGTGGTTGTCGGATCATAACACATAATAGGTGACTATAGACTTGCAAGATAGGATCAAGAACACACATATATTCATGAAAACATAATAGGTTCAGATCTGAAATCATGGCACTCGGGCCCTAATGACAAGCATTAAGCATAGCAAAGTCATAGTAACATCAATCTCAGAACATAGTGGATACTAGGGATCAAACCCTAACAAAACTAACTTGATTACATGGTAAATCTCATCCAACCCACACTACAAAAAAATACACTTCCGTGATGATACGTGTTTGTCACAGTAGGTCGCATTTTTTGTCATGCATGTACATTCATGACAAATTTATGACAGAATCTAGATAGTCATACTTGTGTTGTCATAGAAGTGTTCCATGACATTACCAAAATTATCATCACGGAAGTGTCCACTTCCATGACGATAAATCACGCGTCACAGAAGTGCTTTCGTCAAGGGTGATCGACACATGGCATCCACCTTAACAGAACGCCGTTAAGCTATCGGGTCGGGTTTTGGATCCGATAACCCGTTAACAGCCCCGACCAATGGGGATTTTCCACGTGTAAAATCATCATTGGCTGGAGGAAACATGTGTCGGCTCACCGTTGGGACAGATGTCATCCGCTCATTGGACCGAAGGCACCTATGATACGGCGACACGTGGCACGACCCAATAGAGGCCCATTCCTGTGAAAAAGCAGGCCCGTTTGACTTGGTCAAAAGGTGGCGGGCCGGCCCATGGAAAGCCTGTTAATGGCATGTTCACATATAGCCCATTTACAGCCTGCTAACCCAGGGCCCATTATGCCCTATCCGAATTAGGCCCAGTAGCGTCATCTGGGCCGTCCAATATGATTCAGCCCGTTTTAACTTTCGGCCCATGTGTGGCCCATGACTTCTTTCGGCCCATATGAGGACCTTTGTAACTCTTGGCACATTAACGGCCCGTGGTGAAACTGGCCCGTAATGAACAATGTATCACTTTATACCCATTAACGGCCCGTTATTCCATTGGGCCATTTCCAGCCCAAGTTATCTTTCGGCCTTCTCAGGGCCCATTGATTCTTGGGCTCATTTGCAGCATTCGGTTACATACGGCCCGTTACTGTCATTTTCTACTTGTGGGCCAAATTCAGCCCGTCGTTACAGTCGGCCCATTTGCGGACCATTAATACTTTGGGTCGTTTTCATGTCAAAAAAACCGTTGGGCTGTTTTCATAGAGTTATCAAATACGACCTATTAAGGACCCGTTATGGTCCACAAATAGTACGGCCCATGATTGGCGAAATGATGATACGCCCCGTAGAAGGCCCATGGATACTATGGCCCGTATGAGGCCCATGGATAGTACGGCCCGTAGAAGGCCCATGGATTGTATGGCCCGTAGAAGGCCCATGGACCCTACGACCCGTAGAAGGCCCATTGATCCCTAACGCCCGTATAGAAGGACGATGGATCCTACGGCCCGTATAGAAGGCCAATGGTCCTACGGCCGAACGAAGGCCCCTGGATCATACGTCCTGCAGGAGGCCCATAGTTACAACAGTCCGTGTGTTGCCTTGATTATTTTGGCCTAGTTACCAAAAATAGGCTATTGTGGCCACTAGAAAAACACAGAAAAAGAACTGCAGTGACTACAAGCAAACAACTAAACAAGACAATAAGGAAATAAATAAGCAAGCAATTAAGGCTAGCCTATTACCGCTATTACACATATTACATCCAATGGGCATCAAAGTTCGCCACCAGTGCAAATATAGGGAACAAAGCAGCATATTACATACACTGGCCATCAAAATTGGCCACAAGTGCAAATAAATGCGGCAGCAAAACAAGAGCATAACTGAAACAACTTCAGAAGAGCTCAAGAAACATTATCCTGGGTATCCACCATGCTGGCAATAAGCTTAGCAAGCTGATTAGCTTTGTCCTGTTTGGTGCTAAAATCCTCCAACGCTTGCTGTTGCACCAGAAAGTATGCATCTGAATGCTCCAGGGACTTCCACAGTCCTTCCGCTTCGTGTCGCAGCACATCTGATCGATGTCTTTCAGCTTGTAGTTGAGACTCAAGAAACTGAACTGATTCAGACAGTGAGTTTGAATAGGTTGTGCAAGCGGTAGTGGCCAATAACTCGAACACTAAACCAAGACAGGACTTTGGGGTTGCCTCGCTGTCTTCAAGATAGTCTTCCTTAGCTTTTTTATCAGCTTTGTTGGAGACGAACAAGGATGTGTCACTATCCTGAACCTTATCTGCATTACTTCCTTTACCATTGCTTAATAAGGCACTCTTCCCCAATATTCTGTCAGCATTCTAAAATAAGAAACAAGCAGACACATAACAAGTTTAGCATGTCCTAGTATATGAAACTCATTTCGGTGAACCAGTTCATTAGTAAGGTGGATAGGATTAAACTACCAAGTCTTCTATTGCCAATTACTAGTACATAATAAAAGCATCAAACAAACATATATGTATGTCCTATGGTCACAACATTGTCTTGCCAAATCAAAATAGAGACATGGTTCAAATCATATCAGTTCAAGACAAAGCAGTAGTGAAAGAATACAAAGCGTGGGAAACTACGCGGCACAACAAGATTTCAGATGGGTACCACGGGTCTACATGTACAACAACACTATTGGCTCTGTTGTGATGCTAGTAATGTGCATGATATGAAAGTCAACTATATACACAATTGAAATTGAAATCAAAAGAGCTATTGATAAGAGCAAACCTGTTAAAGAAACATGCGTGAACATACCTGTTGTGCCATTGGAGTTTCGATTGGATCCTTCAATTTAAAAATAAGTTTGTATCAGTAAATACAGTGATACAAGAGCAAAGCAATCATAGTTATAAAAAGGCGCGCCTAGGCTCTAGGCGTTGGCAAAACGCATTGCGCATAACTACGCTTAATCTGTGCATAACTGCGCATATGCATGCGCAAGGCGGTGGCAAAACGCACAATTAACGCCTAGCGCTTTTCTGAACTATGATAGCAATGGAATCTTAAATTAGAACAGTTGTTCTTCAGGTTTAGGCACTTGTTCTACATGCACAGAGTACAGTAAGACGCGATAATATAATACTTAAAATAGAAAATGAGCTCATAGACCTTACCACATTCTTGGTTCGGGACCAGTACAGAACAAGGCGTTCCCAGTCATCGTCCAGTAAATGTGTCTCAGGAGAACGTAAGGGAATTTGCTGAGTTTCTTTGCCGGTGAAGTACGTTTTCTTCAGGTAATTCTGATACTGCCACCAAGCATTCTTGAAGATAGCAGAGGTATTAGCACAGGTTACCTCATCCTGAGTTTCCAAATCGGTCCTTCTCTATAGAGAAAAATGGGAAAATTTGTTGTATTATAACCATCATGGAGGTAGGATGTATGGGACGAAGCAAAGTAATTGCCATGAATAACATTACTTACACATAACTCCTGAACAAACACCAGCAACTGGCATTTTCCTTCATCTTCAGTATAATATTTCCAAGATGGGAAGATACGCACATACGATTTAACAACATCAAATGTGATAGATGCTAAACTACGACTGGCTGGTTGTGCGTCCTCCATAGGAATAGGCATACTAACTGGTGGAGTTGGGGTTCGGCGTGATAGTACTGGCCCTTTGGGCACTGGAGCTGCCTTACTAACTGCTCTTGTTTGGGAGCTCTGTGGTGGAGATGGTGCTATGTCAATAGGAATTGGGTTACTATCGGGTGGGGTTGGGGTTAGATTGGGTGAAGCTGGTTCTCTGTCCATCGCAGTAGGGGTACAATCTGTGAGAGTTTGGGTTATGTGTGGTAGGGATGGTTCTTGTGCATGTACAACCGGGGTGTTATCTCCACCAAGAGGTAGCATTGTTTTATTTGAAGACCGTGTTTTTATCCCGCTAGATACTGGCATCACCCGCTCCAATTCAAATGGCTGATAAACAGGAAACATAGTTCAATGTACAGACATTGTATGAGAGACAGATGCAATAGATAGTGTGGAAAAAAGAGGGCATGAAATAGTTGACATGTATATTGTTTAACTAAAACGGATAGCATGACATAATTTCACATATATGATGTATATCTAAACTGGATAGCATAGCATAACATAATTCAAAGATATGATGAATAACTAAATAGGATCGCATGACATAATTCACCTACATGTTGTCTAAGTAATCAGGATCGCATCATTTAATTCACATATGTGATTTATATGCTAAACAGAGGGCATTCAATATGATGTCTGAACTAAGAACATGGTGTTGAATATTGTGTATATGATGTCTAAACTATGCAATGCAAGACACCGTATGCATGATATGAGCAGTATAACCATGCCAAGTTAGAGCATACACCTCAGTAGGGGAATAGGACCGGTCATCTGTCTCTGAATCCATCTCTGAGGAGCTATCGGGACCCAACAAGAGATCTGCTTCGACAGGTAGCACTGTCTTCTCTGAAGGCCTTGTTTGCACTCCAGATTTTTCCATCTCCCACCCAAATGGCTGATTCACAGGAAGAGTAGTTTAATGTACAAACATTGTCGACAAATGGAAATGTAATGAAGAAAAGGATGGGCAAGATATCATTCAAATATATGATGCCTGGTTAAACAGGATGGCATTGCACATTTCACATATATTATGGCTGGCTAAAAGACATGAGACTGCATAATTCCCATATATGATATAGAAACTAAACAGGTGGCATTACAGAACATGTCTAAACTAAGAAGATGACATATATGATGTCAAAAGTAGGCATCGCAAGGCAACATATGCATGATATGACTAACATCATCATGCCAAGGTAGAGCAAACACCTTGGGGGTAAATAGGAGTGGTCAGCAGTGTCTGAATCCGCCTCAAAACAGATATCTTCCTCTAGATTACAATCTGGAGAGGGGTGGGGAGGGTTTGCCATTGAACCCACCATGGAGCGATGTCTGCATGACATTGTATTGCCGTGCAAAACTCTTCTCTTTTTCTCTACATGTTTAGCATGACTGTGTACAATATCTGACATGCATACGAAAAAATATGGTGAGATTATGTAAGGAGAGCATGCAAAATTTAGAGTGGTGGTAACAACCAGTGGATGGATCCAAAAATAATGATAGTAGGCTGATGATTGCTTTAAATTAATAAAAAGACAGATGATGATTGCTTTACTATTTTTTCCCACCCAAGATGAACAACATAGGCATACCCTAGGTGAACCAGATATTAGACATACGTACTATTCATTGCTGCCTCGATATGTGCCCCACAACTAATTTAGAACTCAAGTTTGAATATTAATTTGGACCTGAGTTGGGAGTCCAAGAGCTGAACAGGACGATAAAGTAGCAGGTAAGTTTAAGCAATGCATAACATAAGCAGAAACAAAAGAGTGCGACCTCGCTTGTGGACCCGTGTACTCCTCAGTTTCATCTGCTGAGTCGATGATGGTGATGCCGTTGGGGTGGGTGCCGGCGGCAGGGAAGGAGATCTGAGGTGGCGAAAGACGGTCAGGAGTCGTGATGTCTGGTTTGGTGGATGCTTCTGTTGATGGAGCAGCTCAGGTGAGGTGGGTGACGTCGCGGCAGGAGCAGGACAAACCACACAAAGTTCCCTTCAACACGTACCTGTAACTGAAGTAATTCTGTAAGGGCTCATTTGGCTTGCATGATTCTTAAAACGCAGGGATAGGAAAAACACCGGAATAGGATAGGAAAATGCACATGGTAAACAGAGCATTTGAAACACAGGATTTTTGTCAACTTGGGTGTTTGGTTTACAAGAATTGGAAGAGCAGAGGAATGCAAAGAAACATGGCCAAAATAAAGAGAAACCATATGAAAGCGTGTACAGTTAGAATGTTATTCTGGCACTAATGCACTTGGTCTTGTTTTCATGCATAGGATTTTGAAAAGTAGGTCTAGGTGGATGTTTTGCTTTATTCCTTTCAATAAAACGCATGAATAATTGAATAGTAGAGTGCCATTGGAAAATTCCCTATTGCTATGTTTTTCCGTTGAACCAAAATAGCCCTAATGGATCAATGTGAATGTATAGTACTAAGTGATGCAACAAGTGTACAACCTCTTTGCCGTAGCCGTGTCGACCTCAGCATCATTGGGTTGGTCACTGAAGCAGTTGAGGCAGAGGTGGCTGTCGGAGGTGGGGAGGAAGATCTAAGGAATCTATAGACGGCGTCCAGGGCACTGCTCTGTTGTGATGGATCGTTCTTTCATTGGAGCAGCTCCGGTGAGCCGTAACACGTCAAGGCTGAAGCAGCACAAGACAGACATCGTCAATCTCAAGTGGGATTCTAATAGCATCTCCAATAGATGATGTAAAATGGATGTAAAATTAACATCACCAAAAACCACCTGACTACAACAGATGAGGTAAAAACTGTTGACTCTGAACTTAACTATCGAAACTGAAATTTACTATGGAATCTGAATGCTACTGTCGAAACTGAATGCAATGGTAGCGGAGAGGCACTTAACATGTAGTTTAGGGAGGGCCTGCAGTTCATCTTCAACCTGCACACCCCTGAGCCGCCTGCCACCACCGGCCCCAGCGCCGCCTCGCCGCCCGGAAACAACTCGCCACCGCCACCCCGGCCAGCCCTCTAGGCCCCCCCCCCCACCCTGAACCCTAAGATAGATAGTGGGGTACCTCTCCGGCGAGCCCCCGTCCCCGTTGCAGGTGGTTCTTCCTTAACTCCGGTGAGCCCCCACCTCCCCAACCCCTGAAAATCGACTGACCCAAAAGTTGATTCAGTCGACTGAAGTGTGGCTTAATCGGAGCAGAGCAGCAGCACGAGCGAGGGGGAGAGCAGCAACAGCAGCTGGGCGAGTGAGCGATCGAGCGAGAGCCGGAGCAGCAGCAGCAGCGTGAGCGAGCGGGCGAGAGCCAGAGTAGCAGCAGCAGATCCGGCTGGTATGGACGCCGCCGCCGAAGGGGCCTCGCACTGGGGGAGAGCCGCCATGGAGATGTCGCCCGCGGCACCGGCTTCAAGGTAGCCGCTGCATGGGGGTGCGGGATGGAGCACCGTCGCCGCCGGGAGGTCGAGTTAAGGAGAAGGTGCGATGCGATGAGTGTACAACCTCTTTGGTGGCGCCGAGTAGGCCTCGACTTCGTCCGAGGAGTCGTTGAGGATGCTGCGGTTCTGGTGGAGCAGGTTAAGGCGGCGCTGTGGGGATGGAGCAGCCGCGATAGACGAGGCGATCGTCGGAGCAGCTCCTTGGAGGTGGAGGACGGGGCGGCTGAACCGGCGGGATGGCAAGATGGACGACGGATCCTCATCCGCGGAGGTGGACGAGGGACATCGAGCTATTGCGGTGGACGACGTCGTCGGGGAAGAGGCTCCAGCTGGGCAGCGGTGACGTGGCGCACGGAGGAGGGTGGGGTTTTGCGGCTGGAGCAGAGAGGTTATGGCGGCCTGGGATTTCGAATGGCGAAAAGGGGGCAATGGGAGGGGGTGAACCATGACTTAGGGACGCGCTTGTCCAAAATGTAGGGTGTGTTACAAAAGTACCCCCCACCGATTTGAACTAGAGGCCCTTTCGGCTCAGGGTTAGAAGGGGGATTTCACATGTCGGGATTTGGCAGCTGGAGGGAGTTTTCGCGCGCGTTCTAATTTTGGGATAGCAAGGCGCGGGTTCTGAAGGCGCCAGTTTTGGGAGCACGATATCTGAATTTTCGGGATATAACAAGATGCAGGTTGAATTTTAGGGACAAGCCTAACGTGTAGTAATATTGTACTTGTACGTACCAAATCAATTCGCACTTCCCTCAACCAAAAAGAAAACGAAAAAAATAAAAATATTCACACCACACAAAGAGAGAGTCTTGCCCCGTTTTACTATACAAATGCTATTCAAAGCTACTCCCTCCTTCCATCTATATAGGGCCTAATGCGTTTTTCCATGCTAACTTTGACCAAATATTAGAGCAATGATATATGACATGCAACTTACACAAAGCACACCGTTAACTTCGTCTGTGAAAGGTTCTTCAATGATATAATTTTCACATTGTGCATGTCATGTACTATTCATCTTGTCAATAGTCAAGGTTGGTCTTAAAAATCTCATTACGCCCTATATAGATGGAAGGAGGGAGTATGAATCCATGTTATGTCCGATTAATTTTTTTCGCTTGCTGTATAATGCATGTAACCTACTCATACCAACATTTTAGTGCATTCCAAATGTCTATACTACCGCTGCAATTCGAACTAAATTTGAATTTGTTTCTCTATTTCAATAAGAATCTACAATCATGATTGTTGCCAACTTCAACCATCATTCGTGTATTACCTTAACAACACACCACATGATTACTATAGAGATGATATGAACTATGTGTACTACATGTACTCGAATTCTATTTTTTGAATACACTTGATGTTGATTCCAAATAATAGTACATTTTATGTACTAACTATATATTCATAATCTAAACCATGTTCCATACGTACACCGTATTTATCACACAAAGTATAGTGCCCTGCCCCCTACATTATGACAAGTATTTAGACCTGAGTTGCAAAAGCCACACATTAGCCCAATTTATAATCAATGTTCTACATTATGATATCTTCTTCAAGTATCCATATCCACCTTTTTATAATGAATTATGATCTTTGTTCATCTTTTACACCTTCACGATCCTCTTCTATTTGTAGCTAGCTAGCGCTAACTTTCTATCGCATGCACACGCCCGCCCCCTCACACACCCTTAGCATCCCCTCCATCACGCACATTCATTATTTCTCTTTAGGTCATCCACCAGCGGTGTGTGTAGGCCCCCGGCTCCTTATTTTTGGCACACACCGGTCGATATACCTCTCTAGCCAAGTGTGCCTACAAAAAACACATATATACTTCCCCTCTTCTCTTCTCACCCTCCATGCCCCCATTTGTCCAATACGATTCCACGCAGGTGCACACTCCCGCCCCTCTTTTCATTAATCACATTCTCGCACACTCCTCCCCCCTCGACATGGTAGGCCTCTCCCACCACCTCCTAGCCACACCCTCTCCCCTGTCTGCCTCTCCGGACCTTATTTGCTTCTAACACATGCAGGCGTGTATATGAACTGATCTCCCTACATATAGCCAGGTCGACTATAATTCATTTTCACCAAGAACCGATACACTTACCTCTCTAGTTATGTCTCTCCTTTTCTCGGACACACGACGGTTGATCTTCCTATGTAGTTACGCATGCTTACCACAACCATATCTTCTGCCCTCATCATCCTTGAATACCTCCCGACCCGTCTCTCACACGCACGTGCATAGAAAGACAGACATCCCCCGCCCTCTCTTATTGATATTGCACACATACCCTCCGCTTGTCTAGCAGGCCTCTCCCACCATTTGTGAGACGCCACTCCACCACCAACCCTCCAACGCTCTACCTTTGTCTTTTTCCCAAACTTATTCCTCTGCTACACATATCCATGGATGTCGATCGATCTCCCTCAATACATAGCTAGGTCTCTCTCCTTCCCCACACATATACTAGTCGACCGGTCTCTACCCTCCCACACACACCGATAGTCGAACGTTGTAGGTAGGTATCCATGCCATGGAGAAGAACTGCACCTCTGCCATCTCAAATTCCAGTAGGCCAGCCGCCCTGTATCTTTGACGTGGGCAAACACAAATTTGATGGCACTCTTTGTCGATCGCGCAGCCACACACTTCATCCCTGTTTTCAATTCTATCGATATCTCACGTCCATGACTCTGTTTCACACACATTGCATATGTTATGTTTTTCTGATTGAGATATAAATCAACACATTGCCTCTGTTTCACACAAACCATCTCTCTCACACCCACCCACGTACGTACCTGCACCTAAAGAAGTAGTGCATGCAGGACGCACGTACTCACATCTCGTTCCCGGCCACACCCACGCAGTACACGGTGGAGTTCGTTTCTGTACGAAAAGGCAGACCACGTGATAATTTGATGCGTGTAGCAGTTGTTTACTCGAAGGAGGGTTGGGTACCACGCCTAGAATATAAAACGATTGCCGTGGAGAAAATGGAAAAAATGGGTTTGTCTCTCGTGAGTCTCGTCACACAATCTCACACAAGGCCGCCGTGGCCTCTCTCTCTCAGCATTGGTCAGTGATCCGGCCGCATCCCATCTACCGGCGGAAAGGGAGGATGTGCATCGTCTCTCCGTTCGACGGCGTTGAGGCAGCTCGTCCTAATCTGCGGTACCCGCCGTTCTCTCTGACCAAGCTCCGGTGCGGTAGGGCCTTCGCCACTTGCTCTCTGCCACAGTATGGGCAGATTCCAGCCGCCGGCGCCCTCCTAGTAACATCCCGACGACCCTCAGGTACAGCTTCCTCCGGCCTTGCTCCACTGCCCATCTTCCCACGTTGCTGCATGTGGATATTCTTTAGTTGTTTGCTTAAATCGTACCTCGTCCGACGTACTTTCCATCTTGCAATCTCTCCTCAAACCATTTTTGATAAACCACCATGTGCTATCTTTCCCTTTTTACATGGAACATGCTTCTTTTTTGTCGGCGTATGTGTCTTCAACTCGTGTTATTGGGCAGTAATTGTTTCCTTTCGACCTCCTTTTGCAAACAGGGCTATCCATTTTCACCTTGTTGCTATTGTGACCTTTTGGTGAACTGCACAAATCACTTTTCTGAAGAGTGTTCTGTGCAGTTCCGCCAAAATGTCACACGAGCAACGTTTTTACATTTCTATGAGACTACGGAAAGGGAGATTGGTTTTGCTATCCTCCTCATCCAACTCCGTGCCTAATCTTCTCCAACAAGAAGTTAGTCCTAAAGAGAGATCGTAGAGGTGATCGGCTTCTATTTATGTGTGTTATGTTTCATCATCTAGTTCCACTATAATTGTAATCACATTGACTGGATATCTTTGCAAACAGGGATGGTCCGCCCGATTTTAGTGGAGCTGCACAAAATGATCGGATTGTGCTGTCCTTCATACACCTCTTTTTTGGATACAGAGCTGGGTGAAACTAGCTGCCAAGCAATGAACATTGTGCCAAGGAAATGGAGCCATGCCTACGAACAACATCGATCAATTATATTTTTTTCTTTATTTGTACACCTTCTCACAACTTTGTCTTCAGTTGTGATGTGAATATTGGCGCTGATCTGCGAACCATTGAGATGCATTAGCCATGGTAGTTTCATTTGTATTTGATGGAATGTTGTAACGAGATAATCTCGAGGCAAGACACATGAATACTAAGTTCAAACCTTTTTTTCCTGCAGGAACCAGAGTTGAAACCTTCATAGCATCACAGTACAATTTCATCAAAATTATGCGTACATATAAACAAATCCTGAAGGATTGATAGCAATGCCAGAAACAATTCAACTTCGTTTCGCCGACATGTTGGACATCCTTCATCCGGCTCCACCTGCCATGCAGCAATATTTAGTGCACAACACAACTTCAGGGAAAGACTCACCCCAGTCGTTGTGCCGCAGTAGTAATGACTAGTGAGTAGTCAAATCACAGAGCCCCACCTTCGCCACAGTAAGTTGCTCGGACAAAGCAACCATCATTTCTCTGTTCCTTAAATCTGCTAGTACTCCCATATTCCCACAGTAATAAGTTGCTCGGGCAAATCAACCATCACTATATCCGCTCACGTGTGATGACCACAGGAGCTATCCATTCAGATTGCATGTTAAAAAAAATAAAGGTCGATAACTAATGCGGCAAACTTTCAAAAAAAAACTAATGCGGCACCTCGGGCCAATGCGGCCAGATCGCATTTTTCACGAGAAATTACACACCATGTTTCGTTGACATGTGGTCCCGTTCCAACATATCAGTGAGACGACGACGACTAGTAGGAGTATTTTCGAATGGATGTGTAGGCCGGGGCACCCCTTCATGAACCGTGGCAAACTGGCAACCGTCTACCGACTCTTCGCCTTTCCCTCTCGATTTGGAACTACTTTCGCACGCTCTTCCTCTCCCTCCTCCATTTTCCTTTAGCCCTTCACGCTTTCTTCTGCCATTGTTCGATCGTCTTCTCCATGGAGGGAATAGGGCGGAAATGACCCCGTTATTCTTGCCCCGATCTGAAAGATGACGTGGTGGAGGAACTCATTGATCGGTGCGACGTCATCACCTCGGCTAGCATGGAGGTTCGTTCAAGCCCATTCTTGACTCAACTAATAACATCATTACAAGGAACCCAAGAGTCAAGGAGCGGTTTGATCTCCCCTATCTTCTTCGCCGTGACCCTGATGACTGGCGCCGTCACGACGGAGGCCTAGCCATGTGCAAGTTGATGCCGCTTGATAATGATACGTATGATGTTAAGATGCCATCGCTTGAGGAATGGAGATTGGGTTGTTTACATTGGGTCCAACTGCGAGTGGGAACTTGTGAATGTGTACACTCGTGACCGGGTTCCACTTCCAAAAATCTCAGCAGACTGCCCAGAGGTTGAGCACACCGGTATTGTACGCACGTTCAAGTACAATCATGGTGACTGTCTTCTACGGAAGATAGCAATTTCTCAAGTTCCCACCCGCTTTTGGAATTACAACAATTATGAAGTTGTTGCTATCTTCGACAAGCTTGTTGCCGTCGTTGCTGGTTTGACTCGATGGACATTGCTCAAAAATCAGTTTATGTACACGCATGAGTACTGTGATGCTATTCAATACGAGGGCCTTGTGTGTGCTGCCACCACTCGTGGCACTGTTTTTGCATGGAATCGTTATGATTTCGGTACGTTAGTCTTCCACCGTAATTATAATTGTTTCATCCACATGCATGCGGGTTAGCAAGTTTCCCTTTACTAATTAACCTTCTTCTTGTGTTTCCAAGGTCCTGTGAACATTCCACCACCTATACTTGAAAATTTTATAACCAAGGGGGAGATGACGATGGTGATGATCACGAGCATGAGGAAGAGTAGCGCCCATATACTCGTTGGCGCCTGGCAACTAATTCCGATGGATCACCTCTTCTCGTGTGTATACATCCCACTGATGATGTTACTGCTAAGGAAGCAGGTGTAGTCTCCCATGGCCGCACTCTCCAGACCTATTCCAACAACCGTTGTATGGTATTCGGGGTGGATACTAGTGCGCTAGCGCCAACACCTTCTCCCTGGTACAGAATTGATAGTCTTGGAGAAAACTCGCTCTTCCTTGGACAAAACTATCCGATGATGGTGAAAGGCGATCCAACTGCTGTTAACACAATGTTACTAGCACCATTTATGAGAAGCAACTGTGTCTATACCTCGGACATTAGCGTGGTTCCCTACCCTGGTACTGATATAGTAGGCCGCTTCAGCCTGGATGATCAGTCCTGTGTTGGTCTCGAGATCGACAATAGATGCCCCGTCCCAGAGAATCACTTGTGGTTCAAAGCAAGCGTTTCCAACGCCGAGGAATGGTTGAGTTGAAGTTCATTTCATTGATAGTTATTTGTTGTGTGGTGAAAACTTGGTATTTATAATGTATCCTCGTTGTCGATGTGGGTTGATGACCTATTGTATGTAATAAAATGATATGCCTGTGATAAACTTACTAAATTTATGAATGGCTTTCGAGTTGCTTCTGTGAGTGACTGGTGCGACGAGGCAAAAAAATATTTTCCGAATACATAATTGTACGTGCATTGCAACAGGTTATCGGGTGAGGCCAATCAACAATAGTAGTACACTATTTGTAGTAGCTTCACATGCTTCGCGCGTCGTGCGGGTGTTTTTACTGTAGCCATATTGTACTACGTAACCAGCACCTCGAATCCTTGATACTAGTACTATATACTAGTAAGTAGTAGGAGTAGTAGGGTGGCATGGGCCAGAACAAGCATTCACGTCTAGGAGTACGGCACACGCCACCAGCACGACTTCCATCTGACACCATATTTCTTGGAGTCCATGCTAGAGCATTCTCTTCAACCTCATCGTTTCTCTAACTCAGCCATCACGCGGCGGGCGAGGTGGTGGTTTGCCGATAGTCGGTTTCCTCAACTACGGTCCCACTTGTAAGGTCAACTCCAACGCTCTATCAATATATGGATGTACTCTTCTTCCCAATACAAAAACTTGCATCCATTCTACTCCCTCCATTCTACCTGTCAAAATATATATGTATCTAGACATGTTTTAGTATATAGGCACATCCTTTTTTGGACAAATGGAAGTCAAGTATTTTGGAACGGAGGGAGTACACAATAATTTTTTTAAGTTAGCACAACTAGTCTAATCCGAGAGCACAACCGAAGATTTGGTCGGGTTCTTCCTCCTTTTGCCGACACGTGGGACATCCAGCATCCAGGTCGTGTCATGAAAGAAAATAGAGTTGAGCCACGAGATGTGCATCTTGGGTTAAACTGTAAATAGAATCTTACTACACTTCAGTAACTCCAAAAGCGGCCACCGAAGATCTTTATTGGATTTGTTTTTCATCGCCAGCACGTCGAGGTGAAAGATGTGCAAGTTCAGTGGGTCCTCTTGCGTTTTCACTGACATGTGGGGCCGCATGTGAGCAAATAGACGATGGGCTCCGCGCGTCCGCTGGCTGGCTGAGAAGAGAGATAGAGGAGGGCTGAGCACGGACTACAGGAAATTTGTTCTACGTAACCAGCACCTTGATATTCGCGTGTGGTTGTTTCTAGAATAAAAAAAAGGAGGTACCCCTACTTTTTTTTGAGGGAGGAGCTACCCCTACTTATGTTACTCCGACTACGCCTAGCCTAAGGTTAGTAGGTGACCTTGCGCTTGGCTCTTCGTCTCTTCCGGAAGTCGATGGTTCTACAGTAGTGCTTCTGGCAATCTGACACCAAATGAACTGTTGCACGTCCACCGCTTGTAAGCAAAAGTTTCTCCTCGTGCTACAAGCCACCGCGCACGCGTTGGTGAGGGAGAAGGCGTAATCAAGCTTCTCGTTGTTCTGCGAGTTGATGGGACACATCAAAGTTATTTACTAGTAGTACGTACTCTCTCCAAAAAAGGGCTGACCATGTCATTGCTACCATCCCGTGCTCCGTCGTTGAGTACGTGCACTATTCACGTGACATCGAGGAGAAAAAATATTGCGTAGGTGCCATCGAAGTGCACGACTCACTTATGGAAAAGGGTTTCCCC